>NC_088419.1:70260217-70590217 GCF_034236695.1 Oncorhynchus nerka
AGAGGAGAGAAAGAGACAGCCAGTAAAGAGGAGAGAAAGACAGCTCACTCCACTCCTACCTGCACATAGATCAAACTAGACCAGATGGGCACACCTGGACTAACCCCCCCATCTGTCTACCACTATACCTAGACCCTTCCCCACGTCCCCCTTTCTGCTCTGATTAAACCATTGTGTGGCCATCCAAGAGAACAAGCAGTCTTATATGGGTATCATTAACGTATTTATGCTTGTGGTGTGTAAATCCAGGAGAGTGTGAGGTAGATCAGCGTGCTGTTGCCCAGGTGTGGCATGTAAACATCACGTGCTGTAGTGGGGACTCTTTCACAAGGGTACTCACAGCTGCCGCTCCACGACTTGAGTAGAGACTTGATGCTGATCTCAAAGAACAGTGAATCCTGCAGGCTCAGCATGACGCCACTGAGGGTTGTGGGATGTTAAAAAGGGTACCCCAAAAACACACACCTCTTTCCCAAAACACACACCTCTCCTCCTCAGCCAGAAGCCCAGGTCTCCTCTCCAGAGGATATAGGAGTCATGGTGGACTATAGAAAACACCCCAGTCAGCCGCTGTGTGCAGAGAGGCCCTTGGGAAAGTGTCTGTTAGATGTTTCAGTGCAGAGTAAAACCACCCAGACACACAGATAAGGAGCCTCACGGCTCTCTAGAGCTGCATTCCATCCAAACGCCCGCTGGCGAGCCAATCCACTGAGTCCCTCATCCTGCTCCCAGCAGACAACACAGAGGTGAATGAACAGTACAGGAAAACTTTCCTCTCAGTGTGAGTGAGGAACGGCAGCGGACTCTCTTCGGCAGAGCAGTGATATTCCCTCTTCTCTTCTCGTGTCCCAGCCTGCTACTGCTAGCACTGTCGGCTCGTCTCCCACCGTCGCCCTCTCCCCATTGGCTCGCGGACAACCCCTCCCTTCTGTAACTAGCTCCTGTTCGCTGACCGATGCTTGCTGACGCCCTCTCTTCAATAGCTGGGTGAGGGGACTGGGGTGGAGGTGATGTCATCAAAATGCTGCGAGTGTTCCCTGGATATGGTCCAGCGTGGCTAACATGTCATTAGAGCTGCGTTCCCTCTCCGCTGGCCTATCGAAACTACACTTCCTGTTCTCTCCACAGCAATACTGATGCGTCATCCCCGACTGCAGTATGAGGGAGAGGAAGAACCAGAGTGAAGAAGAGAGGGAGGAACTGGAAGAATGATACACCAGCAGCATAAAACCAAAAATCAACAATTCTCTTCAAACCACATTCAGCAGCTTTCCAACAAAACTGGAAATTACTTTTCACACAAAAAAGAAAGAGTGCCATCTATAAAACTGCATTTTGAACACACACAGAGTAGTTAGTGTTGTCATGATAGCAACATTTAATTAACCAACGATAAGATAGCAAGATGTCAAGACAGCGAGTTGTATCCCAATAGCATATTGGCACCTAAGCATGGTGATAATATGGTGAGATCCCTGGCCCTTCCTAGCCCCAGGTACTACAGTATTCTAAAATGTTGGTATATTAAGTATGAGGTTTTGGTGCTGTGATATTACCATGGCACCGGTATACCATATAACACTAGTAGCTATGCTGCTGGACATGAGGCTTCAATACTGGGGCAGTCACCTTTCACCAGCCTGGGGCACAGATCATGGCACACTGCCACCCAGTCACCTTTCACCGGCCTGGGGCACAGATCATGGCACACTGCCACCCAGTCACCTTTCACCGGCCTGGGGCACAGAACATGGCACACTGCCACCCAGTCACCTTTCACCGGCCTGGGGCACAGAACATGGCACACTGCCACCCAGTCACCTTTCACCGGCCTGGGGCACAGAACATGGCACACTGCCACCCAGTCACCTTTCACCGGCCTGGGGCACAGAACATGGCACACTGCCACCCAGTCACCTTTCACCGGCCTGGGGCACAGAACATGCCACCCACTGCAGCTGCTGCTCTCATCCACAAAGAGCACTGCATGATGGGTAGTAGGATACTTAAATCTGTTTGAGTCAACAACAAACTGACACACCCATAGAGGTCATAGGATTACATCAGTTTTTGTCAAGCAACAGCCATCAGAGACACACACACACACACAACTGGCGACAAAAACACCCAGTGTGTGTTTGTGTCTCCTTTTAAACCCTGCTTGTAGACTGAAAGCAAACCACATGTCATCAACTGATGTGGTCATAGACAGGATTCCTTTTGTTCACAAAACATTCCAGAAAAACAGATAAGATGATCACTAACAAAACATCTGTTTATCTCAGGTGGAAGCTCTGTCTCTCACAACAGAAGACACGTTCTGCTAAACCAAACCAGGGCTCGGTATCGTAAACGAAGGCCAGCTTTGTCACACCCTGCCTGCCCTACAGTACACTTACCAGGCCTTCGTGAGCCTTATGATGGAAGGAGCAGTAAAGTGCACTGAATGACTTCGCCATTTAAACAAATAGGCCTACAGTGGGAAGGATAGTTTTTGTGTATTGCTGAGCATGATTAACCGCAGGTGGCTGTGCCATAGTGTGGCCTCGGTCCAAAACACAACAAGCAATGTTCCTTCACCAAACTCCTAACACACCCGATCATGTGGACTCTCTCACACACACACCATCTCTGTTTAGAGTAAACACTGCTCATTCCTTCAGGAATGCAGTACAACATACAACAGGATCAGCTCTCTCAGGTTAGATCAAACAGTACAAACTGTCCAACGCAGAACAGGACATAACCAAAGAGCACTGGGCCCTGAGCAAGAATGTCAACAATGTAACTAAGCTATGATCACATTATAGCAATGGACTGATACAGGCCGATCTGTACTAGTGCTCAGGGCTCAATTGAAAAAAAAAACACTTGGTCCAGGTAGAGGCAGGCTCAGTGTTCAGTAGGCAGAGGGATGCCCTGACAGGCAAGCTCAGTGTTCAGTAGGCAGAGGGATGCCCTGACAGGCAAGCTCAGTGTTCAGTAGGCAGAGGGATGCCCTGACAGGTAAGCTCAGTGTTCAGTAGGCAGAGGGATGCCCTGACAGGCAAGCTCAGTGTTCAGTAGGCAGAGGGATGCCCTGACAGGCAAGCTCAGTGTTCAGTAGGCAGAGTGATGCCCGGACAGGCAAGCTCAGTGTTCAGTAGGCAGAGTGATGCCATGACAGCAGCTGATTGACAGTTGGCCATCCTGACTGTCTCTAATGAGGCCACAGTGAGGATGAAGAATGCATTTCCTGTCCATAGCGTTCTGCACAAAGTGGGGGGAAAAAACGAATCGATAGGAGCTGTAATTTAATCCCTGACCCCCCCGGGCCGCAGAGGACAATGCATCAGATGAAAATCAGGCAGCTCTCTGCAGCCCGGCCCAGGTCCTGTCCAGGTCTACCATCCTAGAGCCAGGAGCCTACCAATGCCATTAATACCACCGTTCAGCAGGAACAACATTCATCCCCAATACATCATGGTAAAAGAGGCAAGGTTCTCATTGATTTTGCTTGAACTCTGTTAGCTAAGCAGTTAGCCAGCTAGCGATGCAATATTGTTGTGAGGAGTGTCTTCAATAACATGTCTAATAATGCTCACTAGAAGCTCCCATCCATAACCATTCAGAACAAACTTCAACCACCGACAGCTCCTTCACACCACTTCAACATATCCTGTCTCCCCTCCACCAGGCTGGACCCAGCTTGCCCAGCTTTGACTATCAGATGAACAGAGCAGAGTCAGGGGAGAGACACTAAGGTCACCACAGCACAGCGAGATCCTCCCTACAATTACTAGCAAAGAGTTGCTGCCAGCCAGCCAATTACACACACACAGCCCCTCACTAAGGCAATTTCATTTATCATAGCCCCATTTTCACAGGCACTAGCTTCAATATGCTTGATGTTTTCCATTGTCAAGCATTTGATGGGTGAGTTATTTGGGAGTCTAAGAGTTCCAAGTGATTCATAGAACAATTTGTGCCCTCTAATAGGAGAACTGGATCAGAGCAGAGTTGTGCATCAGGCTCTGCTGGCTCAGGTAATTGTTTTTCACTGCTTGTGCCTGCAGCACTGCTCTCTATCCAAGCAGGCTGAAGCAATCCGTGTCAGACAACAAACCTGATGCTAGTTGACTGTACGGTCATGCTGAAGTCACAGATAGTAGATGGGCATTTCCATCTACAGGGTTCAGACACATTTTGACAGATGGAATTTCATGACCTCCATTGCTTCTCCATGACCAACAAATTGCAGCGTCTCCATGTACGTATTTAAAAGTAATGGTAATGTGGTATTGAAACTGGGAGGCTGCTCTCTGATCCCATGTACCCTCTGCTGTCGTTCTGCAAGGCACTTAACCCCCCCAAAGTAAAATAACTGTTAGGTAACTGTATATAACACATGTGGTCTGGAGAGCTACTGTGTGTGCAGGCTTTTGATCAAGGACTGGTCGACCACCCATTAGGTCTCCTGATACATCTAGGGTGGTCGACCACCCATTAGGTCTCCTGATACATCTAGGGTGGTCGACCACCCATTAGGTCTCCTGATACATCTAGGGTGGTTGACCCCCCAGTAAAGTAAATAAACAGTAACGTAAATAAGTGTACAGTTCAGTAGCACACTAGAGTACAGTATAATGTACATATCTACTGTACTGTCCAAACTTGTGAAACAGATGTCTATCATCTCTTCAGCTTAAGTCTGGTCCGAACCAACCAAATGTGTTCCTTGGGGGCGAAGCTCATTACAATAATAGCCAGTGTGTAGAATTACACCCAAATATGCAACAAAAAAAGGGATATTGCATACTTCTACCTTTGTGTACCTACATGGGACACATCATTAAGAGAATAACATTCATATCCATCATTATGCATGTGTACAATACACCTCAAGGAGCCATGATTTAATTCTGTTAGATGTAAATTCACTTCACCTGCTGTAGTTCACTCAACAAAATAGATTGTTCTAACTGAAGGTGTCATGTCATAGCTGACACCCCATACTTTCTGCAGACATCTCTCAACCTTCATTTGGAGCAGATATTTATTAAGGTTTATTAAGAGTTAACATTTTACCGTAATTCTGTTACCAAACTACTAAACGTGTTTGTGTCATGTGTAAATTGTTTAAAGTCGTCATTGTGCAGAGTTGTATTGTTGTTAAACTTCTAAATCAATGTTTTTGTTCTGCACACATACTAAAGTACAGAAATTACAGTCAAAGCATAATTCTGTCACTGTGGAATGTCCAGATAGCAAAGTTAGGCTACAAACTGTGTATAAAAAGTCAGATAATTATATCAATATGTAACTATTCACATGACATACATCTCCACCCCACACACCAGTGTTTCATGAACACACCCCAAGTTCAGAGGAAACCCTGCAGTGCCCTTTAACCAAATACGTCTCAATCAAATCATGCCCTGAAATATCAGCTGCACTCACATCCGCCTCTGGGGTGATGTCATTGTGTGCTTGAATTACAAATGAGAAAGAGAGAGCGAGAGAGAGCACCAAATCAAAAAGCCAACGCAAGCAGGGCAGGCCATGGCAGACCAGATGAGAGCCTGAGGCCATGGCAGACCAGATGAGAGCCTGAGGGCGTGGCACTGAATCATGTGGAAAGGGTGGGAGGCAGGACCTGTCCCAAACTGCAGAAAGAGCAGCTTAAAAACATTTCAATGTCACTTTCATTCTTTAAGATACACCACAAATCACTCACGCCTTCCTCAACATCAAAACACTGTTATTTTCAAATACTGCCGAAGGCAGTGCCCTGGTTGAATAGAATGAGATGTTTTATTCAGAGGGTTTCTCAGAGCCATAATTTGGGAGGGGTGTTCATCTGGGCCACCCACATCCCACACAGGAAAGCCCCAGAGAAGGGAAGGTGGGTAACCTTCATTCAGGCAAAGTGCTACCCAATGATGTTCCACCGTGCTCTTGGCATGGCCATGTTTGTGCAACTCAGTGACTTTGTCAAATCTAACCTGAATAGTCACCTCATTCTACTACATTAGGAATGGCAGTATTAACAGTGTTGAGTTCAGTCAGAGTAAGACAGTCATACATTCACCCTGTCTTGCTACTGCTGCTACAGTGATTAGATTGTTTACATGTCTATGAGACGACACACACATGTAAACAATCTCTAAACACGTGGGTGAAAACAGGTGGTGTGTCTGAAGGTAATGCAGTGTGGGACTGTATTAAGGTGTATCAGGCTGTCGGTCTGGACTAGCTGTAACGCTCTATCAGAGGGACCATTGGTTGGTTAGTTGGTTCAGCCATGTTTCAGGGACTAGCAAACAGAGAGCGAGCCTGTTCTGACAGGCAGGACCGAGGACAAAGCCATGCTGATAGACTGACGAGTCATCACCCTGCTGACGATGGAAACAGGCTGGCACACACACACACACAACAAGTGGCCTGTTGAGCTCTTGACTAGAAACTGAGATTAGACAGGCCCTCCATTTTGAATCCAATAGTAAAGTATTTTTGTGAACATTTATTTAACGGCCCTTGAGAAACAAAAAAACATAGTAAAATGCCTATTCCAAGACATAGTGGAACATCATCTCCCCGACCATAGATTACTGCTAACGTGTACTACCTTCAAGCAAAAACACTCCCAACCAGCAACTCAAGTTCCATTTCAGCATGAACAACACCACTCAGCAACGTTGTGAAAGCATATTCAACCCTCCTGTTAACTTTCACGGTGTCTTTGAAAACAGAGCTGTCAGGCTGTAATACCATTTGGTCATAGCCGTATGTGTGAGCAGGCTGCGCATGTGTGAGCAGGCTGCGCATGTGTGAGCAGGCTGCGCATGTGTGAGCATGCTGCGCATGTGTGAGCATGCTGCGTATGTGTGAGCATGATGCGTATGTGTGAGCATGCTGCGTATGTGTGAGCATGCTGCGTATGTGTGAGCATGATGCGTATGTGTGAGCATGATGCGTATGTGTGAGCATGCTGCGTATGTGTGAGCATGCTGCGTATGTGTGAGCATGCTGCGTGTGTGTGAGCATGCTGCGTGTGTGAGAGCATGCTGCGTATGTGTGAGCATGCTGCGTATGTGTGAGCATGCTGCGTATGTGTGAGCATGCTGCGTATGTGTGAGCATGCTGCGTATGTGTGAGCATGATGCGTATGTGTGAGCATGATGCGTATGTGTGAGCATGCTGCGTATGTGTGAGCATGCTGCGTATGTGTGAGCATGCTGCGTATGTGGATTGTTTCTAGTGAAGCGGGGGAGACTTCTTTTTATACAGTCAACGTTATATATATTAGGATATTATTTGACAATATATCGTATTGACAAAATCTCAATGTTATTTTTTTGCGGCAATTAGCTGAACCTGCACCAAAAGTCACAACTTGTTCTCCATCTTATTTTTTAAATAAGGAGCCAATTGGTTTTCAGCACTTTTATTTCTATGACTGATCAAAAGTCATTTTCTCATGGCTCTCTTGTCCCTCTATAGTGGACATATGCTGAGCGATGTTTGGAACATCAAATCGCAGTAAAAAAAGAAAAGAAAAATCACAGTATTGAATCGCAAAACATATAGAATCGTGAGAACCGCAATACATATTGTACCGGCACCGGAGTATCATGATAATGTATGGTGGGGTCCTTGGAAATGACCAGACATACGCAGCATGATGCGTATGTGTGAGCATGCTGCGTATGTGTGAGCATGCTGCGTATGTGTGAGCATGCTGCGTATGTGGATTGTTTCTAGTGAAGCGGGGGAGACTTCTTTTTATACAGTCAACGTTACGTGTGAGCATGCTGCGTATGTGTGAGCATGCTGCGTATGTGTGAGCATGATGCGTATGTGTGAGCATGCTGCGTATGTGTGAGCATGATGCGTATGTGTGAGCATGCTGCGTATGTGTGAGCATGCTGCGTATGTGTGAGCATGCTGCGTATGTGTGAGCATGCTGCGTATGTGGGAGCATGCTGCGTATGTGGATTGTTTCTAGTGAAGCGGGGGAGACTTCTTTTTATACAGTCAACGTTATATATATTAGGATATTATTTGACAATATATCGTATTGACAAAATCTCAATGTTATTTTTTTGCGGCAATTAGCTGAACCTGCACCAAAAGTCACAACTTGTTCTCCATCTTATTTTTTAAATAAGGAGCCAATTGGTTTTCAGCACTTTTATTTCTATGACTGATCAAAAGTCATTTTCTCATGGCTCTCTTGTCCCTCTATAGTGGACATATGCTGAGCGATGTTTGGAACATCAAATCGCAGTAAAAAAAGAAAAGAAAAATCACAGTATTGAATCGCAAAACATATAGAATCGTGAGAACCGCAATACATATTGTACCGGCACCGGAGTATCATGATAATGTATGGTGGGGTCCTTGGAAATGACCAGACATAAGTGTCAATGTCCCTGATGCCTAACTACAAGCACACTAATGTTAACTCACACAAGACAAGTAGCCGTACTTCACCTGACAGTACAACACACTATATTCCTGGGATTATTTCATGTGATCATGTCTCATTGGTATCACATTAGAAAGTTATTGTAACGGATGACGTTCAGGTTTACCTGCTACAAGGCCAAGATAATACTAGTTACTACCAGTGGAGAGCATCATACCTTTTATGGGCTCAACGTTTCACTTTAGTATTTGACACGGTAACAAATAATTCAGCAAGTTGATTGAGTGTTAAGTGTTGACTACTGAACAGCACACCCCCGCAAGTACTTGCACTACAGAGCTACTCGTTAAACATGAATGGAAATCTTTCTGTACCCTAGATAAGTATAGGTGAGTCATTGTAAGAGAGTGGGCTCGTCCTGCCCAGTGTCAGTCAGTCGGGTCAGTACCTTTGATGTGGTTGGAGCAGATGGGTCTGGTAGTGGAGGTATTCACCAGACCCTGCTGGTCCTCCTCGGTCATCTGGCCAATGGCCAGCAGGCGCTTCATCCGCAGCAGACAGGGACCTGTCTCCCGGGGCAACGCCCCCCCAGACTCCAACGCCCATACATCTCCCGATATGACAGCCGGGACCAGACTCCTCAGAAACTCCATGTCTGTCAGTATCAACGCTAGCCAACTCAGTCAAGCCCCCAGTCCAAATTCAGTGTCAGTCACGGTCACCCTGAGCCATTTTCCCACACAAAACAGCTACCTGGCTGTCTTCCACTGACAGACAGGGTACAGTCACAGCCACTCTGTCTGCTGCGGAGCTGTACAGTCCGTGATATCATTGATTGCAATAATCAGGCCTCAGACAACCCATGAGAAGAGTGAAGAGACACGACCGGTCTGGCCTATTGAAACTCAGTACAGAGAAGTAATATCAGTCTGTCGTATCCACCTACAGTGAATATTCAGAATGGGAGAATCTTATTTCTCAGTCAGAAGCAGTACCTGTCTGCCCACAGAGGGAGAAAGAAAATACATCGCACTCTTCCCCAGCAGTGATGTAATCCGAAGTGGGCGAAGCCAGGCAGGTCAGGTGCCAGGCACTTTCAGGGGCGGGACCAGAACATGTTCCATAGGAGAAAACGCACACCTGGGCCCCCAGCCAATTAAAACCGAGACGACACCGACCCACCCTGCCTGGGTTTACCTCTCTTAGAAGAGCATGAGCATAGTGAGAGAGAAGGAAGAGAGAAGGTGAACGAAGGTGAAAGTTTAAGGGGTGACTCTACCCTCTGGCCCGTCTGTGTATAAAGATAACCCTTATTGCCCAGGGAATTGTGTCATATGGTACCAGATACACCAATTACCCATCAAACCCCCTCCCTCCCTCAACGCCTTCACCGAGTTATTTTGTATGATGTAGTAAATCTCTGAGATGTAGAGTGAATGAGGGATGTGCCAGACAGGGTGATATTACTGTGCTTTGCTTGGCTGCTCAGCTCGTACCGGAATGAACAAACTCCTCTAAAAACAGAACCTCCGCTCTCAAGCTGAGAGAACACACACACCAACGTAGGCAGTATAGGCTACTAAATATGCACGTGAACATACATCCAACATAAAAACAAAGCTATATTTGCACTCAATACAAAATGGCCTTAACATGAGTTATGTAGTCCATTTAGAGAGCATTTACAAAGAAAAGCCATGTTCTGCTGATTCATCATCACCATACATATGGTGAGTGCTTTAGTTTAGCCAACAGTGTGAATCGATATGACGGAACCACTCCCTCTGAGCGCCCTCTACAAACCTGATGAGAACAGCTAACAACTTTAACGGAACAACAAAGATACCCTCATCATAGAATCAGGATTCCTCTGTTCTGAGAGCTGTGCAGTAGACCGGTACAGAGCCTACTGGTGGAGGTTAACCGAGGACAGCTGTATGTGTGTACAGTAGGCTCTGGGAGGGAGGAGCCGTTGGTTTAGAGTTCTGGCACAGTAGGAAGTAAAGATGACCTGCAACTCCCCTTACTTTCAACAGCAGAACTGGATCAGGGACTGATATTACGCAAACAAATATGCCACCAAATTGATGCAAACCATATCCAATTTAAAAACACTGCAGTTCAGCCACAGTGTGTGTGTGTGTGCAACAGAAATCTCACTCAGAGAAAGTGCTTGTACCCTTTGCTGCAGCATGTGAACATGTCAGTGAGATGATGAAATGTTTCAGTGCCACCCCAGTGTACAGCACATGGTGAAAGAGGCAAAAGACTATAAAAACTTAAACAAACCTCAGTCAAAACACTTTGTACCATGCATATATTTCTTCCATTTTGGTTTTCAATTACATTCAGTATTAAATAACCGATTTGGCCGTGTAAGCATAAATCAGCAGTGTGGCATGGACACAGACAAATAAAAGACAGGGCAGGTGTGGCCTGTACTTTGTTTGCAGTCTGTTGCAGCAGCCCTGCCCTCTAGAGGCCAGCCTGCAGACTGCACTGCCAGCACAAAGAGCACTGATCAGAGGTGATGAAGAAGCCTTTTTGTGGAATGTATCCCTCTCAAGGCCCTGTCTATTCCCTTTAAGAAGAGCAACCCCTGCATGGTGAGTGGAAGCATGCTGAAATCACTAATACCTGGACTTCACAATATCTATGTTGCATTGGTGTGACTAGGGGTTATGTAAAATAATGTTCTATTGATTTCAGTCCAACCAAGTGATTTGTTCACAGAAGAATTTAACTCTCAATCCCCACCAAAAACTGGTGGCCCAGCCAAAGGGAGTCATGGATTATAGGGATAATTGTTTTTATTATTGTTGTATTAATCTAGACAATACTATGTCACCAAAGCAGATACAGTGCCTTCCTCCACATTGTTGTTACAACCGGAATTCAGAATGGATTTAATTGACACTCTTCTCCCTCCCTCCCCCAACCCCCCCACGGTCGTGACCGCTCGAGCCTGTGGATTTCTGAACATAACGCGCCAACCAAATGGACGTATTTTGGATATTTAAAAAAAAATCTTTATGGAACAAAAGGAACATTTATTGTGTAACTGGGAGTCTCGTGAGTGCAAACATCTGAAGATCATCAAAAGGTAAGTGATTCATTTTATTGCTTTTCTGACTTTCATGACCAATCTACTTGGCTGCTAGCTGTTTGTAATGTTTTGTCTGCTGAGAGAGATGTCCTTACATAAACACTTGTTGGTATGCTTTCAACAAAAAGCTTTTTTGAAATCTGACACCAGGTGGATTAACAAGCTAAACTGTGTTTTGCTATATTGCACTTGTGATTTCATGAAAATGTTATATTTTTAGTAATTTAATTTGAATTTGGCGCTCTGCAATTCAGCGGATGTTGACGAAAATGATCCCGCTAATGGGATGGGTGCATCAAGAAGTTAAATGCTGAGCTGTAGTCGATGACCAGAATTCTTACATAGGTATTCCTCTTGTCCAGATGGGCTAGGGCAGTGTGCAGTGTGATTGCGATTGCGTCAACTGTGGACCTATTGGGGCGGTAAGCAAATTGGAGTGGGTCTAGGGTGTCAGGTAGGGTGGAGGTGATATGGTCCTTGACTAGTCTCTCAAAGCACTTCATGATGACGGAAGTGAGTGCTACAGGGCGGTAGTCATTTAGCTCAGTTACCTTAGCTTTCTTGGTAACAGGGACAATGGTGGCCCTCTTGAAGCATGTGGGAACAGCAGACTGGGATAAGGATTGATTGAATATGTCTGTAAACACACCAGCCAGCTGGTCTGCGCATGCTCTGAGGACGCTGCTGGGGATGCCATCTGGGCCTGCAGCCTTGCAAGGGTTAACACGTTTAAATGTTTTACTCACGTCGGCTGCAGTGAAGGAGAGACCGCAGGTTTTGGTAGCGGGCCGTGTCAGTGGCACTGTATTGTCCTCAAAGCGAGCAAAGTTGTTTTGTCTGTCTGGGAGCAAGACATTGTGGTCCGCGACGGGGCTGGTTTTTCTTTTGTAGTCCGTGATTGCCTGTAGACCCTGCCAAATACCTCTCATGTCTAAGCCGTTGAATTGCGACTCTACTGTCTCTATACTGACGCTTAGCTTGTTTGATTGCCTTGGAGGGAATAGCTACACTGTTTGTATTCGGTCATGTTTCCGGTCGCTTTGCCCTGATTAACTTGTTGTGGCTGCAATCCCGATATCGGGATAAGTTTCATCAACAACCGCTGAATAGCATAGCGCTACATTCAAATATTACTACAAATATTTATATTCATGAAATCACAAGTGCAATATAGAAAACACGGCTTAGCCTTTTGTTAATCCACCTGTCGTGTCAGATTTTGAAATTATGCTTTTCAGCGAAAGCAATCCAAGCGTTTGTGTAAGTTTATCGATCGCACTACAAAACATTAAGTACACTTATCATCAGGAAGCTTGGTCACGAAAATCAGAAAAGCAATCAAATGAATTGTTTACCTTTGATGATCTTCGGATGTTTTCACTCACGAGACTCCCAGTTACACAACAAATGTTCCATTTGTTCCATAAAGATAATTTTTATATCCAAAATACCTCCGTTTGTTTTTCGCGTTATGTTCAGAAATCCACAGGAAAGAGCGGTCACGACAACGCAGATGAAAATTCCAAATAGTTTCCATAATGTCCACAGAAACATGTCAAACGTTTTTTAAAATCAATCCTCAGGTTGTTTAAAAAATATATATAATCGATAATATATCAACCGCAAATGTCTTTCACAGTAGGACAGGGGAAAACAATGGCTGTCCAAATTCTGTTGCGCGAGCAAAACTCATGTGACCACTTGACGCGATGCTTTCGTTCTGGCTCATTTTTCAAAATAAAAGCCTGTCTGAAGACTGTTGACACCTTGAGGAAGCGATAGGAAAAGGAATCTGGTTCATATCCCTTTAAATCCAGCAAAGGGAGGCTATGGAACATGGAGTTTTCAAAATAGAAGCCACTTCCTGTTTTGATTTTCCTCAGGGTTTCGCCTGCAATATCAGTTCTGTTATACATACAGACAGTATTTTGACAGTTTTGGAAACTTTAGAGTTTTCTATCCAATACTAATAATAATATGCATATATTAACAACTGAGACTGAGGAGCTGGCCGTTTACAATGGGCATCTTTTCATCCAAGCTACTCAATACTGCCCCTGCAGCCATAAAAAGTTAACAGCAGTGGTTCGCGCTTTCAGTTTTGCTTGAATGTTGCCTTCAATCTACGGTTTCTGGTTGGGGAATGTTTTAATAGACGCTGTGGGTACAACATCACCGATGCACTTGCTAATAAACTCGCTCAACGAATCAGCGTATTCATCAATGTTGTTGTTCGACGCTATGAGGAACATATCCCAGTCCATGTGATCGAAACAATCTTGAAGCGTGGAATCCGATTGGTCAAACCAGCGTTGAACAGACCTGAGCGCGGGTGCTTCCTGTTTTAGGTCCTGTCTATAGGCCGGAAGCAACAAAATGGAGCCGTGGTCAGCTTTTCCGAAAGGAGGGATGGGGGAGGGCCTTATATGCGTTGCGGAAATAAGAATATCAATGATCTAGGGTTTTGCCAGCCCGGGTCGCGCAATCGATTTGCTGATAGAATTTAGGGAGCCTTGTTTTCAGATTAGCCTTATTATAATCCCCAGCTACAATAAATGCAGCCTGTGGTTTCCAGTTTACAGAGTCAAATTAAAGTTCTTTCAGGGACGTCGATGTGTCTGCTTGGGGGGGAAATATACACGACTGTGATTATGATCGAAAAGAACTCTTGGTAGAAAATGCGGTCAACATTTGATTGTGAGGAATTCTAAGTCAGGTGAACAGAAAGACTTGAGTTCCTGTATGTTGTTATGATCACACCACGTCTCGTTAATCATAAGGCATACACCCCCGTACTTCCTCTTAACAGAGATGCTTGTTTCTGTCGGCACGTTGCGTGAAGAAACCAGGTGGCTGTACAGACTCTGATAGAGTGTCTTGAGTGAGCCATGTTTCCGTGAAACAAAGAACATTACAGTCTCTGATGTCTCCCTGGAAGGCAAATCGTGCTCAGATTTAGTCTTCCTCCGTCTGCGGCGCGGTTGTTTTGGGTCGCCGGCTGGGATCCGAGCCATTGTCCTGGGTGGTGGGCCAAACAGGATCCACTTTGGGAAAGTCGTATTCCTGGTCATAATGTTGGGGAGTTGGACATTGCTCTTATATCTAATAGTTACTCCCGACTTCATATATTAAAACCTAAATTTCCTGGGGTAACAATGTAAGAAATAACAAAATACCTGCATAGTTTCCTAGGAACGTAAAGCGAGGCAGCCATCTCTATGGGTAAATATGGGTAAATCTCTAAGAGCTTTGCACACCTGGATTGTACAATATTTGCACATTCTTTTTAATATTCTTCAAGGTCGGTCAAGTTGATTGTTAATCATTGCTAGACAGCCATTTTTAAGTCTTACCATAGATTTCCAAGCAGATACAAGTCCAAACTGTAACTAGGCCTCAAGAAGCATAAACTAAGTCTGTTTTTACATCCATTGAGATTGACAATAGCTTCTTAATGTAACAGATTTGTAACATATTTTTATAACCAGGGGGCGGAAAAAAAAAGTCTACAGCTGTGTGTCTGTCTGGAGCTCAATGGCGTGGGAAACTGAGGGCCAAGAATATTTCATACGAATGTTGCAAGTTTACTAGCACGACCAGGATTGACCAAGTCAATAGTTGATACAATGCAAGTTCCTTGCAGACAGGTCATACATAGCCAATGTGATTTACAGGATTTGATTTTTTTTTTTTTTTTTTAAATCAGTATCTTTTTATTTGTTGGTTTATGTAGCCTATTTTTACATATTGGCAATAGAAGTTACTTTGTGTGGCAAAAAAGTATTTAGTCAGCCACCAATTGTGCATGTTCTCCCACTTAAAAAGACGAGAGGCCTGTAATTTTCATCATAGGCACACTTCAACTATGACAGACAAAATGAGAAGAAAACAAATCCAGAAAATCACATTGTAGGATTTTTAAGGAATTTATTTGCAAATTATGGTTGAAAATAAGTTTTTGGTCACCTACAAACAAGATTTCTGGCTCTCACAGACCTGTAACTTCTTTAACTTCTTCGATATAGGGGGCACTCTTAATTTTTAGATAAAAAAAACGTTCCCGTTTTAAACAAGATATTTTGTCACGAAAAGCTGCTCGACTATGCATATAATTGACAGCTTTGGAAAGAAAACTCTGACGTTTCCAAAACTGCAAAGATATTATCTGTGAATGCCATAGAACTGATGCTACAGGCGAAACCAAGATGAAATTTCAAACAGGAAATGCCCCAGATTTTGAAGGCGCTGTGTTCCAATGTCTCCTTATATGGCTGTGAATGCGCCAGGAATGAGCCTACACTTTCTGTCGTTTCCCCAAGGTGTCTGCAGCATTGTGACGTATTTGTAGGCATATCATTGGAAGATTGACCATAAGAGACTACATTTACCAGGTGCCCGCTTGGTGTCCCCCGTCGAAATGATTGCGTAATCTCCAGCTGCGTGCATTTTTCCATTTGCTTCAGAGGAGAAACCCAACTGCCACGAATGATTTATCATCGAATAGATATGTGAAAAACACCTTGAGGATTGATTCTAAACAACGTTTGTCATGTTTCTGTCGATATTATGGAGTTAATTTGGAAAACAGTTCGGCGGTGTAATGACTGAATTTACATTTTTTTTCTTAGCCAAACGTGATGAACAAAACCGAGCGTTTTCTCCTACACAAATAATATTTTTGGAAAAACTGAACATTTGCTATCTAACAGTCTCCTCATTGAAAACATCCGAAGTTCTTCAAAGGTAAATTATTTTATTTGAATGCTTTTCTTGTTTTTGTGAAAATGTTGCCTGCTGAATGCTAGGATTAATGCTATGCTAGCTATCAATACTCTTACACAAATGCTTGTGTAGCTATGGTTGAAAAGCATATTTTGAAAATCTGAGATGACAGTGTTGTTAACAAAAGGCTAAGCTTGTGAGTGAATATATTTCTTTCATTTAATTTGCGATTTTCATGAACAGTTAACGTTGCGTTATGGTAATGAGCTTGAGGCTATGATTACGCTCCCGGATACGTTATTGCTCGACGCAAGAAGTGAAGAGGCTCCTCTGTCCTCCACTCGTTACCTGTATTAATGGCACCCGTTTGAAATTGTTATCAGTATAAAAGACACCTGTCCACAACCTCAAACAGTCACACTCCAAACTCCACTATGGCCAAGACCAAAGAGCTGTCAAAGGACACCAGAAACAAAACAGACTGAATCTGCAATAGGTAAGCAGCTTGGTTTGAAGAAATCAACTGTGGGAGCAATTATTAGGAAATGGAAGACATACAAGACCACTGATAATCTCCCTCGATCTGGGGCTCCACGCAAGATCTCACCCCGTGGGGTCAAAATGATCACAAGAACGGTGAGCAAAAATCCCAGAACCACACAGGGAGACCTAGTGAATGACCTGCAGAGAGCTGGGACCAAAGTAACAAAGCCTACCATCAGTAACACACTACGCCGCCAGGGTCTCAAATCCTGCGGTGCCAGACGTGTCCCCCTGCTTAAGCCAGTACATGTCCAGGCCCGTCTGAAGTTTGCTAGAGAGCATTTGAATGATCCAGAAGAAGATTGGGAGAATGTCATATGGTCAGATGAAACCAAAATATAACTTTTTGGGAAAAACTCAACTCGTCGTGTTTGGAGGACAAAGAATACTGAGTTGCATCCAAAGAACACCATACCTACTGTGAAGCATGAGGGTGGAAACATCATGCTTTGGGGCTGTTTTTCTGCAAAGGGACCGTGTAAAGGAAAGAATGAATGGGGCCATGTATCGTGAGATTTTGAGTGAAAACCTCCTTCCATCAGCAAGGGCATTGAAGATGAAACGTGGCTGGGTCTTTCAGCATGACAATGATCCCAAACACACCTCCCGGGCAACGAAGGAGTGGCTTCGTAAGAAGCATTTCATGGTCCTGGAGTGGCCTAGCCAGTCTCCAGATCTCAATCCCATAGAAAATCTTTGGAGGGAGTTGAAAGTCTGTGTTGCCCAGCAACAGCCCCAAAACATCCCTGCTCTAGAGGAGATATGCATGGAGGAATGGGCCAAAATACCAGCAACAGTGTGTGAAAACCTTGTGAATATTTACAGAAAACATTTGACCTCTGTCACTGCCAACAAAGGGTATATAACAAAGTATTGAGATAAACTTTTGTTATTGACCAAATACGTATTTTCCACCATAATTTGCAAATAAATTCATTAAAAATCCTACAATGTGATTTTCTGGATTCTTTTTCTTCTCATTTTATCTGTCATAGTTGAAGTGTACCTATGATGAAAATTACAGGCCTCTCGTCTTTTTAAGTGGGAGAACTTGCACAATTGGTGGCTGACTAAATACTGTTTTGCCCCACTGTATATATCATTTTCATTCAGATAGAATTTTGATCAACTACATTGAGATATGAAGACTATTATAAATTAAATTAAAAACTGTTCCATGAAAATCATAGCTGGCACGCAGATCAGCAGATATGGTACGATAACTTGGTACTCCAATTAAAATAGGGTTTATTTTTCTGGTTAGGCTGTGTAACCCGGTTGTCGCACTGCTTTGCTTTATCTTGGCCAGGTTGCAGTTGTAAATGAGAACTTGTTCTCAACTGGCCTACCTGGTTAAGTAAAGGTGAAATAAAAAAAATTGATCTCTGGCTCCCTCTTTAGTAATTTGTGTGTTCATTTTTAATCGCAGTGCTTAAAGCATCAGACAAGCTTAGCCTACATATAGTTGATTTTTTTTAATTGTTTTTTTTAACATAGGGTGTGTCTATATATGTAAAAAATAAGTTGAAAAATTTGACCAATCAATTGGTCGAAAAATTTCATTTTACGTTTGTGACCTGCGTCTTTAGGTACAAAGAGTAAAAACTGAAACTGTTGATTATTGATGTTTATATGTGGAACAAAGTACCTACCCCTACCAAAAGGCTGTGAGATGTTGTAGTTCAGGGCTCTACGCTGATTTTTTTACAAGGAGTAAATGATGTGCTCCTTAGTAAAATGTAGAACACAAATAAATCTAGAAAAATGAAAGTATGACTAATAATTATTTACTTGAGATTATTTATTCATATTTTTTCGGGGATGCTGCAGCACCCATAGTTCCTGTGGCTGTGTATGCATCTTATTTATCACATGAGTACAGCATAGATAGATTTTCCACTCAAATGCTCTGTAAGACAGTGCATGAGCTTCTGCTGCAGCATCTTGGGGTGCTTTAAAGATAAATGCGAACTCTGAAAAATACGAGATCAAATCATGACATCAGTGATCTTCATCTCGGACAGTCGGAACTCTAGAAAGTGGCCCGAGATTCCTACTGCCTTGTGCGCATTACTGCGCTTAAAATGTGAAGAAATACACATCCTGCACATAATGGTCATATGGGCAGGTATTCCAACGTAATCTTAATTTTTTGCTGTTGCCTAGGTTTTAACTTGGAACGATATATAGATATATAAAGTATGTATAAATTCCTTTATGACCATATGTACCTCTGACTATGCACAAAAGTGAATTTAAATCGTTTCTACACCCACCATGCATCATGTACATAACCGTCATGTGAGGTGAAATATGTATATTTGGGGATGTGACAACTCAGTCTGTTTGACCTGATGAAGCTCCGTTTCTTATCTAAAGGTTGTCAATAGAAGCAGTGAATTAGGAGTGTAAACTGTGTGGGCCTTCCTGTTCTTCTTAAGAAATAGTTCAACATTTTAAGCTAAACGTTCTGATGTGTTGATTTTTATTTTTTATGTAGCCTAGGCCTATTGGTTGTATGAATTCGGGCTCCATCATCCCAAAACTTTCCCATTGTGTTTGAAATAGGCTATTTATTTCGACAAGCTGACCAATAGAATAAGTAGCCTCAACTTTTGTACTAGTAAATTGACATAGGCAAGTGAGTTTCCTGTTCGTTACTCATCTTGATGACTGAGGAAAATGTAAAATGTGGACACTTATTCTAACAATCTCAAAGTGCACATCAGAATTCTTAAGGATCCAGGAAGAACCACACATTGTTGCATCCTCAACTTACATGTTCTGTTGATATGAAATCCCATATTCTAAATGTGATTTCTGTCATTCTGGGCACCGTGGGCAGACACCCTAATCAGGTTACACAGCCAATGCATATGGGTCCGGTACATTTCTCAAATGTCGGGTAAATTAAAATGTTGCCTGTCAAATGTACGGCGCCACATTTCCCTAACGGAAACCCTGGCTTGCCATAACAAAAGGGGTTGAATACTTATTGACTCAAGATATTTCAGCTTTCATTTTTTATTATTTTGTAAAAAAGGAGGCAGATTGTCTCTGTCAGCGAGAGAGCGAGCGAGACAGACAGAGAATGTTATGGAAGAGAGAGAGAGAGAGCGAGAGAGAGCGAGAATGTTATGGAGAGAGAGAGCGAGCGAGAGAGAGCGAGAATGTTATGGAAGAGAGAGAGAGAGAGCGAGACAGACAGAGAATGTTATGGAAGAGAGAGAGAGAGAGCGAGACAGACAGAGAATGTTATGGAAGAGAGAGAGAGAGAGCGAGAGAGAGCGAGAATGTTATGGAAGAGAGAGAGAGCGAGAGAGAGCGAGAATGTTATGGAGAGAGAGAGAGAGAGAGCGAGACAGACAGAGAATGTTATGGAAGAGAGAGAGAGAGCGAGAGAGTTATGGAGAGAGAGAGCGAGCAGAGTGAACAGTGAGCACAGTTACACAAACACAAATATTTGATTATTGTGGATAATCAGGTTAATATAAATAGTTTGTTTGAAACATTTACATGCTTTCAAGAAGAACGATTGCCATGATAATCCTGTTTACATGGGCACATCTGAAATCAGGCTACTGGTGGGACTTTTGATAAATGCAGAATCAGCAATCAAAATCTACCACATGTTATTTTTGCAAAGACTTTTTGATTCGGAGTTCAGACATACTGTATAAAGTTTGTTTGCGAAAAATAAGTTTCTCTGAACTCACTTCACTCGCGCATAAGACAGTGAGGCTTGCGAACCCGGTGCTGGCGCATGTGAAGATCAAATACCACGCTGGAACACAGGTTAAACGCTTTCCATGTCCTATTCATTTAAACGACTACTTAGAGAACCAGGTGTTTCAATCAGCGTAGGCTCACTTCGATTATGACCTTCCACTGATTAAGATATGTAGAGTAAGGTGTTTACATCAAATTATTAGTGTGCATGTAAACATACTCCGTGAGATGGTCATCACTGGACCAGGGCAGTGCAATGGCCAGTGGAGGCGGCTGTGGTCCGGAAGGGGACAGGTCACTGGTGCCGCCCCGTTAGAACAACAGCCTAGCGCAGGAGGCCCAGATCCCAATCAGCCCAGGAATGTGGAAGAGGAAGCTCAGGGAACAATGCACTCTGGGTACCGCCCCGACGCTGCTCTGGCCCTGTTCTGTTCTCACGCCCCAGAAAAAAGGAAAACTGCCAGAGCTGAGACAAAGAGGCAACATTCAGACTGAACAGCGACCAAACAGTTACACTTGCCGACAGACACGAGGTCAGTCACTGAGTGGAGTCCTGATGGGGACCCTCCTGTTGTGTGTGAGTGAAGCTGTGCTCCCACGTGACAGAAACCCAGCCAGCTAGTCCACCTGAACTCATCTCAAACAGACAGAGTAGGTCTGGATAAGGACAGCGGCTGTACGCCCTCCCGTGGTCTGGACAAACACTACATGGGTTTAGAAAGGATGTTAGAGCGTTGCGCAGTCAGAAAACATTGACATCTGACAGGACACACCGTATTTGACTGTGTCAGCAGTGCATCCTCTCCCACAACTGCAGAACTTTTCCAATGCCCTTGGCCTTGCCCCTTCACCTGTCTAGCATAGACCCCCTTCAGGTTTTCACAGGTTTGAAAGGACTGGAGCTTCCTTTCACCCATAATTGCCTCCAAATATCCAGATCTTTCATATCTCTGAACACAGAAGGGGTCATTGAACTCTTGCAGTCGCCATATTGATAAACAGAGCTCTGCCTCCCCTGATTGACAGTTGTGTGGTCCACCCACAGGCAACATTGTTGTCATGGCTGGGGAATGTGAGAACGTGACCTGACTAACCCCCGGGTCCCAATCACACACTGTTCGGTCTTGGCCAATCCCCACTCAGAACTGACAAGAGGGCTTCAATTACCAGCTAGAGGTCAGAGTATACAGCCCTCTAAAACTGGTAGATCCATGTGAAAAGAACAAAAAGAACAACTCCATTTCAGCTCTGCTACATTATGTTTCTGCTTGCTCAAGAACCACTGAAAGAGTGCAATCTAGGTCAAAATTATTTTATTGATATGCTGCAGAAACCAATGTTCCTCTCTGTCCTGCAGAAACATGCCCTTGCATACCTTGCAGTGCGTTTCCATTGCCATCAGACAGACAATGCACACTTAACCTGAAAGGCCCCTTTCAACAAGTTTCACTGATCTATCAAACAGAGAAACATAATACACACAACAAAGGAAAATGCTAGAAAAGAACATAATTCCTTTCTTTGTGTGGTCTATCTAATGTGGTGAAGTGCATCCGTGTCAGACTGAGAAGAAACCGTTCTCATTTCACACAGAGCTAGCTAGCTCACAGACTATAGTCTAGACCACCCCAGTGAGGTTGACAAGGAACTCTCAGGAATAACTCAAAATGGCTGCCAAACAAAGAGCCCGATTTTTTTTTTTAAATAGACCTCTATGCCAGTTCCCAATACAGGCTACAGTATTACAGATGCCAGAGGATTAAAAATCAGCCATAATATTCTTTCCTAGTTCCCACACTGCTTAGCACAGAGCTCCTGTAAGAGTTATTTAACCAAACCAGTGCGAAAAGCTCCTCATAAGCCAGTGTGACGTTACGTACCTTAAAGCCATAGAGCAGAGGCTCTACTCGGGCAGTCAAGAAGGAGAGGTCCCACGACTTCAATGCACAAGAATCTGAAACACAAATCATTCCATTAGTTACCACACCAGTCAATCAATCGTGCACTTACAGAGGAAGCATCCCATCATCTCCTATCAGGGCCTAGTCCCTACCATAGTCCCCATCCCAGTGGGAGTGGGGTAACCTTTCAGGGACAGTAGGGCATAGCGTCTCCCAGTAACAGTCAAGCTCCACAGGTCAGGATACTGCCCGTGCCTGGGTCGAGCCAGTGCGGTGCTATGCTGGGTCAGTCAATGGCAGAGCCAGGAATAGAACCTCCTCCTGAGTATTGAGCAGAGCAGTAATCTGAAGATTACCCACTCCATCCAAGAGGCAGTTACATAAAAGTGATCAGAGTCATCACAACACAGTACTAACACAGTTTCCATCCAGCAATCATAAAAGCTGAAGTGAGTGAGCTCACATTAAAGCACCAGCCCACCTCATATGGGCTGCCTCTGTAGTCACACTTGCCACCTGTGTCATGTACCCCAGGGTAAAAAGTCAGTTGTACACTCGGTGCCGTGTAAAGTGAAACTACAAATACCAATATACATAAGGCCATCATACAAACTGTTATAAAAAATATATATTACAAAAACGATGGAATAAGCCACTGGAAAAACAGCAAGAAACCGTGACACAGACAAATCAGGATAGCAGAAAAGGGCTGGACATAGTAGCCATCTCAGTGTAAAATATACAGTATCATGAGAAGATGAGCAGACCAATGAGTAACCGACCAAACACATACCATCCAGTCAGAAAGAGAGAGCGAAAGGTCAGCACAGGTCAGCACAGACGTTCAATGGAAACAGTTGGAACACCCGTTACGCCACAAAACCTCAGCAGTATTCGACAGGCAGCAATACAAACACGCCCGCGCACACACACAGTTACACACGCAAGGTGGAATGATGCCCCTTTCTGACAGATAACTGCTTCACACACATACTTGTGAATAACAGATCTAACTTCCTGTTACAACAGAAACTCCAGAAACAAAATGTGTGACCAGACAAACAAGTGGAGCAGAAAACAAGCCCACGAGGGCCCATTTGACCTCCTAGACTGGAGGCTGTATAGCAACACAGCCAGCCAGCCACAGACTAAGCTCCCACTCTATATATAGACCCACAAGCAGCGTAAGTACAGAGTTAGTCATGCATTTCACAGGTAAGGAAATAATGACCATGGACATTTACAGAACTACACACTAGTTGTGAGACGTGCTTAAAATGGTGAACACGCTTTCGTGGGTTGAGTAAGAAGCCTGAACAAAGCCCAACACCGTCAGCTGTACCAACCTGAAACACAAACACCACAGGGTTTTCTAGGTCAGACAGGATGCTGATCTCATCTGCAGGTGGATAGAAGGTACTGTAACAACCCGAACTCAGTTAATGTCAAGATAGCAGAATTTTTACTTCGTAGAGATACCAGGTTTAGTATCGCGATACTCAATACCAAAACCGTACAAAAGGTTAAAAACAAAATTTTAAAAAGGAATGAAATTAGCCAAAGTCACAGAATGGCACTTGATCCAGACAGATAAATGAATCTACTGCCCTGTTCAAGTGTTGGGCATCTGTCGTTCAACAGCGTTACATTTGACATTTTTCAGAGACATCCATGTATGCATTAATGAATCAATTACCAAACTATATAAACATAAGGGTAATACTTCATTTGAATGGTAAATCCATTGATAAACTGGGTAAATCAAAGCTTCTTCACAATACAGGTGAATGCATATGTAAAAGGAGTGTGTGCATGCTAGTGGTCTTCACGGATCCACCTGGACCCAAATGCCGAGACCGAATCCAGCACCCAAGCAAGCTGGTCCGAATTAGAGGTTGACCGATTATGCTTTTTCAACGCCGATACAGATTATTGGAGGACCAAAAAAGCCGATACCGGTTAAATCTGCGATTTTATTTATTTTTATTTGTAATAATGACAATTACAACAATACTGAATGAACACTTATTTTAACTTAATATAATACATCAATAAAATCAATTTAGCCTCAAATAAATAATGAAACATGTTCCATTTGGTTTAAATAATGCAAAAAAAAAAGTGTTAGAGAACAAAGTAAAAGTGCAATATGTGCTATGTAAGTAAGCTAACGTTTCAGTTCCTTGCTCAGAACATGAGAAAGCTGGTGGTTCCTTTTAACATTAGTCTTCAATAATCCCAGGTAAGAAGTTTTAGGTTGTAGTTATTATAGGAATTACAGGACTATTTCCCTCTATACTATTTGTATTTCATTAACCTTTGACTATTGGATGTTCTTATAGGCACTTTAGTATTGCCAGTGTAACAGTATAGCTTCCGTCCCTCTCCTCCCTGGGCTCGAACCAGCAACACAACGACAACAGCCACCATCGAATCAGCATTACCCATGCAGAGCAAAGGGAACAACTACTAGAAGGCTCAAAGCGAGTGACGTTTGAAACACTATTAGCGCGCGCTAACTAGCTAGCCATTTCACTTCGGTTACACCAGCCTCATCTCAGGAGTTGATAGGTTTGAAGTCATAAACAGCGCAATGCTTGACCCACAACGAAGAGCTGCTGGCAAAACGCACAAAAGTGCTGTTTGAATGAACGTTTACGCGCCTGCTTCTGCCTACAACGGCTCAGTCAGATACTTGTATGCTCAGTCAGATTATATGCAACGCAGGACACGCTATATAATATCTAGTAATATCAACCATTTGTAGTTAACTAGTGATTATGATTGTTTTTTTATAAAATAAGTTTAATGCTAGCTAGCAACTTACCTTGGCTTACTGTATTCGCGTGACAGGCAGTCTCCTTGTGGAGTGCAACGAGAGAGAGGCCGGTCGTTATTGCGTTGCACTAGTTAACTGAAGGTTGCAAGTTTGGATCCCCCGAGCTGACAAGGTGAAAATCTGTTGTTCTGCCCCTGAACGAGGCAGTTAACCCATCGTTCCTAGGCAGTCATTGAAAATAAGAATGTGTTAACTGACTTGCCTAGTTAAAAGGTTAAATTAATAATAATAATTAAATCGGCGCCCAAAAATACCGATTTCCGATTGTTATGAAAACTTGGAAAATCGGCCCTAATTAAAAATCGGCCATTCCGATTAAATCGGTCGACCTCTAGTCCGAATCCAGAATTCTAAATAATGTCACAGATCTGGGTTGGATCGGATAAAATTAGACACCCGTGACAATCATAACTGTCATTTCCTAACGCGACTGCTGCAGTAGAGAGAGAGAAATTGTATAATTTATGCTGCTGCGGTCTTGCTTTTCACAAGAGTAGAGCGTGGCGTGTTTAGCTTGCTGTTGGCCAATCATAAGTCATCAAAGCGGCAAATAGGCTACAGTCATAGAGCCTCGCTCCGTGTGTGGCAAAAGTGAGGCCATATCTAATCAATGGAAGATGGAATTAAATTGACAATTAAAAGGATAGGCTATAATGACCAACATCCAACATGTAGGCTCCTACTAAATATATTCTGGAGTTATTTGTAATTGTAGTATCACAAACCGCATACACTGCAGCCTCAGTTAGCCTAGCTAGCTAATGTTCGCTAGCTTACCAAACTTTTCGTACAGGTTTGATGCAGTCCAAGACAGGTATTACGTAATCATATTTGATGATAAATATCCTAGCTATGGCAGCTCACGCACTCAGTACGGCCCCTCTCTAGCCTGCTAGAGCGGCACATTTGTCCCTCTCGCGCTTTATCACCTCTGGTTAATAAAGTAGCTTAAAAACCCATTTTCTGCTGCTTTCCTCCATCAGATCGGACCTGGAACCGACCAGGTTAATACGGAAAGGGTATGAAACAAATATTTATGCTCGGGTCAGGGTGGGAAATCCCCAGGTCCATTTTGGATTGGAGCAAACTTTCTGGCCCCGTGAAGACCTCTAGAGCATGCATTGATTTATTGAGCTTGTTTTAGATGGTTTCTTGGGGCTACAGATGACAAACGATCCATTTCCTTCCCATTTGGAACTTATTTTATTGTATTGATCAATAACATTTGCATAGAAGCTCATTTTATAAAAGTGCACGACGTCTCTTTAACCAATAATGATGTCATTCACAAGGCAAGAGAGGGGCGGCCTGTTGGAGCCCTATTCAAAGCAAATAAATGTTTGTCACATGCACCAAATACAACAGGTGTAGTAGACCTTTCAGTGAAATGCTTACTTACAAGCCCTTAACTCTATTTCTTAAACTGCATTGTTGATTAAGAAAATCTTATTAAAAAATAAAGCAAAAATAAAATCAAAAAGTAAAACAAATTAACAATAAAGCAGTAGCAGCGAGAACAGTTTATGACTTGGGTGACTGGAGTCTTTGACCATTTTTTTTTTACCTTCCTCTGACAGCACCTAGTATAGAGGTCCTGGATGGCAGGAAGCTTGGCCATAAGATGTACTGGGCCATAAGCACTACCCTCTGTAGCGCCTTACGGTCGGATGCTGAGCAGTTGACATACCAGGCTGTGAGGCAACCGGTCAGGAAGCTCTCGATATTGCATCTGTAGAACTTTGAGGCTCTGGGGACCGATGCCAAATATTTTCAGTTTCCTGAGGGGGAAAAGATGTTGTCGTGCCCTCTTCACAACTACCTTGGTGTGTTTAGACCATGATAGTTTGTTGGTGATGTGGACACCAAGGAACTTAAAACTCTTGACCTGCTCCACTACAGCCCTGTCGATGTGAATGGGGGCGTGTTCGGCCCACCTTTTCATGTCGTCCACGATCAGCTCCTTTGTCTTGTGCACATTGAGGGAAAGGTTAGCGTCGCTTTCTTGGGCACAGGGACTATGGTGGTCTGCTTGAAACATGTACTGTACACTACCGTTCAAAAGTTTGGCTTCACTTAGAAATGTGCTTTTCTTTCAAAAACAAGGACATTTTTTGTCCATTAAAATAGCATCAAATTGATCAGAAATACATTGTAGACATTGGTTAATGTTATAAATTACTATTGTAGCTGGAAACAGCAGATTTTTTAATGGAATATCTACATAGGCCCATTATCAGCAACCATCACTCCTGTGTTCCAATGGCACGTTGTGTTAGCTAATCCAAGTTTATCATTTAAGAAAAGGCTAACTGATCATTAGAAAACCATTTTGCAATTATGTAACATTTTATTAATTGACTTTTCTCAGGGTCAACAACACCCCAAGGTCTGACAAAAACTGAGACCATTCAAGTGAAAGTGCGGGCTGTGCTTAAGAAGAAGTACTATGGATCCAAGTACACCCAGAACAACTTTATCACTGCAGTCAGAGCTGCGAATGAGTTCTGTCTCAAGCCAAGGTAAATCCTCAATAACAGGGAATTTTACAAATGGGCATTAATGGATACAGGTCAACCAAAACTCACAATGGTGAAAGTATTGCTATTTCTTGAGTATTCTGCTGGTGCATGGGCAATGTACACCTTTTAAAGGAAGTTGTAGCTATTCTTTTCTGAATTCGGTGTATTCCAGACCATACCAGTGCGGCTTAGAATTAATCTTCCACTGAGCTAATGGGGAAACTCACTGTTGTGATTATCACATTAAGGGAAGTTAACATGTCCACGATTCTGTCATTTGTTCTGGGGACACCACTAACATTGAGTGACTGGAGGTCATAAGGTGAATGCACCAATTTGTAAGTCGCTCTGGATAAGAGCGTCTGCTAAATGACTTAAATGTAAATGTTACCACAGCTGAAAACTGTTGTTCTGATTAAACACGCAATACAATTGGCCTTCTTTAGACTAGTTGAGTATCTGGAGCATCAGCATTTGTGGGTTCGATTACAGGCTCAAAATGGCCAGAAACAAAAGACCTTTCTTCTGAAACTCGTCAGTCTATTCTTGTTCTGAGAAATGAAGGCTATTTATTTCTTTCCAAGAAACTGAAGATCTCGTATAACGCTGTGTACTACTCCCTTCAGAGAACAGTGCAAACTGTCTCTAACCAGAATAGAAATAATGGGAGGCCCAGGTGCACAACTGAGCAAGAGGACAAGTACAGTGTCGAGTTTGAGAAATGGACGCCTCACAAGTCCTCAACTGGTAGCTTAATTAAACAGTACTCGCAAAACACCCGTCTCAACGTCAACAGTGAGTGATTGCCTCAAAAAAAATGGTGTTTCAGTAATATTTTTGATGAAGAAATTAACACTGGCCGATAGATTTTTATCCGTGATACACATTCAACAGAAGTACCGAAAGAAACCAATTCTAGTACCGAACCGTTTTTCATGTTCTAGTATCGAATGTTTTGTGCAACACTAGATCTCAGCATTGGTGCACAGTCACAACTGGGACGAATAGGACAAAATAAGAACTAACTACATCTTGTTCACCAGCACTAAATGAAAGGCTTTTCTCCTGCGTAATCACAACCTTCGTATGGAGCAGAACACTAGATTCTCCTGACAGATATGGCCTTCATGCAACTGCCCTAACAGGACCACTTGTTTGCATGTTTTAGAAAGCTCTTCCTCACAACCAGTTTGATTTCTAAAGAGAGCTCATGTGAAACCTAGTACACAGCCCCTGAAAGCTCCAGTCCAAACACACAGGCACACTCTGTATGCAGTGAGAGAGGAACAGAGTTGGCTTTCCTTGGGCCGAGGACCGGGTGGTTTCTTTGGTGAAGTCAGTCCCAAACATCAATTATCCTGCTCCAAACCAGTTCTCCCTACCCAAAGCCAAAAATAATATGCCTCGGTAAGGCCCCATTATAGGCTATTTCTAGCTGAACTCAATTCACATTTGTGTATTACAGAACACTTTGAATGCATCCAAAGACAAAGGATTGCTCATTTTAGGATGACTATAACTAAAGGATGGGGGCTTGTCTGATGAACAGCTATTTAACCTCTTTTTAAAGTTGCTTAGCGGCAGTACCTTTAAAATCAGAATAACTTGCATGGCTTGCAGTTTAACATGTTCTTTATTTTTGCCACCGGATAATGACTGCAGCACTTCAGGTTAATAATTTAGCACCAAGCAAACAGACACACCACCAACCTTTTCAGTTAGGTTTAGCAGATAATTTGGCAAGAGATCCAGTCTCACCATCACCAGGCAGGCAAAAATAAGGCTGTAATTCAGTAGGTAATAAGAATATAGCTGTATAGTTCACACAGGAAATCCAGGGTTTCCTGTAAGTGCTCTTGATAAGGCAGTAGGTGAAATGTTGAGGTCGTAGATCAGCCAGATGCAGGTGTTACAGAGTCAACAACAAGCAAGGCAAGATAATGATATTTGTGCAGCCTTGAACTCCATGAAGGTAAACACTGGGAAGCCTCATTTGTTTTACCAGATGGCAGACGTGCAAAAGAGTCAGTCAGTTGGTCAGTACAGGGACAAAGCAGTAAGAGAGGAAAGGGACAACAGTGTCAGTCTGATGGGACAGGAGAAACAGTGAGGCACCAGACTCATTAAGAGAAATGCTTGACTGCACAGCTCTTATCTGGCTCATATAAATCTAACCATCACACTATGCAGTGATAAGAGTGACCAATGGCTCTCCTCTGGCTCATCCTGAGAAGAGACACATCCATGGTTTGACAGGGGAACCACTCAGAGACCAGCTCCATCCCTTCACTCAATGACATTAATGTCTTCCAGGATTAACCCAAAAACACACATTCCCCGGAATTATGCCCTGGGTAATCGCAGATAGATGCCCCTTTGCAATTTAGAAGGATTCCCTGCCTTTCCTATGCAGAGGCCCAGTGGGTGCGTGCACAATGCAAACACATCTGTACAGCAATCAGAGGCTTATCCCTGAAGGGGGAGGTTGAGAGGATCAGTCAACCACACAGAGAGACATGTATGGGTTGGGGCAGAGAGGGGGTTCATCACCTTAAATGTGACCACAACAAACCAGCCTCCTGTCCTGACCATGACAGTGATCTAACCCATTTTATTCAACAATTTTACATAAGATGTAAGCATTATCGTCATAATTTTATGTAAGATGTAGCCTAAGCACCATAGTCATCTAAATATTGCAATGATAAGCAAAACATGTTTGTTTTTTAAAGCTGCTTTAATACTTTGACCCTTACATTAAACACTAGGATGTTACATGTTAACAGTGAAATGGTAAACATTGGCTGGCCTGGTGAATGACAAGGTCACACTCAAATTCACCCTTTGCATCTGCCTGCTGGCCTCTGATGTAATTGAATATGTTTACGCAACAACACAAAAAGCACCAAAGTCCTTGGATCAAGTGGTTACTGATTATTCAGAGCATGTACCCCAAGAGCATGTGTTCACCTATATTGAACAATGTAGGCGCAAAATGAAATTTAGGGGCACAATGAAAAAGATTTGAGGTAATACAGCCAGAATCCTTTTTCTAGGTGCACTGGTGCTCCTAAATTAATTGCAAGTAAAATGTTCACACTGTAGAGCCCTGACCCATTTGGGAGTGACACACAGACTTTTCTCCAGATGAGAAGTGTATTGCAAAGGCCCCAGGGTCTGAAATTGTTCAGCTCTCTCCACCTCCTGGTTCATTGCAGACTGACCAGATTTCTCTCTGTGTTGCCATCTTACAGCTACAGAAAACAAGAACAAACTCCTCATTGTGTGTCTATTCTCCCTTTGCTGTACAAACACACCAAAAGAGAGAGGCAATGGACAGGCTATTGCCAATATATTGTGATTGATCTTTACTGAGCAGTGTGTGTACTGCCACCGTTTTCACAGATGCTGTAAGGGTGTGGCCTAATTTAAGAGGTGGACAAAAGCAGCTGTTAAACAGGACAAATGCAATTTGGCCTTTGCCGTAATTACACACAGAATCAATTGTGCCCAGGAGCAATCACAGAATGTTAGCTATTACAGTGCTGATTAACTTTAAATATAACACCTACAGAACAGAGGTAGAGTGAGCAAACACCCAGCAATGATATTTGAGAATCCAATATTTTGGGGGAGATTTCCTTTCCTGGTTGTTGGGCTACATAGGTAATGGAGACAACTTTGGGGTACATTGGCATGACAAAGGCAACTAATGTCCGAGTAAGTAAGGTACAGCTGTATAATATACAAGTGTATATGGATATTTGCTGATTAACCGCACTCAGTAACGTTAGTTGTATCCTAGTATTAGACTACCTGCCAAGTTAGGTGTAAAGTCAAATCAAAGTAGGATCGTTGACCATGCTCTAACTTGCCTCGCCTGTGTGACTGCAGCTTGCCTCCTCAAAAACGAGTTTCAGTGGCATAGCATGGTGACAGGAACACCTACGACGTAAATCAACGGATAGACACAGTGGCAAAACAAAAGACGCAAGGGGGGTTTTATCAAATTATTGGTACTGTACATGAGCCAACAACAGCTTGCTATGATTGCCATTGTGCTGTCTTCAATATCGCCAACGTCGTAGCTAGCAAGCGAGTTGGTCACGTTAGATAACTAACTAGCTAGCCAGCCTAGTTTCCTTTATTAATTGGCTGTCTAGCTAGAGCTGGTTAATGTTAGCTAACTGACAACGGTAACATTCATTTGGCTTCCTTCCTGTCCAGTATTTGAGTACTTCTGGGTTTACCAAATCCTGATATGGTTAGCTAATAACACATAGCTAGCAAGACATATCTAACGTTACCCAACTATGCTAGCTAGTATCGAAGCACTTCCATAGCTTATCAATTTATCCGAAACTGCAAACTGCTCGCTACCAAAAGCTAGGTCTGCTAACTTTAATAAATTAGTTATTTGGTAGGACCTTGTATTTCAAATCTCGGCCGAGCTTACCTTTTTTAAAGTACGCTTAGCTTGTTTGCTAGCAATCCAACTCCTCTGGCATGCTAAAATTATAGCTTTTTCCAACAGTGTCAGTGAAACTTCGCTGGGATCGCAAATAAGATATTTCAGTATGTGTCCTCACCTTCCTTTCCCATCCGTTCTTTTTTTGGAACGCTCTTTTAATTTTTTAAAAGATCTAAACTCGTTTTATAGCAACTATCCTCGTTGACAGATTGGTTAACAATTTTGCGGTTTGTGTTGTCTGATATGAGCGTACCACTGTCAAAATGTTGGCAATATGCCCCGCCCTTTGCATTATATGATTGGTTCAAATTGTTTACACCTACATTGTATAAATTATTTTATTTGTTGTTCAGGCTCTGGCAATTTTACACCTCTGCATTGATTGGATGGCGTTCGGATGAGTAGACTGGACGCGGTAAGGTGCTTTTCACATTGACAGGTTGATCACATATAGTGTCCCGCTTCAATCACACCGACAGGGTTATGACGCAAAATGGTATGCAGCATCATCTGGATATGTGTGCAACACAAGTTCAACATTCACCTTCTGCTACCATTTCTGTCAAGACATCTAAGCATACAGTTTGATGCATAAGTTTGATAAATATTATGTATGCAACACACAGAAGGCACTGCAATTGCCTCTGCAATGCAATTGCGCAAGGCAAACGCAGCTTTCCATTGGAAATGAATGCACTTCGGGTGTACCAAAATACAATAACACTATCGGTGTGATCAAGACCCTCCCCCATCCTCCAAGCCCACCCAACCCCATCCGACCTTACACTTTAGGACCTTCAATTATACGATTTTTGTAAAGGTCATCTAGGTGAAAATCTGATTTTTTCAAAATGCAAGACTCTTTAAAAGCTTTGGTCACAGACTTGACAAATTATTTGCTCAAACGAGCCCAACTATTTCAATCTGGAGCAAGTGTTGGTCTTGAGGCTTTGTTGTGTCTGGACCGGGCGTGCTAGTTGTCAGAGCCGAGGGTTGCACCGAGGGTCAGGATAAAGATGAGTCTGTGATGGTAGGAGTGACATTTTTGGAAAAAGTGGGCCCTTTCCTTTTGTCTTATCCATTTGTGGTTTCAGGGAGGTTTAAAACAGAGTTAGGTGCTGTGGAATCGGTGAAGGTAACCAGAAGTGGTCTTGTGATAATTGTTTGTGTTTCTGCTGATCAGAGGGTGCAGGCGCTGCACATTAAACAAATGGGGACAAGAGATGCGAGTTGTTTTGCACTCAAGAAAAGGGCACCATTGAAAGGAGTGATTACATGGTAGCGGTAAATGTGAAAGTTGACCAACCGAAGGGGAAGATTCCCAGTGTTTGTCATGCACATCGTTTGTTGCGACTTAGACAGGATGGCGTAAGAGTTGTGTGTTCTTTTGTGTTTTGATGTTGAGCCGTTGCTGGACAAAGTGATGTTACAGGATATCTTATATACTCTAGGAACTTTTGTGCCGAATACATTACGTTGTTACAGGTGTCAAGCTTATGGGCATGTGGAAGCAGTGTGTAGGAGGAGGTTCCTAGGTGTTAGAAGTGTGCAGAAGGGCATGAGACAAAGGAATGTGTAACATTGGGGAAAGTAGTGGTATGTGTTAATTAAACGGGTGCCCATGGGGCTGGGGATCAGAAATGTCCAGTGTGAGAGAGGCAGGTGGAGGTTTCCAGGGTTAGAGTAGCACAGAAGTTGTCGTATGCTGAGGCAGTGAAGAAAGTAGAGGAAGATGGGTCAAGGGGGAGGGATCCTGAGAGGAGTGGTGTGAGTAGTAGATCTGTACCAGTATAGAGGGATAGGCCAACAAGTCATTTCAGGCTGTTGGCCTGAGATAGGACTAAATATAGTTAAATAGTGGAGTTGGGTGGTGAGTGTGTAGTGTTAGATGGTAGAGTATTTGTTTATTTATTTGAATTATTTATTTATTTTCAAGCAATGCATAAGGGACGTATACTCCAGTCTAGTAGGTGGCAGTAATGCAACATTTATTGGATGTTAACCGCCGTTAAACCTCATCGAAGAAGACTGGGCACGCTTCTTTACGCGTGACGTCTACACTCAGGTTTTGCGTAAGGCAAACGCCTTCTGATTTCAACAGCTTCCCTGCTTTGAGAGGCAGAAAACTTGGAGGTCATTTTTGAAGTTTCAATTGTTTCCCCTGTTACACATGCACATAACCTCGAAATAATGGTGTAGCAAATTTTTCTCAGTACCTCAATTTCTTTTCTAGTCATGTCACAAACGTCAATGGGATTCACTGATCAACAACAAGGGGCTCAGGTACAGTAACAAGCTAACAGTAGCTAGCTAACCGCTAGTTCGCTTTCTGCGGATTAGCTTGCTAGTTAAAGTAAAATGGCTTGCCAAACAAACAGTTTTCCCAAGCTAGCTACAACAGCACTTTCTAGTCGCTAACTCAAACATGAGTAATTAGCAAGTTAATCAAGTAGTACTGTAGTAATACTATCGTCGATAACGCTACTACGCGATGCAAAGTATTTAGTTAAAGTTCGCATTTCAACCACTCCACTCACTACAGTAGACGACTGGCGTATGTAATCTGCTATGTATATGTTATCTAGCTAATTACAATTGCTAAATTTCTGTACCCTGTATAACAGAGTCAAGTTGGGGCACCCTACATTCCCACGGAGGAGGAGAAGAGAGTGTTTCGGGAATGCAACCAAGAGAGCTTTTGGTACAGATGTAAGTCATGCTACAACATAAGGATGTGTTCCAAATAGCACCCTATTCCCAAGCCCTAATCATGACTCTGTTTCATTACACGTAAGTCATTGGACGAAGGCGTCTTCTGTACAGGGAGTTAAGAGCGTGACGCTCTGTCTAAAAAGTAACACGCATTGCTTGCAATATGTTTCTGGAAGCATGAAAGCCCATTTATGCTTGCTCTGGCAATGCGATATGGAAGGTCCATACCAAGCATTTGACGCAACCGCGGTGCCTCCGGATGCTTGTAGAGGCAAAATCAGCTGCGTACTGCATTGCGCCGTGCGTCACAAATGTTGTAACGATGCAGAGGGATCCGTAATAGAGTTCAGCTACCCGACAGGGTAGCGTTATAAATGGGGTTAACGCTAGGTATCACTGAATTGATCACTAGCATTCTGAAGCTGAGCTGCATTTACGGCCTCTGCAGAAGTCAAGGCATTCATGCTTCGCGGAGCAGAGCTGTTGTGAAGGAAGTTGGTGTTTATTCAGTAACTCACACCCCCATTTACCGTCAACCAATCATGTAAATGCAGAGCTATACAGAGCCCGCCGCATTTTTAAACAATTTTGGAGGCGCACAGCGATGTGGTACGGCACTCAATATGGACTCTGTATGCCTCCGGAGGCTCCGCAATTGTGTCACATCCTCCATACTCAGCCTCCTACCACATTCTTGGATCAAGCCTATTTTGGCTTTAAGATCATAACATGGTGTCAGAAGTGCTTAAAACGTCAAATATAAAACATATAAACGCAACATGCAACAATTTCAAAGGTTTTGCTGAGTTACAGTTCATATAAGTGTAACCGTTTTTTGACTTTACGTCCGTCCCCTCGCCCCGACTTGGACGGGAACCAGGGACGCTCTGCACACGTCAACAGTCACTCTCAAAGCATCGTTACCCATCGCTCCACAAAAGCCGCAGCCCTTGCAGAGCAAGGGGAACCACCACTTCAAGGTCTCAGAGCAAGTGACGTCACCGATTGAAACGCCACTAGCGTGCACCACCGCTAACTAGCTAGCCATTTCACATCGGCTACATAAGGAAATCAGCCAATTTAAATTAATTAATTAGGCCCTAATCTATCGATTTCACATGACTGGGCATACACACAGCCATGGGTGGACCTGGCTCCCAAGTGGGTGGGCCTATGCCCTCCCAGGCCCACCCCAGAGGATCCCACATGTGACGCCGGATGTAGAGGTCCTGGAATACGACTTTCCCGAAGCGGATCCTTTGTTTGGACCACCACCCAGGACATTGGATCTAATCCCGGAGGCTGACCCAAAACAACGTCACCGCAGGAGAGGTAGATGGCGTAGCCTCCTGGTCAGACCTTGAAGGCGTACACACCACCCACCACTTCAGGGTATATTACTCACCATTGTCCAGTCTCTAGACGACAAGGTGGATGTAATTAGGGCTAGGGTTGCCTTCCAGAGACATCAGAGATTGTAACATTCTTTGTTTCACGGAACCAAGACTCTCTCGGGATATGTTGTCGGAGTCGGTACAGCCAACTTGTTTCTTCATGCATCGCGCCGACAGAAACATCTCTCTGGTAAGAAGGGCGGGGGTGTGCTTCATGTTTAACGACTCATGGAATAATCAGAACAACATACAGGAACTCGGCTCCTTTTGTTCACCTCACCTAGAATTCCTTACAATCAAATGCCGACAACATTATCTCCCAAAATAATGTTAGTTACGGCCGTGTATTACACCCCCCTCAAGCAGATGTCTCCACAGCCCTCAAGGAACTTCACTGGAATCTATGTAAACTGCAAACCATATATCCTGAGGCTGCATGTATTGTAGCTGGGGATTTTAACAAAGCTAATTTGAGAACAAGGCTACCTAAATTCTATCAGCACATTGACTGTAGCACTCGTGCGAGCAATACACTGGACCACTCCTACACTGACCACTCCTACACTGATGCATACAAGGACCTCTCTTCGACAAATCCGACCACGACTCCATTTTGCTCCTAATGTCCTATAGGCAGAAACTCAAACAGGATATACCTGTAACTAGAACCATTAAACACTGGTCTGCTCAATCGGAATCCACGCTTCAAGATTGTTTTGATCATGCGGACTGGAAAATATTCCGGGAAGCCTCAGAGAATAACATTGATTTATACGCTGACTTGGTGAGTGAGTTTATAAGGAAGTGCATTGAAATGTATCCACTGTGACTATGAAAACCTACCCTAACCAGAAACCGTGGATAGATGGCGGCATTTGCGCAAAACTGAAAGCGCAAACCACTGCATTCAACCATGGAAAGTTGTCTGGGGATATGGCCAAATATAAACAGTGTAGTTATTCCTTCCAAGGCAATCAAACAAGCGAAATGTCAGTTTAGGAACAAAGTGGAGTCATAATTCAACGGCTCAGTCACAAGACATATGTGGTAGGGTCTACAGGCAATTACGGACTACAAAACGAAAACCAGCCACGTCACGGACACCGTCTTGCTTTCAGATAAACTAAACACGTTCTTTGCCCGCTTTGAGGATAATACAGTCCCACCGACGCAGCCTGCTACCTACCAAGGACTTCAAGATGGCCACCATTGTTCCTGTACTCAAGAAGGCAAAGGTAACTGAACTAAATGACTATCACCCCATAGCACTCACTTCCGTCATCATGAAGTGCTTTGAGAGACTAGTCAAGGACCATATCACCTCCACCCTACCTGACACCCTAGACCCACTCCAATTTGCTTACCGCCCAATAGGTCCACAGACGACGCAATCTCAACCACACTGCACACTGCCCTAACCCATCTGGACAAGAGGAATACCTATGTGAGAATGCTGTTCATCGACTACAGCTCGGCATTTAACACCATAGTGCCCTCCAAGCTCGTCATCAAGCTCGAGACCCTGGGTCTCGACCCCGCCCTGTGCAACTGGGTACTGGACTTCCTGACGGGCCGCCCCCAGGTGGTGAGGGTAGGCAACAACATCTCCACCCCGCTGATCCTCAACACTGGGGCCCCACAAGGGTGCGTTCTGAGCCCTCTCCTGTACTCCCTGTTCACCCACGACTGCGTGGCCACGCACGCCTCCAACTCAATCATCAAGTTTGCGGACGACACAACAGTGGTAGGCTTGATTACCAACAACGACGAGACGGCCTACAGTGAGGAGGTGAGGACCCTCGGAGTGTGGTGTCAGGAAAATAACCTCACACTCAACGTCAACAAAACTAAGGAGATTATTGTGGACTTCAGGAAACAGCAGAGGGAACACCCCCCTATCCACATCGATGGAACAGTAGTGGAGAGGGTAGTAAGTTTTAAGTTCCTCGGCGTACACATCACAGACAAACTGAATTGGTCCACCCACACAGACAGCATCGTGAAGAAGGCGCAGCAGCGCCTCTTCAAACCTCAGGAGGCTGAAGAAATTCGGCTTGTCACCAAAAGCACTCACAAACTTCTACAGATGCACAATCGAGAGCATCCTGGCGGGCTGTATCACCGCCTGGTACGGCAACTGCTCCGCCCACAACCGTAAGGCTCTCCAGAGGGTAGTGAGGTCTGCACAACGCATCACCGGGGGCAAACTACCTGCCCTCCAGGACACCTACACCACCCGATGTCACAGGAAGGCCATAAAGATCATCAAGGACAACAACCACCCGTGCCACTGCCTGTTCACCCCGCTATCATCCAGAAGGCGAGGTCAGTACAGGTGCATCAAAGCTGGGACCGAGAGACTGAAAAACAGCTTCTATCTCAAGGCCATCAGACTGTTAAACAGCCACCACTAACATTGAGTGGCTGCTGCCAACACACTGACTCAACTCCAGCCACTTTAATAATGGGAATTGATGGGAAATGATGTAAAATATATCACTAGCCACTTTAAACAATGCTACCTAATATAATGTTTACATACCCCACATTATTCATCTCATATGTATACGTATATACTGTACTCTATATCATATACTGAATCCTTATGAAATACATGTATCACTAGCCACTTTAACTATGCCACTTTGTTTACATACTCATCTCATGTATATACTGCACTCAATACCATCTACTGTATCTTGCCTATGCCGCTCTGTACCATCACTCATTCATATATCTTTATGTACATATTCTTTATCCCCTTACACTTGTGTCTATAAGGTAGTAGTTTTGGAATTGTTAGCTAGATTACTTGTTGGTTATTACTGCATTGTCGGAACTAGAAGCACAAGCATTTCGCTACACTCACACTAACATCTGCTAACCATGTGTATGTGACAAATCAAATTTGATTTGATTTGATTCTGTCATCATGAAGTGCTTTGAGAGACTAGTCACGGATCATATCACCTTCACCTTACCTGCCACCCTAGACCCACTTTAGTTTGCAGTCCCAACATGTCCACAGACAATGCAATCGCCTGCACACTGCCCTATCCCTACTGGACAAGAGGAATACCTATGTAAGAATACTGTTCATTGACTACAGCTCAGCATTCAACACCATAGTACCCTCCAAGCTCATCATTAAGCTTGAGGCCCTGGGTCTCAACCCCGCCCTGTGCAATTGGGTCCTAGACTTGCTGACTGGCAGACCCCAGGTGGTGAGGGTAGGAAACAACATCTCCACTTCGCTGATCCTCAACATTGGTGCTTGCTCAGCCCCCTCCTGTACTCCCTGTTCACCCATGACTGCGTGGCCATGCACGCCTCCAACTCACTCATGAAGTTTGCAGACGACACAACAGTAGTGGCTTGATTACCAACAACAACGAGACAGCCTACAGGGAGGAGGTGAGGGCTCTCGGAGTGTGGTGTCAGGAAAACCCCCTCACTCACCGTCAACAAAACAAAGGAGATGATCGGAGACTTCAGGAAACAGTAGAGGGCGCACCCTCCCCATCCACGGGACCACAGTGGATAAGGTGGAAAGCTTCAAGTTCCTCAGCGTACACATCACGGACAAACTGAAATGGTCCACCCACACAGACAGCGTGGTGAAAAATGCGCAACAGCACCTCTTCAACCTCAGGAAGCTGAAGAAATTTGGCTTGTCACCTAAAACCCTCACTAACTTTTACAGGTGCACAATTGAGAGAATCCTGTCAGGCTGTATCACGGCAACTGCACCACCTCCGACCGCAGGGCTCTCCAAAGGTTGGTGCGGTCTGCACAACGCATCACCGGGAGCAAACTACCTGCCCTCCAGGACACCTACAGCACCCGATGTCCCAGGAAGGACAAAAAGATCATCAAGGACAACAACCACCCGAGCCACTGCCTGTTCACCCCGCTATCATCCAGAAGGCTATGTCCGTACAGGTGCATCAAAGCTGGGACAGAGAGACTGAAAAACAGCTTCTATCTCAAGACCATCAGATTGTTAAACAGCCATCACTAGCACAGAGAGGCTGCTGGCTACATACAGATTTGAAATCATTGGCCACTTTAATAAATGGATCACTAGTCACTTTAAATAATAGCACTTTAATGTTTACATATTACGTTACTCATATGTATATACTGTATTTTATACCATGTATTGCATCTTGCCTATACTGCTCGGCCATCTCTCATCTATATAATTATATGTACGTATTCTTATTCCATCCTTTTTACATTTGTGTGTATAAGGTAGTTGTTGTGGAATTGTTAGATATTACTTCCCTGTCGGAACTAGAAGCACAAGCATTTCGCTACACTCACATTAACATCTGCTAACCATGTGTATGTGACCAATAACATTTTATTTGATTCAGAAATGAACATTACATCTTTGGCAAAAGCTCTGGGGGACAGTTCCTGTAGCCAGCATGCCAATTGCATGCTCCCTTATGTTGAGAAAATGTAGTGTGTGACATAACTGCACATTTTAGAGTGGCCTTTCATTGGCCCTAGCACAAGGTGCATCTGTATATATAAAACAGAAGAGATTATTTCCCCCAAACATTTGCTTGAGTTTTGTCGGAGTTTAGAGTGACCAAAAGTAGCTAATGGCTCTCTCTTGTCTTTGTTCATTGAGCAGAGCCAGAGATACTTTTTAAGGATATGGTAATCTCCATTGGAATATACTTTAAAGATATGGTAATCTCCATTGGAATATACTTTAAAGATATGGTAATCTCCATTGGAATATACATTTGAAAGATATGGTAATCTCCATTGGAATATACTTTTTAAGGAGCTGGTAATCTCCGTTGGAATATATTTTAAAAATATGGTAATCTCCATTGGAATATACTTTTTAAGAAGCTGGTAATCTCCGTTGGAATATACATTTTAAAGATATGGTAATCTCCATTGGAATATACTTTTTAAGGAGCTGGTAATCTCCGTTGGAATAGTATTAACGCCCATCATGTTCGTCGTCCATGCAACGTCAATGGACCGCGCGGTGCACTCTGGGTGATTCTGTGACACGGAGAGCTCTCCTTCAAGGAGGGAATGGGAGTCAATTAGGCGCTATCTCAAAAATCCAACATCTACCATGCATTTCTTAAACAAGAAATATAACATTACACATTTTCGCAAGATGTGAAATAATTAATCTGGGATCTGTTTTATTGTATAGTTTTGGAATTGTGACATTACGTACTTTCGAGGAAAATGGACATTTCTCAACTAATACCGATTTTGAGAAGGGATTATATGACGATTAGTTTAGCGACCGTGTGACGCAGCATGACAACATGAACGTGATTGGTCAACAGTCTGTGGGGCGTTATGCGTTCTTCCATTCATGGTCCAGTGGGATTCCTTTCTCTTAATATCTCTGGCAGAGCTGCTAAGCGCAGCGATCGTGTGACCGGAAGGAACAGTTAATGGCTTTACTAAAGGAGGAAGTCCATAATGATTTCGGCTTTTGGGCAGGGCCGGGCCTTAAATTTGGCAGAAGCAATCCGGGCCCGTGTTGGGCAGGGCAGAGCCTGAACGTAGCGAGTGTGGCTAAAATAAGTATGAATGCTCTTACTTCTGCGGAGGCAGCCTCGCAGTAAATGCTGTACAGCCACTGCAGATGTCGTATTGACCATGCAGAATCGTTAACGCCTCAACTCGTTCAAATTACCCATAAATACTCGGATGTCATACATTTCAATGGAGACGTCCACAACGGAGTGAATGCGCAACGCCCTCTTGCGGTTGAAGGCTCCGTCGCGAGACAGACACTGCATACTTAAAAAAAATCTGACTTTGCCTCGTCTTCAGTTCAGCCAGTCTGCCAAAGAGCAGGGAGTTAACAAAACAGAAGATAAATGTGGTTTTCGGTGATGGCTTCATGGTATAGTTAGTAACTTGTAAACAATTACCCATAACAATAATTGAGTACTATTTGAATAGTAATGTTAAATAATACACATTGGCTGTTAAGCTAATTATATTATGACTGTTGCCTCCCATTTAAGTTTGATGGTAATTACGTTTTTATGATAATTGTTAGGTGGAGAGGTTGGTAGCTGCAATGCTATGTTCAACCTAGCCTAGCTTTTAGCTAACGTTAGCTATCTGCTCTGCAAGCTAGCTTGACTTCGTTAGATAAACAAGTTGAGGAAAAAGTAACTAAAGAACATTTATCATCTGAGACAATATATTTATCCTGTCTTGAATGAAAAGGTCATTTTGCAATCTCCCAAAATAAATGTGATCTCTGACAAGACAGGCTCTCCATCTTGCATTACAAACACTACACTTCTCGGTTCAGTAGCTGGGCAAGACTCCGTGAAGATGACGTACAGTAGGGCGTAATGAAATGCGTCACGATGTGAACGGGTCAACTTTCTAGAAGCATTAGACCAGAACCAAGATACTGTTAGACGTATAAGTTTGAAACGAGAAAGCTATTTTGTAGTTTTACATTGTGCCCGTTGCCTACACAAAAATGTAGAAAAACAAATTAAAATAACCATGGTTTTCAAACCACTCAGCATATAGGTTACTGAAGGTAAAATTCCAGCTCATCACTAGAAAATTATGCAATTTTTCAGCGCTAATGTTAAGGGTGCCGCACTAGACAGGTGTGTTCAATATTTCAACTTGTGCGGTGTGGTGGTGCAAACGGAAGTACACACAGACTCAACAAGCTAGCGTTTAGCGATTTGAAAAGCGAAGCACATGTGCGTCAAGTATAGAAAATGTGGGCTAGACATCCGGCAAAACATATATGCAACTGGTGGACACTGTATGACATGCTTACCAGACCACGCATTTGTGACGCATATCTGGGGTGTATTCATTATGCTGATTATGTTGCAAAACATTTCTTAAACAGAAACGAACGGGGAGGGACTTAGCTGAATTTCTCCAATAGAAACTCTTGTTTTAGTGTCAATTTTGGGGGGGGGGCTAATGATTACACCCAGGGGTTAAATTGGTCCGAGTCCGAGACGACACCTGTGATCCAAATGAGAGCCAGGTGGAGCTAAGACCAGGTACCTTTTTGTTATTTGAATTATCTAATGAATTTTTTTTGTCATTTTGATGGATAGGAGAGAGAGACTTGGTTTTTAAAGAACATTTCCTGCAATTCTACACATTTTGTCATGATTTATGCCATGTTAATCTAAGCCCACTGGAGGGCAGGGCCCCTGGGAACATAAAGTTTGTGGACAATAAGGCTGAACATTGAATGTTTAATGTAATTCTGCCATGATTACAAGTTTATACTAATTTAGCAATAAAAAAAATTGTTAGCTGACATGGCTAATTCAGTGACTGTCATTGACTGACATAAGAGAAAAACAGCTGTTGCACAACCAGATTTTGAAATGGCATGTTGTTCATTCTACTACTCTAACTAGCTGACCAACTAGATGACCAATTTATGCAGAAATCCAGGTATTTCCAAATGGTTCCCATACTTTTTCTTGCCACTGTGTACTCTACTGGTCAAATGTTTTAGAACACCTAGTTATTCAAGAGTTTTTCTTTATTTTTACTATTTTCTACATTGTAGAATAATAGTGAAGACTGTGATATGTGCTTTTTGTCAGTATATATTTAGGCTAGTACATTATATCATCCCCTCAGCTGAGCCCACTAACTACGGACCTTCCAAATCCCAATTTAACCACTGATTACACCCCAGGTTTACCCCTTCTGTTTCTCTCTGATTTCTCATTTACTCAAGTTTGTAGCTACTAAAGTGTTTTGAGCATGCATTGTTGAAATAAAGAGTTATAAGGATGTATAGATTCTGTATGCACTAATGACATCATTTTGTATTCACAGCCCTTCCATTAACTGCTGTGGCAGTGTCTGTAGCTCAAGCACTCGTTATGAAAGGTATGTTTAATGCTCAGTCCTGTGAGATTGTAATTAAAATATCAGCCTCTATTGCCTTTCATTGGGTTAGAAAGTAAAGTCAATCTCTCCCTTTCAGGAGTCCTTGCACCCTCACCACGATTTGGTTCCCTGCCTAAAGTAGCTAGTAAGTGAAGGCTGAATATGAGGCTTTTCAGTGTCCTGCTGGAATTCAAAATGTGTATGTATATGTACCAGTGTCATGTCTATGGGAATATTCACTTTTGTGTGCGTGGTGTCTATTTTCAGTTGCTGGTCTGTTTGGGTACATTGGCGGGAAGATCTCTTACACAAAGATATGTCAGGAGAAGTTCAAAAATCTGGAGAATTCCCCATTGGGTGAAGCCCTAAGACAAGGACAACGTCATATCCCTCAACAGTTAGTATTGCATCTAATCTCCTTTCCCCATTGTGGTAACTGGTTATTGTTTTGACATCTTACCAAGTTACATTTTCATTGGAACCAGGTTTGCTCCTCAGAACCCATCAGAGTTGGGAGATCCTAACCAGGCTTTTTTTGAACAAGCCTCCCAGTCAGTGGCGGAACCTCGCACCCAAGCAGACTCCTTCAGCTACCCTAGTGACTTCTCCTATAGTGATCAGGGTGCTCTGTTGAGCCCTCCCCTCAATGAGTCTGACCCCACAGGAGCTGCAGCTGATGTCAACCAACCAGGTACGGACATCAGGATTTACATGTTGTTATTACAGACATGGATAATACTCTCTCACTCATCCTTGTTTTATTCTCAGAATTGTCTTCAAGATGAATGTTATTTAGTTTAAGTAAAGAGAGCATTTGAGAACATTATCTCACTTTTGAATCAGCTGTGGTTGGAAGTCTACAGATTTTGTATTGGCCCTGGCCGGACGCCTTGAATAGCAGTTTTCTCTGAAAGGTTTCCTCCCCTCACTGCCTTTTTAGTCCCTCCTTACTTGGATGATGAGACTCCCAAAAAGAGACCAACCCTGTACGAGGACCTACGAAGCAGAAACCGTGAGAACTATGAGGTTACCCTGACCCAAAAGGCAGACATTCTGCTCAAGTCCCCGGCTGAAACACCTGTTCCGAAGAGAGATGGTGATTCATTCCCCACAGAGATCTGTTATTATTGGGACTATTTACATATGGTGCTTACAATGGGGGTATGATTATTCAGTGTCAACAACAGTGCTCACATACTTGGACATCAGTGTCTTTGGCCAGAGCAGGGGGTCTGTATCAAGGAACATGCTAAGATACGCTAACATTTGCTTTTTAGTTTGTAGCAATAATTAGCCATGCAGGCTGCCTCACATCCAGCCGTGATTGGGAGTCCCATAGGGCGGCGCACAATTGGCACAGCGTCGCCGGGGTAGTCATTGTAAATAAGATTTTTTCTTAACTGACTTGCCTAGTTAAATAAAGGTTAAATAAATGTTTTTTTAAATGTAGCCTTTTATAATTGTTGAATTAAACAAACACAATATTCCGGGTGCATTAGTGAACTACATTGCATAGACATACAGTACCAGTCAAAAGTTTTGTCACACCTACTCATTCCAGGGTTTTTCTTTATTTTGACTATTTTCTACATTGTAGAATAATAGTGAAGACATCAAAACTTACACATATGGAATCATGTAGTAAACCAAACAGTGTTAAATAAATAAAAATTCATTTTTATATTTGAGATTCTTGAAAGTAGCCACCCTTTGCCTTGATGACAGCTTTGCACACACTTGGCGTTCTCTCAACTTGCTTCACCTGGAATGCTTTTCCAACAGTCTTGAAGGAGTTTCCACATATGCTGAGCCCTTGTTGGCTGCTTTGCCTTTACTCATCCCAAACCATCTCAAATGGGTTGAGGTCGGGTGATTGTGGATGCCAGGTCATCTGATGCAGCACTCCTCCTTGGTCAAATAGCCCTTAAACAGCCTGGAGGTGTGTTGGGTCATTGTCCTGTTGAAAAACAAATGATAGTCCCACAAAGTACAAACCAGATGCGATGGGGTATCGCTATCGGAATGCTGTGGTAGCCATGCTGGTTGTGTGCCTTGAATTCTAAATAAATCCCAGACAGTGTCACCAGCAAAGCACTCCCACACCATCACACCTCCTCCTCCATGCTTCAAGGTGGGAACCACACATACGGAGATCATCGGTTCACCTACTCTGTGTCTCACAAAGACACTGCATTTGGAACCAAAAATCTCAAATTTGGACTCATCAGACTGAAGGACAGATTTCCACCAGCCTAATGCCCATTGCTCGTGTTTCTTGGTTCAAGCAAGTCACTCCTTCTTATTGGTGTCCTTTAGTAGTGGTTTCTTTGCAGCAATTCAACCATGAAGACCTGATTCACACAGTCTCCTTTGAACAGTTGATGTTGAGATGTGTCTGTTACTTGAACTCAGTGAAGCATTTATTTGGGCTGCCATTTCTGAGGCTGTTAACTCTAACAAACTTATCCTCTGCAGCTGAGGTAACTCTGGTTCTTCCTTTCCTGTGGCGGTCCTCATGAGAGCCAGTTTCATCATAGCGCTTGATGGTTTTTGCAACTGCACTTGAAGAACTTTCAAAGTTCTTGACATTTTCTGCATTGACTGACCATGTCTTTAAAGTAATGATGGACTGTCACTTCTCTTTGCTTGTTTGAGCTGTTCTTGCCATAATATGGACTTTGTCTTTTACCAAATAGGGTTATCTTCTGTTTCTACCCCTACCTTGTCACAACACAACTGATTTCCTCAAACACATTAAGAAGGAAAACAATTACACTAACTTTTAACAAAGCACACCTGTTCATTGAAATGCATTCCAGGTGACTACCTCATGAAGCTGGTTAAGATAATGGCTCCCTAGTGGCGCAGCGGTTTAAGGCACTGCATCTCAGTGCTTGAGGCGTCACTACTGACACCCTTGTTCGATTCCATGCTGTATCACAACCGGCTGTGATTGGGAGTCCCATAGGGCGGTGCTCAATTGGCCCAGCATCGTCCGTGTTTGGCCGGTGTAGGTTGTCATTGTAAATAAGAATTTGTTCTTAACTGACTTGTGTAGTTAAATCAAAAAATATATAAATAACGTTTTTTTTTTAAATACAGAGTGTGTGCAAAGCTGTCATCAAGGCAAAGGGTGGCTACTTTGAAGAATCTCAAATATAACATTTTGATGTAACTTTTTTTGGTTACTACATGATTCCTTATGTGTTATTTCGTAGTTTTGATGTCTTCACTATTCTACAATGTAGAAAATAGTAAAAATAAATAAACTCTGGAATGAGTAGGTGTCCAAATATTTTGACTGGGACTGTATGTCTGATTCTCCTAATGGTTATTTTGTCTCCACAGTGAAAAAGAACCAATATGGAGATGCATGGGACGAGTGAAGAGTCTGCTTCAGGAGCCAGTGATCAGCTGCTGCACCAGGAGAAGAAGGCAAGAGGGCACATGTAGTATACACAAGACCTCTGCTTTTTATGCAATCATGCTATAGAAATCTGAAAAACACGTTTGACGTTTCCGAAGTGATGAATGCAAAATCATATATTGTCAAAAGGTTAACATGAATAGCAGCTTTCTAGAATTGTCCAATGCAGTTGAATGCAGCCAACAAGCTTACCACTGTGTATCAGTGAAGGCTGCTGAGGGGAGGACTGCTCATAATAATGGCTGGAATGGAGTCAATCGAATGGTATCAAACACGTCTCCATTCCAGCCGTTATACTTCATTTCCAGCCATTATTATGAGCCATCCTCCTATCAGCAGCCTTCGCTGCTAAGTTTCCATCCCATCATTTTAGCATTATAACTGGGTCTTATTCAAATGTGAATGTTCAGTATTACCAGTGAGCTCATACTATTTTGAAGGTTTATTTGTAAGTCCTAAATTAATGTAATTGAATATGTCCATTTGGTGTTATCTGGACCGTATCTGGCATCAGATTATTGCGTTGAGGGTGGCAGATCAGATTATAATGCTATATGATGTAAAAACAGAATGTTGAGGGCCTCTTTGAAGACCATCTTAGCACAGGTGGACATCTGAAGGTTTAGTTTGGCAGGGTGTTGTCTCAGTAATAATGGATAGGTCCCCTTGTTTTTTCCCAGCGGTGTCAAAAGTAACATAAAACAGAAGCTGCGTTGACTGAGATGTCCTCCAGGACCAAGCTTACCCAGATTCTCTGGTCTGTTGACTTTTCAGCAAGGTGTGGCGCAGACATAAAAAAAATAGCACTGTGTAACACGTATCTCTTTCCTTCTGTTTATGTTTTGTCAAACAACTGTGTTGATTATTAAATCATAGCCAAATTGGTTTCGGTGTGCCGGCTGTAGTCATCTCTCATTTATGCTCTATACCAGGGATCATCAACTAGATTCAGCCCCGGGCCAATTATTATTATTTTTTCTTGAGATGATGGTCAGGGGGCCGGAACATAATCACAAGTAATTTGCTTGCAGACTGTAAGAACCCCAAACTGACTAAAATATACTAATTGCAAACCTTGCTTACATTTGTATAAAATCACACCTACTGTATCACTATGCGTGGGAATACTTTGGAACTGATTTCCAAAATTCCAAAATTTCCCTTAGAGCTGATTTGCTGGTGTTTTTAGTCTTAAGCTCCCCAAAATAATAATTAAATATGTATTTTTTGCTCCAAAAACTTGAGGGGCCAAGTCAAATCACCCACGGGCCGACAGTTGGGGGACTTTAACACTGTATGCTAGCTTTGTTAGGTTGACTGACTGACTGACTTACAAACACATGCATGCCAAAGTAGAAGTTGGCCCAAGTGATTTTCTCTCATAGACTACTTATGACCCAGAGTCTCATGCAAACCACGCACCAATACATTAAATAACATGCCCCAAGGGCCTCTGATCGTTCTGTCTCTGCTGGAGTATGAATTGGAGGGGTGTTAACTTTCATAATAAAAAGAATATGGCACAGCCATCTCAGATCTTTTCAACAATGCTGTGATGACTGTCCCTCGGCAATGACTGCTACATGTTGTCATCCTGAATACACACAAACCTCAACACAAGTCATCAAGGTATTTAACTGAGGTAAAAACGCAATTTTTATTTTTGGTAGAACTTTTACAAAATCATTACTTCATGTCCATTTGCAATGCATCGCCTGAATTGGACTCCAAGGTTTGTAAAACATACTTGGGGGAGAACAGACAAGGATCATTAGAATTGAGTACACAAACTTTGGGTGTAGACAGTGTGTGTGTGTTTTAGCTTTGCACACCCTCTATTGGTGCAGCAGGGGCTTGCTGTTGCTTACACTCTTCACACACGTGGTGGCAGTATCTAAAAGAGGCAGAGAAACCTGTTAATGTTAACTCGCCAACCGCTTTAGTATAATCTCGGAAACCCATAACTAAAATCTTAAGTGATTACATTAGATGCTATGTTATGCTATGTGTGTCTGTCCACGAGAGATTAAGCTTTAGTATCACTCACACCAACATGCAATAAATACAATTCTTATGCTAGTGCCTTAACTTGAACCTAAAAGATAACCCACTGGCATGATAAGGTTTAAGCCACATAGATACCAGCTATCTCCCTGTTACATAATCCCTTCAGAAAAAAAGACTACCATGGGCAACAGAAGTGACAAAGTCCTCAGCTCTACTCACCTGTGTCCTGGGCCAGAACCACGCCCTCCAAATGGGCCGGGTCCAAAACCATATTCAGATTCTGGACCAAAGACGGGCCCAAGTCTCTGGAACTTATTTCTGCAGGTTGTAACATACGAAGCCTTCCCCACTGCATAACCAAGGACACCAGCCGCTGAAGGGACAAGATCATTGGTCATAAACATGTTAAAACTCTGTAATACAGGTTGTCTAGCTGCCACTTTTGGAATGTCCAAAGGAGTCTATCCACTTTTTATGAATCAGTGTTTATCTAGCAGCTGCGCATTTGTCACTGAGTAGGGAGCAGCAACTGAGTCCAATAGTCCCATCAGCACTGAGACAGATGTGTAACTAAGTCACCATAGAAACCAGGTTTCCCCAAACACAAGTATGGGAAACACACATGATAAAACCTGCTGGACAGAACCCTCTACTTCCACTTATGGGCTCACAGCTCACCTGCTAGTTTTGGGAATGGGCCAAGTCTCTTTGATGCACTCCAAACTCCTGCAACAAAATATTATACAGTGCATGTTTGTTTATGATGTTAAACCTGAACCTTGATTTAAGCTATGACTAATGTTATGTGAGTGTCTTACCTTTGTAGATGAGCCCCCCAGTGACAGCCATGCTTCCCAGAGAGAGGGGAAGAGCTGAGAGGAACATGAGAACAGAGGTTAGTAGTTGTACCAATTTACAGCAGCCGGAATCAATCAAACCTGCACTACAATAACCCCACACTGAGGACAAATCAACTTGTTCCTGTGGTGCGAAGGTATTGTTAAAATCAAAGGGAGTCCTGCTTTTTCCCCACACCACTTAGTTAGAATGTGCAGTAGTGTGACACGGAAACACTTGTTTTCTAACGGAGTGGGTTTCATTTTCAGCTTTATTTATATCATGCCTTTTCACTGAGCTTCTGTAATGGAGCTCATTAACCCCTCTGGTGACCGATGGTCAAAGAACAAAGCATTAAAAAAAGGTTTAAAGTCCTCTTCCGAAGTAACGCTTTGAATAGAGGCCCATCATCAATCGCCAACAGCATACTCAGATGGGGCCATTTTTTAGCTTTGAGACAGGATTTGGAAGCAGACGGTAGAATTTGAAAACATGCCATAGCCAGAGAAAGGGGCCTGATTAAAGGGCCACTGACTTATATGACTCCTACTAATGGGTTTGCTGTTTACAAAAGACGCACTACCTACCTGGAAATGGCGAGCAAGCCACAGAGGGTCTAGCATCAATGGAGTTTCTTTGAGAAATAACAAGCTTTTTGCAGTGTATGTGTAATTGCTTGGATTAAAAAGTTCAGCACCCTTGGTCAATACCTCTATACCAGAAGCTCTCTTCCTTGCAATCCTTCCAGATTTGTCTCACGTCGTCTCTGTGGATGTGTTGATCTCCGTGTTGACACTGGGACACACCAGACAGGTCAGAGATTGGAGGTCACCCACACCATACAGTTCACTAATCGTGTCTGAGTATTGTGTGTGCGTGTTTCACCTTCTTCCATGGGGTGGCTCCCTCTGCCTTCACTGTTACTGTTTTCTCAAGGGTTTCAGAGCTCATGATGTCAAGTGTTTGAAAGAATCTCTTATTTGCTCAAATACTCTGCTCAACTTTTCACTTGGACCTGAATTACCTATGGTCTTCGTTGCTACTCCTTTCGCTTTACTCTCGTATTTTCCTCGTCTACAAAGTCTCTCTCACTCCTCCCTTTTTGAGTAAACACTGAAGAGGCCCTGCCCACCAAAAGGTCTGTTGAAAAAGCCTCTAATACAGACACCGGAAAATCTCTCTCTCGCTTGCTCACACACACAAACTCACACACAGGTCAAAGCTGTCCTAATAAAAGCTTAAGTGATTATTTATATGTTATAATGACATGATGCAATTGGACAGAAACCTCCAATTCATGAAAATCCCCGAGTCATTCAACTCACCTTTGAACATGTTTCTTTACCCCAGCCAGTATAAAACAGCATGATAAATTGGTGTTTATTGTTCTTGTTCTGCATCTGTGAGATGGGGCAGATATTTATTAATCTAATCACTCTGTGAAAGAGAGTCAACATTCTTTAAATATATCAAATAAGAGCAAGTTATGTGGTCTATAGTGTAATTCATCCCCATTCAAATATCTTAAGTTATTTTGCATATACTAGTGCTCTCTAGTCTCATCTCATGTAGTTAGTTGTCTAATTAAGTGTTTCATCAAATCTATTAGTCACATGCGCCAAATACAACAGGTGTAGACCTTACAGTGAAATGCTTACTGACAAGCCCCTAACCAACAATGCAGTTCAAAAAATTGAAAAAATAGGAATAAGAAATAAAAGTAACAAATAAATAAAGAGCAGCAGTAAAATAACAATAGTGAGGCTATATATACAGCGCGTACCGGTACAGAGCCAATGTGTTGGGGCACTGGTTAGCCGAGGTAATTGAGGTAATAGTTATTAAATCAAATCAAACTTTATTTGTCACATGCGCCGAATAATGTTACAAATAAATTGAGCTTTATTCATTATAATTATGTAATTGGGCTAAATAAGCGTTGTGCATGATAAATGATTATTATGCTTGTCAAATGTTGCAGAAGCATGGGGTACTGGAATAACATTTTAAATTTGAGACAAAAAAACGACTAATTCAGATGGGGCACAATAAATAAAAACACACCCTACAATACGTTTTCTGTGTAATCAATTGTATTTTAGAACCGACATGTACTGAACAAAAATATAAACGCAACACGTAAAGTGTTGGTTTCTTGAGCTGAAATAAAAGATACCAGAAATGTTCCATACACACAAAAAGTATATTTCTGTTTAACATCCCTGTTAGTGAGCATTTCTCATTTGCCAGGATAATCCACCTGACAGATTTGGCCTATAAAAAGGCTGATTAAACAGAATGATCATTACACAGGTGCACATTGTGCTGGGGACAAAAGACCACTCTAAAATGTGCACACAACACAATGCCACCGATGTCTCAAGTTTTGAGTGAGTGCAATTAGCATGTTGACTGCAGGAATGTCCACCAGAGGTGGCCAGAGAATGGAATGTTAATTTCTCTACCATAAGCCTCCAACATTGTTTTTAGAGAATTTGGCAGTACATCCAACCAGCCTCACAACTGCAGACCACGTGTAACCACGGCAGCCCAGGATCTCCACATCTGGCTTCTTTACTTGCAGGATCGTCTGAAGCCAGACAGCTTATGAAACTGAGGAGTATTTCTGTTTGTAATAAAGCTATTTTGTGGGGAAAACTCATTCAGATTGGCTGGGCCTGGCTCCCCAGTGGGTGGGCCTACTTTATTACAGCCTGGCATGCAATAAACGCTACCCCGGTTCACCAGGGGCATTCGTAGAATCATCTCACTGATTATGTTGATCGTTTCCTAGCTAATGAACCACAGCGGTGGGATGGTCTGGTTTGGAACTTTGACCTGTCACGTTCATCCAAAGGAGCTTCTTAATTCTTTGTCTACAGCTGTCCTAAATGACACCAGAGACAGCCTATCATGAAGGATTAGGGGTGCGGCTACTAGTTTCCTCGTCCACCTAAATTATCTGTGGGCATGGTTATGTTGACATGTTCCGCCTACTGGCGGTCCTCGGACTTCACACAGACAGTTGTGTGTTTATAAAAAATGCTCTCTGATGCGGCAAGTAAGTATAGTTGTTGCTTTTGGTGTATTTTACGCGCAGTAGGATAGGCTCCACGTATTGATAACCGGGTCTGTTGCACATGTCTACTTTTATATTTTAATGGTTCTATGAACTGTTAATCGAGTGATCGAATAAATGTGTGTACAGACTATCTGACTACTGCCTTTCCCAGTGTTGTCTTGGGGCGCAACAAAGGGAGAATTCTGTGTACTGTCATTGCTGGAGGCATTCACATTTTGTTGGAAATTGTTAGGAACGGTAACATTGCCAAGGCTGCTATTCTGTTCATTACATCTGCTTAATGTGTTATTATTGTCGACCATTTTATACTGATGTTGTGTCGCGTTTTTACGGCTGGGAATGCAGTGCAGTTGCATAGCAAATAACACTTGGAAAACAATGTTGTGTAAGACTAAATAGGTCAGTTTTCCAAGCAACTGCGGAAAATTACAGAGGATAAATTGTGACGCAGTTCTGTATTTCTATGCCTGCTGCAATAGCTCTCTCCAACTGCGCATCATCTACATCAACTGTTCCAAGAGAACGGTAAGATATTTGTATGGACTATTCCATAGGCTGTAACGTATTTTTGTGACAATATAACATGCATTCATCAGTTGGGGTGAGTAGAGGGTTGTTGAATGAAATTAATTTCTGAGGTCTGGGAATTGTAGTCTAATTCCACTCTCCATTGCTCCGAATATAATAACCTTAATCCAGGAAATGGACTACAACATCCATGTCTCCATCTACTCTCTAGATACTTTGTAAACTCTGCAAGTTGCGCGTCTGTACCTATTTTAGGTAGGCTATATTAATCTACTGTTTAATGGGGTTCGACACATGCATAACTGAATTCAGCCTCCTGCTTCTGTGAGCGTTTTCACAAAGCTAAATTGACACTTGGTGAACGTAGATGAGGATTTAAAATGTGAATATATATATATATATGATAAGCGTATGTCCGCGTAGTGTTTAATCAAAATCGACAACCAGTTTTTGGCTGGCATTCTTCTATGTATTGAATACCATCCACATGTTGGTATTCGGCAAGTAGCCTAGTGGTTAGAGCGTTGAGCCTGTAACCGAGTTGTTGCGAGATCGAATCCCCGAGCAGACGAGGTACAAATATGTCTTTCTGCCCCGGAACAAGGCACTGTTCCTAGGCCGGCATTGTAAATAAGAAATGTGTTCTTAACTGACTTTCCTAGGTAAATAAAAAATGATCTGTAGGCCGCTGAATAATATTGCCTTTTATCTAGCCGTAGCCTATTGCATTATAGTTCTTCATCATACCACCTTGTTGGTATACTATGAGAGAAGACTGCTAATATCAGCATAAAAATGCTTTAAAAAATAGTCATACCCATCCTGATGAAATGCCTTGATTGTGTGCAGTTACTGCTGTCACTATTTAGGTATCCCAGCTGTTGTGATGCAAATGATGAAGATGGTGAGATGGTTGTACATGCATGCGTTCTCATTCCTATTGGCTGAATGCAAGAGGTCACTCTGGCTATGACAGAGGGAGCATGATGTAGGCAGGCTGTGGGTAGCAGATGGTGAGCTCTCCCTTCTCTGTGCCTTGGGAAACCTAGTGAATTGACATGTTATGCAGCACGTCATTAAGATGAGGTTGTTTCTGTGTGAGCAGCATATTTTTATTTCATATACTGTTACATGTACTGTTGCATATGTGTTCCATATCTACTTATGTACTGTTGTAGTGTTAAAGTTAGCAATGTGCTGATAATGTATTTTTTCCCCCCCTATAGATTTTCAGCTGCACACCCATTTGTCTACACTGGCCGGCATTCACACAATCTACCACACCCTGCACAGGCTGGTAAAAGCATTTTTCCCTCATATCATTGTGTATTCTTCATGTGTCATATGAGTACCAGTCAACTGTTCCAACTGTTTTTTCCAGTTGGACTTACTCTGGCAAGACACAATGGATTTGATCATGGACAGTTCCCCTTATCTACAAATGAATCCAAGTTATTAATTAGTTATAGATTCATTTTAAATTCCTGGCTGGACCCTTAAAGGGTGTGATTCATCCTCTCGGCTCTCCTCCCTCTCTCGCAGTCTGAACTAACAACTGCATCTCTAAAGGTTACACGCTTGAGGAAATGAGAGAGCAAGCTTCCTGTCCCTACACACCCTCCCTCCCCTTGCTCAATGCATGCTAATGTCAGTGCTGCAGTGTTTGTGTGTATTTTGGTGGTAGTTGCCTAATACATTTATCCCTCCCCTCAGAACCTGACGGAGGACGTTGGACATAACGGTCACTCCACAGGTACCGACTCTGCCTGCACCTAATGCAGACCCATGTGACACTTATATATCATTCTCTCTATATCACTCTATATCTCTCATAATGTTTTTCTCTCAGCCTGCTGCTCCAGAGCCATGCCTCCTAGGAAAAAGAGGAGACCCACTGCTGGAGATGACCTGTCAGCTAAGAAGAGTCGCCAGGACAGGTACTACCAACCTGCTACACCAACGTATGCATCAGTTAGCTAAGTAACTAGACTGTATAGGAGAAGAGTTATATCCAACCGTCTTATTCAGTTTCACTGTTCACTCATTTCTCGTGCACAGACATTTTATCGTATCATCTGTCAAAAGAATGTTGGATTTGATGACTAACGAGCAAAGGTTATGTGTGCAGGTTTTTGTAACTGGTTATTTGAACAAATCATGGTTTAGCGGGTGTGCACTTCTTTCCAAATTGGGAAGGGTAGGGTACATTTAACCCATAGCCTTGCCTGAAACTTGCAGAGAGAGGGGGTTGGAGTTATGGCCCTGCTTCTGCTACTCGTTTTAATAGATTTTCTCCCCCCCCCCCTAATTACCTAATTACTCACAAATGTTTTTTCTGGGTTTCAGAGATTACCTGTTCCCTGAAACTGTATGCATGAATCATGACTTGGGTTGCACATTTTGGGGAATATTCAGAGGTGGAAACTTTCCGTGGGAATTAACGAGAATATATGGGAATTAATGGAAATGTATGCAAATTAATATTAATGCCATTTAAATGTAGATTTTTTTTGCATTGGATATATTTACCATATCATATAGAGACAGAAACAAACCTTTAATCTTATCATAAGTAGACATAATTTCAAATTAAATCCTTCCAATAGAAATGTAATAAACGATTTAGTTATGAATTGAACTTTAATTAAATGAGTTGACTCTTCACATGGGAGGATTTCACTGAACAACAAAAGAAAGGGAATATTGAATGATCCCCAATGATCCATCGCATCTCCCAAAACCATTTTCAACATACATCTGTAAAATGACAGTCTAGAAACTAAAGCTTTGGTTGTCTTCCTCTCAGGCTTCCATGTCTTCTCCCTGGACCTTCTCAATGTCCCCTTCTTGAACATCAGACTCTGAGGCCTCATCTTCACTGTCACTTTCCAACCTTGTTGAGGATGGCTCGTTGTCAGCCTCAAATTTGCCCAGATGGCCACCTATTTTTCAACCCTTGTATTGGTCAGCCTTTTGCATGCTTTGGTGTGTGTGTTCCCAAACAAGGACCAGTTGCGCTCTGAGGCGGCTGATGTTGGTGTGATTTGGAGGATGAGGGAGGCAAGGGTGGAAAGAGCCTCAGATCCATAAAGTCCCTTCCACCAGGTGGCTGATGAGATACAGTTGAAGTCAGAAGTTTACATACACTTAGGTTGGAGTCATTAAAACTCATTTTTCAACCACTCCACAAAATTCTTGTTAACAAACTATAGTTTTGGTAAGTCGGTTAGGACATCTACTTTGTGCATGACACAAGTAATTTTTCCAACAATTGTTTACATACATATTATTTCACTTGTCATTCACTGTATCACAATTCTAGAGGGTCAGAAGTGTACATACACTAAGTTGACTGTGCCTTTAAACAGCTTGGAAAATTCCAGAAAATGATGTCATGGCTTTAGAAGCTCTGATAGGCTAATTGACATAATTTGAGTCAATTGGAGGTGTACCTGTGGATGTATTTCAAAAGAAATCAGCCAAGACCTCAGAAATTGTATACCTCCACAAGTCTGGTTCATCCTTGGGAGCAATTTCCAAATGCCTGAAGGTACCACGTTCATCTGTACAAACAATAGTACGCAGGTATAAACACCATGGGACCACGCTGCCATCATACCGCTCAGGAAGGAGACTCGTTCTGTCTCCTAGAGATTAACTTACTTTGGTGAGAAAAGTGCAAATCAATCCCAGAACAACAGCAAAGGACCTTGTGAAGATGCTGCAGGAAACAGGTACTAAAGTATCTATATCCACAGTAAAACGAGTCCTATATCGACATAACCTGAAAGGCCGCTCAGCAAGGAAGAAGCCACTGCTCCAAAACCGGCATTTAAAAAAAGCCAGACTACGGTTTGCAACTGCACATGGGGACAAAGATCGTACTTTTTGGCGAAATGTCCTCTGGTCTGATGAAACAAAAATTTAACTGTTTGGCCATAATGACCATCGTTATGTTTGGAGGAAAAAGGCGGAGGCTTGCAAGCCGAAGAACACCATCCCAACCGTAAAGCACAGGGGTGGCAGCATCATGTTGTGGGGGTGCTTTGCTGCAGGAGGGGCTGGTGCACTTCACAAAATAGATGGCATGAGGCAGGATAATGATGTGGATATATTGAAGCAACATCTCAAGACATCAGTCAGGAAGTTAAAGCTTGGTCACAAATGGGTCTTCCAAATGGACAATGACCCCAATCATATTTCCAACGTTGTGGCAAAATGGCTTAAGGACGACAAAGTCAAGGTATTGGAGTGGCCATCACAAAGCCCTGACCTCAATCGTATAGAAAATGTGTCGGCAGAACTGAAAAGCATGTGCGAGCAAGGAGGCTTACAAACCTGACCAGTTACACCAGCTCTGTCCGGAGGAATTAGCCAAAATTCACCCAACTTATTGTGGGAAGCTTGTGGAAGGATATCTGTAACGTTTGCTTGAAGTTAAACAATTTTAAGGCAATGCTATAGAATACTAATTGAGTGTATGTAAACTTCTGACCCACTGGGAATGTGATGAAAGAAATAAAAGCTGAAATAAATTGTTCTCTACTATTATTCTGACATTTCACATTCTTAAAATAAAGTGGTGATCCTAACTGACCTAAGACATTCATTTTTATGAGGATAACATGTCAGGAATTATGAAAAACAATTTGGCTAAGGTGTTTGTAAACTTCCGACTTCAACTGTATGTTGGCACGACTGCCATATTGCATCTCCATCCCAAAGCCCTTGCATGGAAGTGTACTTCGCCAGACTGCCAAGAACCTTGCCCTCATCCAGGCCAAGGTGGCGAGACACTAGTGAGATCTTGTTGATCTCTGCACCAGACAGGATACTCTTGACAGCATACTTGGGGTCCAGCATGTACACTGTGGCGTGTATGGGCATCAGGCATAAGTCTTCACGCTTTTTGATGTATTTCAGAACTGCAGTTTCCTCTGCTTTGAGCAACAGTGAAGTGGGCAGGGCAGTACGGATTTCTTCTCTTGCATCTGCAAGCGGAGTCTGTACATCAGACAGGATGGTATTGTCTTCCTCAATCCGTGCAGTGGGTACTGCTATAGGTTTCAGGAGTTTCAGGCTGCTTACCACTCTCTCCCAAAATGCATAATCCAGGAGGATCCTCTTGATGGGGCTGTCCATATCGGAAGACTGTGATATGGACATTTCTTGGAGAGACTCCTTCCCCCATTTCTTGGAGAGACGGTCAAACATGATGACAACACCACCCCAACAGGTGTTGCTGGGCAGCTTCAATATGGTGCTCTTATTCTTCTCACTTTGCTTGGGGAGGTAGATTGCTGCTATAACTTCATGACCCTTCACATGCCTAACCATTTCCTTGATTGCAATACAGTCTGCTTTCTCTATGATTTGCTTGACTTTCACTTGAACTTTGCATCCAGCAAATTAGTTGATAAAGCATGTCTGGTTGGAGGGTTGTATGCTGGGCGAAGAACATTCAGAAATCTCTTCCAATACACATTGCTTGTTAGCATCAGAGGTAAACCAGTTGCATACACCGCTCGAACAAGACATTCATCAGCATTTCTCTGACTACGTTCCTCCATTGAGTCAAAAAACCTTCTGATTCCAGGAGGACCATGAGCTGTTGCTATCGATAAGGTGTCTGATTCATCATTTTCACCTCGACTAGAAGTAGAGGGACTTTTGCCAGAGGCTGCTTGTTGTGAGCGCTGAGGGAACTTTATGCACTTGGCGAGATGATTCTGCGTCTTTGTTGCATTCTTCACATATGATTTGACACAGTATTTGCAAATGTAGACAGCTTTTCGTTCTGCATTAGCTGCAGTAAAATGTCTCCACAAATCAGATAATGCCTGTGGCATTTTCCTATAAAGATGAGAAAAAAAATGAGTAAAAAAACCCCGAATACAATTCCATGTACAGGTAAATAGTTAAGCAGTTAGATGAAACAACTAATTTGTAAGATAAATGTTTTAAAATGAAACTTATGGAAACAGGTGAATTAACAATCCTCAGTTATCAAGCTAAAACCCACATGGTAGCAAAAACTAAGTAGCAGAAATTGTTAACAAATTAGAAATTATTTAAACACTTTACTGTTGGCTACTATTCACTATTTAACAAAAACTCATGTCATATAAAATATATTCACCCCACCCAGTATTGTAATCAAAACTTACCAGAAAGCATGTAGTTCTTGGCCCAGACAGTGTAATAGTGTGGGCTCAATAGCATCTCATTAGTGTGCAAGATCTTGAGAATCAGCTGTACATGTGATGGAAGAGCGCACTGTGCATGCAGAGGGTTACAATTCCATTGAATTGGGGATAGTTTAACCAAAATATGCCACAAGACCTAGAATTGCCTTATGTGTATCCCACAAAAAAGTAAACTGTAATAAGCTAACTTTTTTGATGAATTTAAGCAAAATTCCCCAAATTCCCTAGCTTAACTTCCCATGGAGTACTTCCGGAAAGTTTCCGACCCTTTTCAACCCTAATGATGACAAGGGATTTGTCTCCCCAATGAGTTTGCATATGTCATTGTCAACTCAGAAATTCAAGAACAGCAAGGGGACTTTTCGTCACATAGCTCATCCAATAGGGATTAACAGGATTAACCTTTTTTACATCGTAGTGTGTAATATGCTCCCAGACGGTAGGAGTCACACAATGTATTCCCAGCACCCGCAGTAATGTGTGAACTATGCTGTGTGCACTTGTGCCGTAGGTTGTCTGAAATGGTCTTTTTCGTAATGCAGTGTTTTTAGAAAACATGAGGCACCACAAATCCGAGAGGAGGAGACCTTCTCCAGTAAAAGATGTCTGGAGTGGTTCTACGAATACGCAGGTGAGACACAAGAATTGTAGAAAAATTTTTTTCAATTTCCTCTATCAGTTTGTATAAAACACAGACCATAACGGTGTAAATACCTTCTGTTACCCTTAGATTGGGTTTTTCATGTCAAAGTTGAATTGTTGTATGAGAAGGCTGTGACTAGGGCATCATTGATTGTTTCGTATAGGATGTCGCTTGCTTGCTGAAATTTCTGTAGATCAAGGTTTTGTATGTCCCTTGCAGGTGGGATAGCGTCAAAGACAATTATTATGTAGGTACAGTACCAGTCAAAAGTTTGGACACATACTCATTACAAGGTTTTTCTTTATTTTTACTATTTTCTACTTTGTAGAATAATAATGAAGACATCAACTATGAAATAACACATGGAATCCTGTAGTAACCAAAAAAAGTGTTATATATTTTAGATTATTCAAATAGCCACCGTTTGCCTTGATGGCACCTGGAATGCTTTTCCAACCGTCTTGAAGGAGTTCCCATATATGCTGAGCACTTGTTGGCTACTTTTCCTTCACTCTGCGGTCCAACTCATCCCAAACCATCTCAGTTGGGTTGAGGTCGAGTGATTGTGGAGGCCAAGTCATCTGATGCAGCACTCCATCACTCTCCTCCTTGGTCAAATATCCCTTACACAGCCTGGAGGTGTGTTGGGTCATTGTCCTGTTGAAAAACAAATTATAGTCCCACTAAGCGCAAACCAGATGGGATGGGGTATCGCTGCAGAGTGCTGTGTAGCCATGCTGGTTACGTGTGCCTTGAATTCTAAATAAATCACTGACAGTGGCACCAGCAAAGCACCATCACACCTCCTCCATGCTTCACGGTGGGAACCACAAGGAGATCATCCATGCGGAGATCATTCACACGGATGATCTCCTTGTAGTTCCCACCGTGAAGCATGGATGTGTGATGGTGTGGGCGTGCATCTCCAGGCTGTGTAAGGGCTATTTGACCAAGAAGGAGAGGGATGAGTGCTGCATCAGTTGACCTGGCCTCCACAATCACCTGACCTCAACCCACTTGAGATGGTTTGGGATGAGTTGGACCGCAAAGTGAAGGAAAAGCAGCCAACAAGTGCTCAGCATATGTGGGAACTCCTTCAAGACTGTTGGAAAAGCACTCCAGGTGAAGCTGGTTGAGAGAATGCCAAGAGTGTGCAAAGCAACAATGTATTCTACAATTTGGAAAATAGTAAATATAAAGAAAAACCTTTGCATGTGTAGGTGTGTCCAAACTTTGAACGGGTACTGTATGTATGCATTGTGATTGTCATTTTTGCTGTGATGTAAGAATTGTATGACATCATAACAATGAAGATATCACAAACTATGATTGGTTATAATAGTGAATGCTTTGACATCCTGATTATGACATCACACCATGTAATAGAGTGGAGTGTCTGGTTGTGATGTCATACAGTATGTATAATGGCTCTGTGTGTGTGTCTTTGATAGTCTGTGACGATGTTGTGGGGCCAGAGGGAATGGAGAAGTTCTGTGAAGACATTGGAGTGGAACCCGAAAATGTAAGGATGGCTATTCATGTCTATGTAGATGAGTGACATTTATAATCGATTTACATGTGCATGCAAATCATAAATAAAATGTTATTTGTCAAATGCTCTGAATACAACAGGTGTAGACTTTACTGTGAAATGCTTACTTATGAGCCCTTTCACAACAATGCAGAGTTAAAAAGTGAGAAAAATTTGCGAAATGGAAACAGTAATATAACTGAGGCTTTATTCAAGGAGTGCCGGTACCGAGTCAATGTGCAGGGGTAGGAGGTAGCTGAGGTAAAAGGGACTAGGCAACCCGGATTTATAATAAACAGTATCAGCAGTGTGTGTGTGTGGCGTCAATATGCGTGTGTGTGTGTGTAGGGCAGCCCAGAAATGACTATTTTTATCAACTGTATGCAAGAATTTGCTATGTGGTGTTTTAGGAATTCAGGATTCTCTGTGTTGGTCTTGCCAACCCCAATTGTCACACCTCTGAGAAGCAGCGGTTACACCAATCAGATATCAGACCTACATGGAGGTTAACTTTACAGTAATGCTATTGGTCAAGAACTCAGGTTTTAGATCCAAACATGATCTAAGTTTAAGTAAAGCTTTTATTCTTCCAAGAGTGCCAACTCCCGGTATCTCCTATCGTCTAATTAACATCACTTTGCATGGCCCAAAACATTAAAACAAAGGCATGAAAACAACACACACACACACACATTCTTGAATCTAATCATCACAAGTCTTCTCTAAATTAACCAGGGGCACCTGTGTCGCTCCTCTTTGAACTATCCGCTGTCTGACAAACAGAATAACAGTTTCTCTGTAACAATAAATCTATACCACTTACAGTACAATAAAACATGTAAAAATTCTTAGTTCTTTATAAACTCTTGAAACAGTCAAAATATGACAATTTAATTCACACAGTAATATTCATTTAGTCAATTCAAGTTTCATCAGTCTTCATCTCTCCTGGCTTCAGTGACCCTAGGACTTCTGTGGGAATGTCTCTTCATTGAGATTTCCACATAAGGTGTTTTTAATCCTGGATAGCACACAGATGGTCTGCCATCCAAACAATGTAGTTCTCATGCTGTGCTCTTACATCAGCCATCACTAGTCGCGAGTATCTTCTTCCACTGCGTGTGTGTCTTGGAGTGTCAGTGTAGTGTGGGTAGAGTCCAGTGAGTGTGCATAGAGCCAATGCAAGAGAGTCGATACAACAAAAAAGCGAGATAATGCAAATAGTCCAGGTGGCCATTTGATGAACTGTTCAGCAGTCTTATGACTTGATGGTAGAACTGTTCAGCAGTCTTATGACTTGATGGTAGAACTGTTCAGCAGTCTTATGACTTGATGGTAGAACTGTTCAGCAGTCTTATGACTTGATGGTAGAACTGTTCAGCAGTCTTATGACTTGATGGTAGAACTGTTCAGCAGTCTTATGACTTGATGGTAGAACTGTTCAGCAGTCTTATGACTTGATGGTAGAACTGTTCAGCAGTCTTATGACTTGATGGTAGAACTGTTCAGCAGTCTTATGACTTGATGGTAGAACTGTTCAGCAGTCTTATGACTTGATGGTAGAACTGTTCAGCAGTCTTATGACTTGATGGTAGAACTGTTCAGCAGTCTTATGACTTGATGGTAGAACTTTTCAGCAGTCTTATGACTTGATGGTAGAACTGTTCAGGGTTCTGTTGGTTCCAGACTTGGTGCATCGGTACAGCTTGTCGTGCGGTAGCAGAGAGTACAGTCTATGACTTGGGTGGCTGAAGTCTTTGACAAACTCAAATCAAATGTTATTAGTCACATGAGCCAAATACAACTGGTGTAGACCTTACAGTGAAATGCTTACTTACAAGCCCCTAACCAACAATGCAGTTAAAAAAAATAAAAATTAGAATAAGAAATGAAAGTAACAAGCAATTAAAGAGCAGCAGTAAAAATTAACAATATATACAGGGGGGGCACCGGTTAGTTTAAGTAGTATGTAGGTGGAGTTAATTAAAGTGACTATGCATAGATGACAACATAAAGTGGCAGTGGTGAGGGGAGGGGCAATGCAAATAGTCTGGGTAGCCATTTGACTAGATGTTCAGGAGTCTTACGGCTTGGGGGTAGAAGCTGTTAAGAAGCCTTTTGGACCTAGACTTGGCGCTCCAGTACTGCTTGCCGTGTGGTAGCAGCGAGAAGGGTGGCTGGATATGACTAGGGTGGCTGGATTCTTTGATCATTTTTAGGGCCTTCCTCTGACACCGCCTGGTATAGAGGTCCTGAATGGCAGGAAGCTTGGCTCCAGTGATGTACTGGACCGTTCGCACTACCCTCTGTAGTGCCTTGTGGTCGGAGGCCGAGCAGTTGCCATACCAGGCAGTGATGCAACCAGTCAGGATGCTCTCGATGGTGCAGCTGTAGAACCTTTTAAGGATCTAAGGACCCATGCCAAAACTATGTTATTGAAAGATTGTGAGTGTATGGTGTTTGTGAACAGGTGGTGATGCTGGTTCTGGCCTGGAAGTTAGATGCCCAGAGTATGGGCTACTTCACCCTACAGGAGTGGTTGAAAGGCATGGGCTCCCTGCAGTAAGTCTGCTCTCAATTTGTGTGTTTTTATTATACAGTTGAAGTCGGGAGTTTACATACACTTAGGTTGGAGTCATTAAAACTCGTTTTTCAACCACTCCACACATTTCTTGTTAACAAACTAGAGTTTTGGAAAGTCTGTTATGATATCTACTTTGTGCAAGTAATTCTTCCAGCAATTGTTTACAGATTATTTCACTTATGTATTATTATGTATCACAATTCCAGTGGGTCAGAAGTTTACACTAAGTTGACTGTGCCTTTAAACAGCTTGGAAAATTCCAGAAAATTATGTCATGGCTTTAGAAGCTTCTGATAGGCTAATTTACATAATTTAAGTCAATTGGAGGTGTACCTGTTGATGTATTTCAAGGCCTCCCTTCAAACTCAGTGCCTCTTTGCTTGACATCATGGGAAAATCAAAAGAAATCAGCCAAGACCTCAGAAAAAGAATTGTAGACCTCCACAAGTCTGGTTCATCCTTTGGAGCAATTTCCAAATGCCTGAAGGTACCATATTAATCTGTACAAACAATAGTTTGAGTATAAACACCATGGGACCACGCAGCTGTCATAACGCTCAGGAAGGAGACTCGTTCATTCTCCTAGAGATGAACATACTTTGGTGCGAAAAGTGCAAATCAATCTCAGAACAACAGCAAAGGACCTTGTGAAGATGCAGAAGGAAACGGGTACAAAAGTATCTATATCCACACTAAAATGAGTCCTATATCGACATAACCTGAAAGGCCGCTCAGCAAGGAAGAAGCCACTGCTCCAAAACCGCCATTAAAAAAAGCGTCCTCTTGTCTGATGAAACAAAAATAGAACTGTTTGGCCATAATGACCATCGATATGTTTGGAGGAAAAAAGGGGAGGCTTGCAAGCAGAAGAACACAATCCCAACTGTGAAGCATGGGGGTGGCAGCATCATGTTGTGGGGGTGCATTGCTGCAGGAGGGATTGTGCACTTCACAAAATAGATGGCATCATGAGGTAGGGAAATTATGTGGATATATTGAAGCAACATCTCAAGACATCAGTCAGGAAGTTTAAGCTTGGTCGCATTTGGCTCTTCCAAATGGACAATGACCCCAAGCATACTTCCAAAGTTGTGGCAAAATGTCTTAAGGACAACTAAGTCAAGGTATTGGAGTGGCCATCACAAAGCCCTGACCTCAATCCTATAGAACATTTGTGGGCAGAACTGAAAAAGCGTGTGTGAGCAAGGAGGCCTACAAATCTGACTCCGTTACATCAGCTCTGTCAGGAGGTATGGGCCAAAATTCACCCAAATTATTATGGGATGCTTGTGGAAGGCTACCCAAAATGTTTGACCCAAGTTAAACAACTTAAAGGCAATGCTACCAAATACTAGTTGAGTGTATGTAAATTTCTGACTCACTGGGAATGTGAAATATATTTGGCTAAGGTGTTTGTAAACTTCCGACTTCAACTGTACGTATGTTCTGTGCGTGTCTGTCCATATAGTTTATTTCCATTCCAGGCTGTGCAGTGTACAAAATGGTGCTGACCCCAGACTGGGGTTATAGTCTACCCATATAGTCTACTTTATAGTTAACTGTCTTGTTTTATAGTCTACACTCTGACAGCTGGGACTCTAGTCTGTCTCTAACATGTCTCTCTGGCGGTGTCAGGTGCGACTCCACAGAGAGGCTGAGGAACTCCCTGGACTACCTGAGGTCTGTCCTAAACAACACCAGCAACTTTAAGCTCATTTACAGATACGCCTTCGACTTTGCTCGGGTGAGTGAGGCAAAACCTGATCTGCGGTATTATCACTAGATTTCCTCTGACTGGGATATTCATTCCCCTTGGATATTTATTTGTTGATATTTAGATTCAACACACGACAGATTCAACTTTAAAAAATAAACACACATCAGTGTCGTCGGGTATGAAAATATTGTTGTGCTGTCAGCTCTGTTTTGTATTCATAAGTTTTGAGTGTCAAGATTATTTTCTTGTTTGTCTTGCATGGCTGAAGTGCTTGTCAAGAGTACTGATGGGATATTTACATAGTCTGGCTTGAAGTAAGGCATGTTCCCCTGAAAGCAATTTAATTGAGCTTTACAGTGAATGGAAATATAGTGCTTGAAGTGAGATCAATACCATTTAATAAACAAAGCACATGGGATTTGGATTTGTCCTCATGAATTACACAATCATTGACCGTTACTAGTAGGCTTACTGTATTACTTAATCACTTACAGTTAAATATTTACATTGAGTCGTATTTGACCCGGGACCTTAGCGATGTCTGTATATTTTTGATTGTACAGGAAAAGGACCAGAGGAGTTTAGACCTGAACACCGCCAAGTGCATGTTGGGGCTTCTCCTGGGAAAGACTTGGTCACTGTTTCCTGTGTTCAATCAGTTTTTAGAGGTATGGAGTCTAGCCTGTGTAACATTTAACTTAATAAAGTGAGGGAACTGTGTGTGAATGTAGTGTTCTTTGTATTGACTGCCTGTCTATGTTAATTTATTTAGCAATCCAAGTATAAGGTCATCAACAAAGACCAGTGGTGCAACGTTTTAGAGTTCAGCAGGACAATCAACCTGGAACTCAGTAACTATGATGAGGATGGAGCCTGTGAGTATCCACACGCACACTGACACTAATACACTCATTCTCATAGTGGTACAGCTGATCAATTCCCTAATGTTATCATTCTTTTCTCTCATTTTGTCAGGGCCAGTTTTGTTGGATGAGTTTGTGGAATGGTACAAAGAAAGAGAGATGTCATAGCATCAGGTACACTGCAACAAACGTCAACAAAACAACATAATACGACGACGACGGCTATGAGAAAACAAACTATACAAAATGGAGAGGTGCGTGTCAGCGATGACAGGTGGTGCTTCCAGGTAATGATTGCAGGGGGGTGTAAGATACAAAACTGGGTGTAAACTGCCCTGGCGAGATTGGGATGTAGATTACTTATGGTCACTATGGAGACGCCAACTATGTCCGGGTAATGTTCCCTACCCATGTTGCATTGTGGTTAAGCACATGGCAGACCCTGTGGTGTTGCATCCCCTCACTGTGTGCTGTGTGATAGGATAACTGTTCTCATGAGTGGCTGACGTGGCCTAAATGGTAATTAGAGAAAAATCCACTCTTCAACCCCTCGCTCCCGTGAGGAGGAATTAAACAAACAAAATCCCTCCCTTTTGAACAGTCGGTCTTCGTCTTAAATCAAGGTCACTTTGACCTGGGCACATTTGAATATTGTATATCCGTGCTTTGAACTTGATCTGTGCTTGTCTCTTTATAACCTACAGAACCCATCGTTTCTATCAGTTTTGTCCTATATTTGGGTTGAATTGGAATTCTTAAAGAAGTACATTGTCAGGCTGAGTGTTACAGTAGTTGTTCTTTTAGCCATGGTCCCTAAAGCTGTTACAGATGGAGGATGACACCTCCACAGTTTACTATAACTAAGTCATTTGTGCCAGTGATTTGAGCCCCCAGTGGTTTTCATCCCCATGCTCACTATGATACCACCAGCCTGTGCTAAAGTATTTTAGCCCCCCGCGAAGGCTTCAGTTGACCTCATACCACAACTAACCAATCAGCAGTGCTACCTATAAACTCTTATTACAGTGCAGTGGTCAGTTGTTAGTGGACTGGCCAGCATTCATGGTTTACGTGACCAATCTATGTTTCTAAGCTGTAGGTTTGTACGTTTTTTTTCTCAACATTTTTTCTGGAGTTTGCTTTACTTGCTCAACACACCCGTGTGCGCGCACACACAGTGGTCAGGGATTAGATCAGGATGAAATGAGACTTTTGGGCTTATCATTCAAGAGGTCTCAAAACCATGGACATTGAAGGGTTAGAGTTAGACCATGGACATTGAAGGGTTAGAGTTAGACCATGGACATTGAAGGGTTAGACCATAGACATTGAAGGGTTAGAGTTAGACCATGGACATTGAAGGGTTAGAGTTAGACCATGGACATTGAAGGGTTAGAGTTAGACCATGGACATTGAAGGGTTAGAGTTAGACCATGGACATTGAAGAGTTAGACCATAGACATTGAAGGGTTAGAGTTAGACCATGGACATTGAAGGGTTAGACCATAGACATTGAAGGGTTAGAGTTAGACCATGGACATTGAAGGGTTAGACCATAGACATTGAAGGGTTAGGGTTAGACCATAGACATTGAAGGGTTAGAGTTAGACCATAGACATTGAAGGGTTAGAGTTAGACCATAGACATTGAAGGGTTAGAGTTAGACCATAGACATTGAAGGGTTAGACCATGGACATTGAAGGGTTAGACCATAGACATTGAAGGGTTAGAGTTAGACCATGGACATTGAAGGGTTAGACCATAGACATTGAAGGGTTAGAGTTAGACCATAGACATTGAAGGGTTAGAGTTAGACCATAGACATTGAAGGGTTAGACCATAGACATTGAAGGGTTAGAGTTAGACCATAGACATTGAAGGGTTAGAGTTAGACCATAGACATTGAAGGGTTAGAGTTAGACCATGGACATTGAAGGGTTAGACCATAGACATTGAAGGGTTAGAGTTAGACCATGGACATTGAAAGGTTAGAGTTAGACCATGGACATTGAAGGGTTAGAGTTAGACCATGGACATTGAAGGGTTAGAGTTAGACCATGGACATTGAAGGGTTAGAGTTAGACCATGGACATTGAAGGGTTAGAGTTAGACCATGGACATTGAAGGGTTAGAGTTAGACCATGGACATTGAAGGGTTAGAGTTTGACCCCTGTGACAATGCTATGCTTTTGCTAATGTTCTTGTAACACATGTATAAACTTTTCTCTGGCTGTGATGTGACGCTCAATTGTCATGAGTGAAACGTTGCACGCTCTCCGTCAGAATGGATGAGATTTTTGAAAACTTTTTTTTTTTTTTTGTACAGGAATTTGTGCTTCATTTGATATCCTCCATGTTGTCTTAATGCTTTATGAAAACCATTATTGTGTATATTTAGAGCTGAAACACACATGTAACCTCATTTGAGGAAGAGGAGTTCCCTTCTTCATTTACCAACCCCTCCCCCTATCACACACAGTAAAAACAACAAAGTCAGTCTCTCAAACAAATGGACATGAACTGAAATTAACATGAGACTGCGTTGTAAGAATGATGTCAGATCTTTTGACATGTCAAACCCAGTGGCATCTTATCCACAACTAAAGCATATACAGTAAATGGATCAATTTATGAAGTAGTAAGGTCACATGAGATCTCCACGATGCTTTGGCTTCCCTGTCCAGTCATCAGTATATTTGTCTATATTAGGTTTTTGGAGATGGAGCTAGTGGCTGGACTGCACACTAATAAGTCTAATTCAGATGGTGTTCTACATTGGTAATGCAGGAGGTTGAACAACCCTGTCCTGACTATATGTATGTACAGTATGTGTTTTCACTGTAACCTACAGTATCTCTATATTAACTTACTGTTGTCATTCATTTTTGCTTTGCCATCTTCCTTTACAGAAAGATTCAAATGTGGTTTGTGATGAGATGTTCGTTGTGTGTTTTTAAATTGCACAGGATCATGTTTGATTCCGCTACTGTAGGCCTAATGTATTTTTACTATTGCATTACCACAGTAATTACCACGTCATGTGTGCACCTTATTATCCAGGTACCCATAGATCAACTGATATAAAAACATCAAACACAATATGGGCGACTTTCATTACAGGTTTATTTATGATAGTGTCATGAAGAGGATTTTGTAGCAAAATAGAGGGGAGTAGGGTACTGGGTGAGTAAAGTAGGTGGATATGAATCTGGGAAATTGGGTTTTAATGGTCCCACCTTTTATTTGCCTCAGTCTGAAATAATTCAGTCACTTAAACAGCTATTTTCATTAAGACAAACATGTCTGGTGTTACTCATTTACAACAATGTAATAACAGTATAATTCTGTAAAATAAAAAACTTACGTTTTAACAACTTTCATCTGCTGCATTAACTTCTCAGGTGATTTCTTTAATCAGTACAAACAATTACAGTGGTAGCTCTCAAGCTTCACTGCCCTCTTTGTGCGTTTCAAAATGGAGGGGGGGGTTGGAGTAGGTCATATTGAGGTCACCAGAGGTAGAGACCTCACTACACCGGGTGGTCATAATGGTTTCTGAGGTAATGCTCTGATATGGACGAGATATGCCGAATGGTTTAGCAACCACTAACCCCATATAGCTCCGGTCTCCCTGTGTCATGGAGTTACAGCCAAATCCATCCATGGCTCTCATCTGTTGTTCCCTACTCCTCCATCCAGACCCTGCTGCCTCCTCTCCCTCTGGGGATGGTGGAGGTGTTGCTGGGGCATCCGGTAGAGCCAGGGGGGGCTGGATGTCTACAACTAAGCGCTTCCTGTGTAGGGGAATTTGGAGTGAATACTCTCCTCTAGGCCTCGCCTCATCTGTGGGGGTGGAGAAAAAGTTTGATGTTTTGTACAATGACAGTTGGGGAGAGGGACTGATTTCTTCAGTAGGGTTACTGTAGTCTGCTCCGGTACTCCTCCCCACCTCGTCTGTGCTGCTGTCTGAGGCATCAAAGTTGATATTGAGCGCTCTTATTTGGGAGAAAGAAACATTCATGTCTGTAGAACTTTCCTCTGTGTCCCTTCGTGTTCTCTCTGACAGCGCCTTCACTTTACCAAGCCTTGGCTGATCCCACCCGTCCTCTGCTTCGGTTTTCCTCTCCACCTCATCTGTGGTACTGGCTGAGTTGTTAAAGCTGATATTGAGTGTTCTCCTTGGGGAAAAATAATCTGTGATGGCTTTAGCTGGTTTCATTGTGTGTTTTGGAGTCTCATCTCCACTCTCACAGCTGGAAGAGGATGATTTGGCAGGTGGAGCTTCCTGAGGGGGCTGAATATTCTGACGCCTCCTAAGTCCAGGGATGTAGATTTTAACTGATGGCTCCTCAGCTCTGACCCTGTCTGAGGAGGTGGTGGAAAGGAGTGATGTTTTGGGCAAAGACATTTGGGGACGAAGCTTGCTGTCTTCATCAAAGTCTACACCCTTTGTTCTGGTGACACTCTCGTACCTTGTCATAGACTCATGTTGATATTGAGAACTCTCGCTGGAAAAGCCAATATTTAGATCTTTTCTTGGAGAGAAAGATACTTTAGTTGATGTGTCTCCAGATCTGAGAGAGTAATCCCTATATGTGACGTCAGGGATCTTAGCTTTCTCTTTTCTTTTTCGGTTCATTGTAGTCTGATCCTCGCTCCCGGTTCTAGAAGAGGATGAACCAGAGGGTGAGGGTGTTCTTGGGGCAGCAGGTGGAGCTTCCTGAGGGGGATGGCTATCCAGACGTCTCCCAAGTGGGGGGACATAGAAGAGTTGAGTTTGAGAGTCTGAAGAGGTGGAGAAAGGGAGGGATGTTTTTGGCAAAGACAGCTGTGGAAGGGGCTTGGTGTATTTCTTAAAGCCAATATTGAGAGTTTTCCTTGGCACCAAAGAGACAGTGTCTCCAAGACTGAGAGATGGATCCCTGTACATGACATCTGGAACTTGAGCTGAATCCTCCTCGTTCACGGTGCACTTTGTGGGTTCATCCCCACGATCACTGGACATATCATAGCACTCCTGTGTTTTCAGAGCACTCTGAGCTTCCTGTATCAGTTCACCCACATTCTGGACAATCATCTTCTCCTTCACTACCTCCATCTCTGAGTTCACAGTGTACACTGTAGGTTCATTCCCACTGTAACTTAGGTTCAGCTCCAGCAGCTTATTATTCTCCCTCTGGTCTTCCACCAGCGGTTCTTCATTCCGAGCTTGTTCATACTTCTTTCTCAACTGATCGTCAAAAGCAGAACCTGAGAGATCTTGACTGCTGGACTGTGCCGATGCACCTCGGATAGAATCAGGAAACTCAAAGCTCTCTCCACTGTCATTCCACAGCTCAGGCTCCATGGGGTTTGGATCTGCCTTGATTGGTTTCCAATCCCTAAAGGGCTCAGCTGTAAATCCAGGGATCTCACCCACGCTGCCGATCTTGATCTGTGGCACATCAACTTGTTTAACCATAGGGAAATCTGAACTCTGCTCAAAGGAGTCATCTTCCTTCTGGAGGGATTGATGTTCCCAGGGATTGTTCTGGGTCTTGCACTTCTCTTCCAATCTTTGAGCCAAATAGTTTTTGGGCCAGTGCATATCCTGATCCCTATCCGGCCTCTCCTGGTCAGAGTGTGAAGACACGGACGAGCTTCGATATCCCTGCAACTGTTCTGGGTCAGGGATGGGTTCAAACTCCATGCCATGGTGGGTATGGACTGGGTGAGCACCCACTTGTGGTTCACTCAGAGAGACACCAGAGAGTTCTCCACTATGGGTGTCTGTCTCTGGGCTGTCCTGTTGGGAGCTGCCTGAGCTGACAGAGTCCTGTGCCCTGGGCTTCTCGTCAGGTGGGTGATGGACCTCAAGGGAGGGGTGTGAGATATCCTTTGCATAAACATTCTCATATGTTGCTCATATAATAAGGGATCAGAGTAGCATTCTCATATTCCCCAGCGAGGTTGTCCTGTCTGCCATTGGCCACCGTATCATAGTAAGGAATGCTACTCTGATCCCTTATTTCTGAAGGATGTCCTCTGAATGTCACACTACTCTCCCTGTGTGTTCCTAGTTCCTCCTGCGCCTCATCTGAATAGGCGCCATTGTCGTAGGGGCCCTGCCCAGCAGAGGAGACCGACTGGGCTGGGGAGGAGCTTTGCTTGGTACGGTTACAGCACCTCCTCCAGAGAGGGTCCAGGAGAGGTCTGGAAAGAGCACCAAGTATAAATGCTAACAGGAAGGTGATGAATACAGACAGGCAGACAGCCAGGACCAGGTCAGACTGTGTTCTCTGAGAAGCCCTGTGGAGATCTAGAGAGTTCAGGTCTGTCCCCTGATCCTCCCTCTGTAGGCTGCCTACCTCTGTGTGTATCAGCTTCCTCTCCCCGTGTAAACTCCTAGTGCCTCTGCTTTTCCTCTGTGTCTTATGAACATGGATGTTAAATACAGATATATATTGTTCTTCTGGCCCAGATATGCACACGTACAGCCCTGCGTCTTCCTCTGTGATGTCACTGATCTGCAGGCCCATCTGACTTCCAGAAACTTGTCCATTAGTCGTCCACCATGTTGAATCTAGAACAAATACATCAGTGTATTACTGTCATAAAGCCAAGCATGATTACATTGTTTTATCATTAAGGCTGCTACTTTATTCACATCACATATGATTGATCTGAAATGTAAGTTGTTACAAACAAATGTAATATTGGTGTAATGCAACAAGTGAAAGGCAGCAGCTTCCTGTCTGGGTGTGTTACCTTGCCGCAGGGCAGCAGGATCTCTTTCCCCTCAGTCACTGTCACATCCTGGTGGAGCCCCTCCCTGTTCTCCGCTGTAGAGCAGGTGAGGTCACTGTCCTCCAAGTGTAGCAGGTCTCTACCTGTGTGGGTGGAGGGGGAGGAACACACCACCCCCCTCCAGATCTGCTGTTGGGCCCTTTGCCTATCGTAGGCCATCCACCTCCTCACACTCCGCAGGCTGCAGTCACACCTCCACCTGTTACCACTCACCTCCACCAGGGCATTCAGGTTACGTAGCGACAGGTAGGCGGATGGAGAGATTGTGGTCAACAGGTTGAAGCTCAGATCCAGGACCTTTGAAGGATGTCATTATGAAAATGATAGGTATGTCAGAAATCTGTTTTATAGTACTGAGCTCAGGTGAGGTTTGGGTCAGGTGGTAACCAGATAACATGTTGTGATGCAGTAGTTACTATTAATGATTTGTAGTTACCCTGAGCTCTGGGAGGTCCTTGAGGGCATGTGGGTGGAGGTTGGATATGTGGTTGTGCTGCAGGCAAAGCTCTCTCAGATGGGGGCACCTGCAAAGATCTCCAGGTTGCAGACCAGAGATCCTGTTGTGGGAGAGCTGAAGCACCTGCAGGAACTCACTGCCTCCCAGGCCTAGTGGACAGCGCACCAACATAGTCCTCACATTAGTGGCATAATGTCAGATGACTAGGATGGCACCGGTTTGTCCTCAGTAATGCACAGAACATGGTAATCATGAGGTGGTTGACTATATGATCACAGAAGTCCCCTTCTCATCTTTGTTCTGTATGTGGGCAGTAAGCTGACATGCCATTCCTCCCATTGCTTTACGAGCAGGGGACCATCCTGAGATGAATGAATACCTGCCCTTACATGTCCCTGCCTACCTGTCTGGGAAGACACAGCAACACCTGCTCCCTATACCTGACATGACTGAACTAGGAGGCACTGATAGCATTTGTTTACCCCCACTATAGGGTTTACTTCCCTGGGCCATTGTGGTGACACCTCGGTGTACAGTACTACGGTGTGATGGTAACAAAGACGCAGAGGCATTATCACTACAAGACATTGGGGACACTGAGTTATTGACAATCAAATGGTTTTGTACTTGGCACAGATTTGTTTTGAATTAATTATATGCTAAACAGTATGTCCTGGCTAGAGTATAAACAAATTACTAGGGTTGGGTAGCCTAGTGATTAAGAGCATTTAGGCAGTAACAAAAGGTTGCTGGTTCAAATCCTGAGATGACTAGGTGAAAAGCCTGCCTATGTGCCATTGAGCAAGGCACTTACAAAGTATTAACTTAAGGGGGCTGAATAATTTTGCACGCCCAATTTTTCAGTTTTTGATTTGTTAAAAAAGTTTGAAATATCCAATAAATGTTGTTCCACTTCATGATTGTGTCCCACTTGTTGTTGATTCTTCACCAAAAAATACAGTTTTATATCTTCGTTTGAAGCCTGAAATGTGGCAAAAGATCGCAAAGTTCAAGGGGGCCGAATACTTTCGCTGTAACCCTAATTGCTCCTGTAAATCACTCTGGATAAGAGTGTCTGCTAAAATGGAAATGTTATGACTGATTCAGGCCAAGGATTTCTGTTGACAGAATTGAGTTTACACTGATTTTCAGTCTCTCCTGCGGTCTCCTCTTTTCACTAGGCTGACACTGCTGTGCTGAAGTGAGGCATTGTGGGTCTGGGCTTCCTTAGAGGAGCGCTAGGAGACTGAGCAGAATACCAAGCAGCACGGAGAGGCCCCTGTCTCACAGAGCAACTGCCGACAGTCCTCACAAACATCAAACAAGGAGAAAACACAATCATCAGTGAATGCATACACAACTAAAAGGTTCAACTCCTTTGATGGCATTTTTTTTTTTAAAGTAAGATAATACTACTGTAAAATTATGATTGAGGCATTTTCCTCCTTTAAAACACAATCATTACACTTTTACACCCTCTGATGAACCATTGGAATGTCAGTAAACAGCGTCTACAATTGGCTGAAGATTGTACAATGATTTGTCAAGTTCATTTTGTGATTGACTGGGCCAGTTTAATCATTTCCGAAAAGAGCAAAGTCCTAATTATGTTGGATAATCATTCATAAGAGTATGGGTGTTCATGCATGTGCGTGTACGTTGCATTCAGAAAGTATTTAGACCTTGACCTTTTCCACATTATGTTACGTTAGACTTATTCTGAAATGGATTCAATTGTTTTTTTCCTGTTTAATCTATACACAATAGCCCATAAAGACAAAACAAAACTTTTTTGGAAAGTTTAGCAAATGTTATAAAAATATCAGAAATATCACATTTACATACAGTACCTGTTAGATGAATTTAGTTCTTATGTGTTCAACAACCAATTCAATTTAAAACACTGTTTTATAAGAATTTGTAAGATTCTTATTTGCATAAAATAGACAGAGACCAGTCAATCAAAATTAGCCAATAACATTTATTCTCGAGAGCGCTCTGGTCATAATACCATGTATATTGGTTTATATACCTCACATTTCGTCCAATAACGTTTTAGATCCTCTTCTATGACAAAGACAAAGCAGCTTCAAAAGTCCATTCCAACCCACTAACGCATATACATTACACACTATATCTGGATTATCTCCTGAAGTCTCACCACAGTTTATTACCACTTAGCAGATAGTTCCAGTCCCCCCCAGATACGGAAAACCTGGAGGGGCTCTCGCTGTCTTATTTTATCTTCACAGATATATAGCTGGGTCGGTTCAAACATAGGTTAAGGATCCTCTTTGTTTTCGTTAGGCACACACATGCATTCCTCTCTTCCCCCCCTCCAACCCAGTTGGAGCTGTGTTTATTATTTTTAATTACTCCTTGTTCATGCTACATAACCTCTAATCCTAATGGTTAAGTTTCTGGGTAGAATTATTTAACCATTTATCTTAAACCTTGATAAAATATCTTAACAGTACCAGTCAAAAGTTTGGACTCATATACTCATTCCAGGGTTTTTCTTTATTTTTACTATTTTCAACATTGTAGAATAATAGTGAAGACATCAAAACTATGAAATAACACATGGAATCATGTAGGAACCAAAAAAGTGTTAAACTATATATTTGAGATTCTTTAAAGTAGCCACCATTTGCCTTGATGGCAGCTTTCATGGGATAGTCCCCTGGAATGCATTTAATTTAAGAGGTGTGCCTTAAGTTTAATAGTGGAATTTCTTTCCTTAATGTGTTTGAGCCAGTTGTTGTGACAAGGTAGGGGTGGTATACAGAAGATGGCCCTATTTGATAAAAGACCAAGTCCATATTATGGCAAGAACAGCTCAAATAAGCAAAGGGAAATGACAGTCCATCATTACTTTAAGACATGAAGGTCAGTCAATGCGGAAAATTCAAGAACTTTGAAAGTTTCTTCAAGTGCAGTCACAAAAACCAGGCGCTATGATGAAACTGGCTCTGATGAGGACCGCCACAGGAAAGGAAGCCCCAGAGTTACCTCTGCTGCAGAGGAGAAGTTCATTAGAGTTACCAGCCTTGGAAATTGCAGCCCAAATAAATGCTTCAGAGTTCAAGTAACAGACACATCTCAACATCAAATGTTTGGTATTGGTATTTGGTATTTTATTGGATCCCCATTAGCTGTTGCAAAAGCAGCAGCTACTCATACTGGGGTCCAACACAAAACATGAAACATAATACAGAATGACACAATACAGATCATCATTAGACAAGAACAGCTCAAGGACAGAACTACATACATTATTAAAAAGGCACACGTAGCCTACATATCAATGTATACACACAAACTATCTCGGTCAAATAGGGGAGAGGCGTTGCTTTATCTGTTTTTTTAACTGTTCAGAGGAGACTGCATGAATCAGGCCTTCATGGTCAAATTGCTGCAAAGAAACCACTACTAAAGGACACCAAAAAGAAGAGACTTGCTTGGGCCAAGTAACATTAGACTGGTGGAAATCTGTCCTTTGGTCTGATAAGGCCAAATTTGCGATTTTTGGTTCCAACTGTCGTGTCTTTGTGAGACAGAGTAGGTGAACGGATGATCTCCGCATGTGTGGTTCCCACCGTGAAGCATGGAGGAGGAGGTGTGATGGTGTGGGAGTGCTTTGCTGGTGACACTGTCAGTGATTTATTTAGAATTCAAGGCACACTTAACCAGCATGGCTACCACAGCATTCTGCAGCAATACGCCATCCCATCTGGTTTGCACTTAGTGGGACTATAATTTGTTTTTCAACAGGACAATGACCCAACAAACCTTCAGGCTGTGTAAGGGCTATTTGACCAAGAAGGAGTGCTGCATCAGATGACCTGGCCTCCCCAATCACCCGACCTCAACCCAATTGAGATGGTTTGGGATGAGTTGGACCGCAAAGTGAAGGAAAAGCAGCCATCAAGTGCTCAGCATATGTGGAAACTCCTTTCAAGACTGTTGGAAAAGCATTCCAGGTGAAGCTGGTTGAGAGAATACTAAGAGTGTGCAAAGCTGTCGTCGAAGCAAAGGGTGGCTACTTGGAAGAATCTGAAATATAAAATCTAATTTCATTTGTTTAAAACCTCTTAGCGTCCCCTGAGACGTCTGCGTCCCACCCAGCCATCTGGAAATGCAAATGCGCTACGCTAAATGTTAAAACTCAAACGTTCATTAAAACACACATGCAGGGTACTGAATTAAAGCTACACTCGTTGTGAATACAGCCAACAAGTCAGATTTTTTAAATGCTTTTCGGCGAAAGCATGAGAAGCTATTATCTGATAGCATGCAACACCCCGAAATACCTGAAGGGGACGTAAACAAAATAATTAGCATAGCCCGCCGGCTATGCTAATTATTTTGTTTACGTCCCCTACACAAAACGCAGCAATAAAATATAAAACATTCATTACCTTTGACGATCTTCTTTGTTGGCACTCCTAGATGTCCCATAAACATCACTATTGGGTCTTTTTTTTCGATTAAATCGGTCCATATATACCCTAAATATCGATCTATGGAAAGTGTGTGATCAAGGAAAAAACAGCGTTTTAAAACGCAACGTCATTTTTTTAAATTAAAAAAGTTGACGATAAACTTTCACAAAACACTTCGAAATACTTTTGTAATCCAACTTTAGGTATTAGTAAACGTTAATAATCTATCAAATTGATCACGGGGCGATGTGTATTCAATAGCTCCACGTCTTGAAATCATGTTCGGAAATTTCTCATCCAAAACATCCTGTCAGAGACCGGAAGGAATGGGCTCTCTCTTACTCGTTTGACCAAGAAACAAAGCCCAGGCAATTGACAAGACTGGCGACATCCTGTGGAAGCTGTAGGACTTGCAATCTCAGCCCCATGTCATTTGCTTTCCAATAGACAATACATGCAAGTGGCGCATTGATATATTTTCCAGTTTTCAGTGATCAGTTTTTCTTGCGCTTTTCGATGAAACACACGTTATGTTATAGTCACAGCCGTGATTTAACCAGTTTTAGAAACGTCAGAGTGTTTTCTATCCACACATACTAATCATATGCATATACTATATTCCTGGCATGAGTAGCAGGACTCTGAAATGTTGCGCGATTTTTAACAGAATGTTCGAAAAAGTAGGGGGTAGGCTTAACAGGTTATTAACACTTTTTTGGTTACTACATGATTCCATATGTGTATTTTTTCATAGTTTTGATGTATTCACTATTATACTACATTGTAGAAAATAGTAAAATAAATAAAAACCCTGGAATGAGTAGGTGCGTCCAAACTTTTGACTGGTACTGTAAGTATTCAGACCCTTTACTCAGTACTTTGTTGAAGCACCTTTGGCTGTGATTACAGCCTCGAGTCTTCGTAGGTATGATGCTACAAACTTGGCACACCTGTATTTGGGGAGTTTCTCCCATTCTTCTCTGCAGATCCTCTCAAGCTCTGTCAGGTTGGATGAGGAGCGTCGCTGCACAGCTTTTTTCAGGTCTCTCCAGAGATGTTTGATCGGGTTTAAGTCCGGGATCTGGTTGGGCCACTCAAGGACATTCAGAGACTTGTCCCGAAGCCACTTCTACATTGTCTTGGCTGTGTGCTTAGGGTCGTTGTCCTGTTGGAAGGTGAATATGCGACCCAGTCTGAGGTCCTGAGCTCTCTGGAGCAGGTTTTCATCAAGGATCTCTCTGTACTTTGCTCCGTTCATCTCCTTTCTTCTTCAAACCTGAATAGTTTCTCAGTCCCTCCCACTAAAAAACATCCCAACAGCATGATGATGCCACAACCATGATTCGCTGTAGGGATTGTGCCAGGTTTCCTCCAGAAGTGACACTTGGCATTCAGGCCAAAGAGTTCAATCTTGGTTTCATCATGTTTCTCATGGTATGAGAGTCATTATGGTGCCTTTTGGCAAACTCTAAGTGGGCTGTCGTGTGCCTTTTACTGAGGAGTGGCTCCTGTCTGGCCACTCTACCATAAAGGCCTGATTGGTTGAGTACTGCAGAGATGGTTGTCCTTCTGGAAGGTTCTCCCATCTCCACAGAGGAACTCTAGAGCTCTGTCAGAGTGACCAACGGGTCACCTCCCTCACCAAGGCCCTTCTCCCCCGATTGCTCAGTTTGGCCGGGCGGCCAGCTCTAGGAAGAGTCTTGGTGGTTCCAAACTTCTTCCATTAAAGAATGATGGAGGCCACTGTGTTCTTGGGAACCTTCAATGCTACAAAACATTTTTGGTACCCTTCCCCAGATCTGTGCCTTGAAAGAATCCTGTCTCAGAGCTCTACTGACAATTTCTTCAACCTCATTGCTTGGTTTTTGCTTTAACCTGCACTGTCAACTGTGGGACCTTATATAGACAGGTGTGTTCCTTTCCAAATCATGTCCAATCAATTTCATTTACCACAGGTGGACTCCAAGTTGTGGAAATATCTCAAGGATGATCAATGGAAACAGGATGCATCCGAGCTAAATTTTGAGTCTCATAGCAAAGGTCTGAATACTTATGTAAATAAGGCACTTCTGTTTTTTTTATTTTTAATAAATGGATTTTTAATTATGTTTGTCAATATGGGGTATTGTGTGTAGATTTGAGGATTTAAAAAAAATACATTTTAAAATAAGGCTGTAACGTAACAAAATGTGGGAAAAGTCAATGGGTCTGAATACTTTCCGAATGCACAGGTAACTGCCAAAATAAAGGAAACACCAACATAAAGCGCCTTAATAGGGCGTTTGGCCACTACAAGCCAAAACAGCTTCAATGCGCCTTGGCATAGATTCTTCAAGTGCCTGGAACTCTACTGGAGGGATGTGACACCATTCTTCCACAAGAAATTCCATAATTTGGTGTTTTGTTAATGGTTGTAGAAAACGCTTTGTCAGGTGTGTTCAATTGGGTTGAGATCTGATGACTGAGCAAAAACACACACACACCCATGAAACCTCCTATGCTCCTTTGAGACCCCTCTTTCAAAGACACAGAGATATTCTAGCCATGGTAGGCAAAATAATGGGCAACTGGGCATTTTTATATATGACCCTAAGCATGATGGGATGTTAATTGCTTAATTAACTCAGGAACCACACCTGTGTGGGAGCACTTGCTTTCAATATACTTTGTATCCCTCATTTACTGAAGTGTTTCCTTTAATTTGGCAGTTACCTGTATGTGTGTTAGGCAAAGCAACCTGTGATTAGTGGAACTACATTTATAGTACAGCGAAGCAATTCCTGATGTGTTAGAGTGTGTGTGTGACTCACCCTCAGGGATCATCTCTAGCTGGTTCCTCTCAGCAGACAGCATCTGCAGGGCCGGGGCCCAGGATACACATCTTCCTCTGTTGTGTGAGAGGGGTATTCTCCCATGTTTACCCCTCCAGTTCCTCCCCACACACAGAGACAGGTGAGTGATGCTGTTGTGTCCAAGCCATAGATTATTAAGCCCCCAACTTGGCCACGAGGGTTCAAGGGAGTTCAGGAGGTTGTGAGATAGGTCTAGATCATTTACGGTGGAAGGGATGTGTTGTGGGGCCTTGGAAAGGCCAGCAGAGGAACAGTTTAACAGAGGACCTCTCTGACAAAGGCAGGACTCAGGACAGGCAGGGGGAGTCGGAGAACACTGGAGCCCCTGGACGAGGAGGAGCAGCATTGCAGCACAGAACATCCACTGAGACACGGCCATCACAAACAGCCCAGTGCCCATAAGTAGACCTAAAAGAGATAACTAATGTTAGTGGATTACTGGATTACTGCAACTCGCTGTTGGCTGGGCTCCCTGCCTGTGCCATTAAACCCCTACAACTCATCCAGAACGCCGCAGCCCGTCTGGTGTTCAACCTTCCCAAGTTCTCTCACGTCACCCCGCTCCTCCGCTCTCTCCACTGGCTTCCAGTTGAAGCTCGCATCCGCTACAAGACCATGGTGCTTGCCTACGGAGCTGTGAGGGGAACGGCACCTCAGTACCTCCAGGCTCTGATCAGGCCCTACACCCAAACAAGGGCACTGCGTTCATCCACCTCTGGCCTGCTCGCCTCCCTACCACTGAGGAAGTACAGTTCCCGCTCAGCCCAGTCAAAACTGTTCGCTGCTCTGGCCCCCCAATGGTGGAACAAACTCCCTCACGACGCCAGGACAGCGGAGTCAATCACCACCTTCCGGAGACACCTGAAACCCCACCTCTTTAAGGAATAGGATAAAGTAATCCCTCTCACCCCCCTTAAAAGATTTAGATGCACTACTGTTCCACTGGATGTCATAAGGTGAATGCACCAATTTGTAAGTCGCTCTGGATAAGAGCGTCTGCTAAATGACTTAAATGTAATGTAAATGTAGTGACTTGTGAGTTTCAACATTAAAGACAATGTATGAACACATACAGTATTGAAGGTAAATTCAATAGATATACCCTAATATACCAAGAGTAACACATACAACAGCATCCAAATAAAGTCCAAACACACGCATTACTCTCAAATTTAGAAACATGCATTGCAAAATTAGCACACGTCATACACACAAATGTAAATGAATGCGTGAAAAAAACTCACTCACCCCTCCGTGTCTGATTGTATACAACCAAAACGAACTCGACTTTCAGTCTCTCCCAAGTACATTGGCAAAGGTAGCAGATTTCAACAACTTTTTCTCCTGTAGTTTCAGATCAAAGTCTTCAGTGTGTATTGACATGTTGAGTCAGACATGCATTCACAACAATGGCATAAACGTTATGCTGATTCCCTCAATCATTCACATGGCGTGGTTAATGTCTCACCAGGACGTTGTTTTCTTGTCTTTCACAGTTAACTGTGCTGCCAGAAACTAATGAAAAGGACAACTACGCCATAGCTTGGATTTATTATTGATTGATAAATAACTGGATCGGAACAGATTTCATGCTATAAAAGTAATCTTGGTTATTGTGCCCTTTTACTGTGTAAAGTGTAGTAGAATATAGCTAGTACACTGTAAATGTAGTAGACGTAGAATATAGCTAGTACACTGTAAATGTAGTAGACGTAGAATATAGCTAGTACACTGTAAATGTAGTAGACGTAGAATATAGCTAGTACATTGTAAATGCATTGACACTTCCAAGTGGGCATTGTGGGATATGGTACAAATAGGGCAGTTTTCAAATGTGAAAATAAAACTGCAAGAGACAAGAAGCAATACAGATTACAGGGCTTTCCAAACACAGAATATCCCTTTATTTAAACAAACATAAGTTAAATCATTGATATTTTCCAGAAGCTCATTCTCAAGGTTCCATTGGAAAACAATGAATTCCTACATCTATTAAAGCATGGAGTCCATATTGCTGCTTGAGATGATCACATTTCTCCAAGCACATTGTTACCGTAGAAATAATTTAATACACAATTTAAGCATGTTAGACAAATGCCAATGAGCTCAAAATAGATAAACATCACCCTTATAGTATTGCCACTTCGTGTTATATTGCACAAAATCACTCAATAGTATGTTTCAAACCCATGTTACCAAAATATAATTGAAACAAACAAAAGTTTCATGAATACCACAGAAAAATAAAAAAAACAGCTGACTGCATTAATCTGTAGTGTATCTTAGTGCAAGTACACTACATTACCAAAAGTATGTGGAAACCTGCTCGTCGAACATCTCATTCCAAAATCATGGGCATTAATATGGAGTTGATCCCCCTTTGCTGCCATAACAGCCTCCACTCTTGAGGGAGGCTTTCCACTAGATGGTGGAACATTGCTACGGGGACTTGCTTCCATTCAGCCACAAGAGCATTAGAGAGGTCAGGCACTGGCGATTAGGTCTGGCTTACAGTCGGCATTCCAATTAATCCCAAAGATGTTCGATGGGGTTGAGGTCAGGATTTTGTGCAGGCCAGTCAAGTTCTTCCACACCGATCTTGACAAACAATTTCTGTATGGACCTCGCTTTGTGCATGGGGGCATTGTCATGCTGAAACAGGAAATGGCCTTGCCCAAACTGTTGCCACTTAGTTGGAAGTAACAATTGTCTAGTATGTCATTGTATGCTGTAGCGTTAAGATTTCCCTTCACTGGAACTAAGGGGCCTAGCCCGAACCATGAAAAACAGCACCAGACCATTATTCCTCCTCCACCAAACTGTACAGTTGGCACTATACAGTCGGGCAGGTAGCGTTCTCCTAGCGTCCGCCAAACCCAGATTCATCAGTCGGACTGCCAGATGGTGAAGTATGATTCAATCACTCCAGAGAACACGTTTCCACTGTTCCAAAGTCCAATGGCGGCAAGTTTACACCACTCCAGCCGACGCTTGGCATTGTGCATGGTGATCTTAGTCTTGTGTGCGGCTGGAAACCCATTTCATGAAGCTCCCAAATAACAGTTATTGTGCTGATGTTGCTTCCAGAGGCAGTTTGGAACTTGATAGTGAGTGTTGCAACCGAGGACGGACGTTTTTTAAGTGCTTCAGCACTCTGCGGTCCCGTTCTGAGCTTGTGTGGCCTACCACTTCGCAGCTGAGCCGTTGTTGCTCCTAGAAGTTTCCATTTCACAATAAAAGCACTTACAGTTGACCGGGGAAGCTCTAGCAAAGCAGGAATTGAACTAACTGACTTGTTGGAAAGGTGGCATCCTATGACGGTGCCATGTTGAAGTCACTGAGCTCTTCAGTAAGGCCATTCTACTGCCAATGTTTGTCTATGGAAATTGCATGGCTGTGTGCTCGATTTTATACACCTGTCAGCAACAGGTGTAGCTGAAATAGCCAAATCCACTAATTTAAAGGGGTGTCCACATACTTTTGTATATATAGTGTATATCCCCTTTTCTGAACATTAGGCAATATATTATAGACACATGGAAATTAATTCAATTTGGCATCATAACTAAAGACACTCTAATCTCTTCCTTTGTGAAGACACAGAGACAGGGTTTGGCACGTATAGGATGAGAAGGCAGATGTAGATAGCAATGTAGAGTGCTGAGAGATTCTGTTAGAATTCTCCTAACAGAGAGTCAACTCATGAAAATCTACACTAGACCTTTAAACAAGCACAGATTATCTCCTGCAATCAGCAATACTGAATGGCTAAAATTAACTTTTCTATTTCGCACATATCCCGCTAACTCCAACTCATAACTCCTTAATTAACCATAATCAATAAATAAATATAGTGTCCCACACTATGTGATCAGTGGCTGATGCCTAATGCAGGGTGACTTGTATTTGAGTCACAAACAGCTGCCAGCGGAAATATAAATGTCAAATGTCATGATTAATAGAAATATCCAGAATACTGGTAATACTGGTAATATCCAGAATACTGGTAATACTGGTAATATCCAGAATACTGGTAATACTGGATGGCTTGGTAAAGTGCTGCTTCTGTTGTTACTTCATATAGTCAGAAAAAAACAATGATAATACTTTAGCACTTATTTAGATATATTTGGCCAGGTGAATATGCAGATAAACAAAAAGACCACCATAAAAAAAGAGTGTGTTCCTGGGTGTGCTACATTTTGAATGCATATAGAGTATGCACTGTACACCATTCTATGGTATTTCAACACTGGTTGGCCAGACCATCTGTTGATTGTTGGAGAGGATGGATGGTGTAACATCAGTTTGTGTTCCAGTCTCTTTAGTGGGCCTTTCCACATGGGTTGTCTGAGGTCTGGCAGCCCATGTTCTGATACTTCACCTGGACACGGAACAGAGTGCCGTCTGCACACATACACAGCTTGTACCTCAACAGACCCTCGTCGAAATACACATTGGCCCCCACTGGGGGGTTAGGCATGCGAGTGACGCTCACCATCACAGATCCGTTCAAAATAATACTGTTCTCCTGCAAAGGGAAATACCTTGTTAACCATATTTGTTAATGGAATACACTATACCATAGACTTTCAAATTGTATACATGTATTACAAATTTGGTAAGGTGTGACACTCACAGCTCTGAGCTCGATGTCCCCTCCCATCCTGAACTCCACTGTCTTGCCCATGATGAAGACCCCCTCGTTGCCACGGATGATGGCCTTGCTGTCCCCTTTGATGGACAGGTCAGAGGAAGCGTTGCTGGTGATCTGAAAGAGAGTCTTCACTTTTTCTGGGATTTTTCAAGATGTTCATCAATGACAGGAACAGATTCTAGAATGTATTTGATCTACAGTAACACACTGCAAGGTCAATCCTACGGTTTAATTACATGTTTTATTAGATAGCTTCTGTAACCCTGAAACATACCCTTTCTGTGGAGGCCTTCTTCACATTGAGTACTTTGACTCCTTTGGGCAGGTGGAACTCGTGGTTTTCAAAGTCTGTGCTGAAGAAGGTGTTCTGAGTGCGGGGGTCAGTGAAGGATATGCCCATGTCACTGGTGATGGACGTCTTCTCTTTCTCAACACTGAGCTTAGTGGAGCCCTGCTGGAACACCACCTGGAACACATATACATGTAAGAGCATACATTCTGAGTAGCCCTTTTCTGCAGTCAAATGACCCAGTGGCCCCATGGGTGGAATGTTATTCATATGTTTCATAATTGAATAATTAAACATTGTTTTTTTAAACCTAGCTGAAAATCTGGTGTTTCTATGTCAAATGGTTTTGTGATATTTAAGTATTTTTAAGCCCATAACCATGTGTTTGAGGTGTACATTTTGTTTCAAAGTAGAGTTTCTTAAGACTACCAAGAAACACTCTGATTTAGCCCAACGCAGTAAAAGGTTAATGTATTTATATTTGGGTATTGGGGATCTGTGTATGTATAGACTAGTTACAACAATGCATTTGTGTGTTCTGAATCTATTCCGTGTGTGTTTGCGCCTCTGTGTTGTCTAGGTGAATGGGTTTTGACTAACTGACTGTTTTTTGCCTAAGTGAGTGTGTTTTGCCTGAGCTCACCGGGTTGTTGTTGCCGGTGATAACCAGGTCCTGGTCCTTCCTGCCCCCCACAGTACTCTTGTGCAGTGGGTGGACCACGCCCATGTCTGCCTTCTGTTTGAAACGCAGCAGCCCACTTTCATGAAACTCCATACTGTCACAACCACTAGGCCCGATTCGTATCACCGTCCAGATCACTAGAGTGATCTGATAGTTGGGAAAATGTACAGATATTTGGATATATTGATTTGAATATTGTCATGATCATAACTAGTTATAACATAACCATAACTAACATTATCATGATGCCATGCAAATCAAAACGTATTAGTCACATGCGCCAAATACAACAGGTGACCTTACTTACAAGCCCCTAACCAACAATGCAGTTTAAAAAATACAAATAAGAATAAGATATAAAAGGAACAAGTTATTAAAGAGCAGCAGTAAAATAACAATTGCGAGACTATATACAGGGGGTACCGGTTAGTCGAGGTAATTGAGGTAAAATGTACATTAGGTAGAGGTATTAAAATTACTATAAATAGATAATAACAGAGAGTAGCAGCGGTGTAAAAGAGGGGGTGGGGGGGGGGGCAATGCAAATAGTCTGGGTAGCCATTTGATTAGATGTTCAGGAGTCTTATGGCTTGGGGGTAGAAGCTGTTAAGAAGCCTCTTGGACCTAGACTTGGTGCTTCGGTACCGCTTGCCGTGCGGTAGCAGAGAGAACAGTCTATGACTAGGGTGGCTGGAGTCTGACAATTATTAGGGCCTTCCTCTGACATCGCCTGGTATAGAGGTCCTGGATGGCAGGAAGCTTGACCCCAGAGATGTACTGGGCCACTCGCACTACCCTCTGTAGTGCCTTGCGGTCGGAGGCCGAGCAGTTGCCATATCAGGCAGTGATGCAACCATGCTCTCGATGGTGCAGCTGTAGAACCTTTTAAGGATCTGAGGACCCATGCCAAATCTTTTCAGTCTCCTGAGGGGGAAAAGGTTTTGTCGTGCCCTCTTCACGACTGTCTTGGTGTGCTAGGCCATGTTAGTTTGTTGGTGATGTGGACATCAAGGAACTTGAAGCTCTCAACCTGCTCCACTACAGCCCTGTAGATGAGACTGGGGGTGTGCTCGGTCCTCCTTCTCCTGTAGTCCACAATCATCTCCTCTGTCGTCTTGGATCATGTTGAGGGAGAGGTTGTTGTCCTGGCAACACACGGACAGTTCTCTGACCTCCTCCCTATTGGCCGTCTCGTCGTTGTCGGTGATCAGGCCTACCACTGTTTACCACGGCAAACTTAATGATGGTGTTGGAGACGTGCCTGGCCGTGCAGTCATGAGTGAACAGAGAGTACAGGAGGGGACTGAGCACACACCCCTGAGGGGCCCCTGTGTTGAGGATCAGCATGGTGGATGTGTTGCTACCTACCCTTACCACCTGGGGGCGGCCCGTCTGGAAGTCCAGGATCCAGTTGCAGAGGGAGGTGTTTAGTCCCAGGGTCCTTAGCTTATTGATTAGCTTTGAGGGCACCATGGTGTTGAACGCTGTAGTCAATGAATAGCATTCTCACATAGGTGTTCCTTTTGTCCAGATGGGAAATGGGAGTGTGGAGTGCAATAGAGATTGCATCATCTGTGGATCTGTTAGGGCGGTATGAAAATTGCATTGGGTCTAGGGTTTCTGGGATAATTTTGTTGACATGAGCCATGACCAGCCTTTCAAAGCACTTTGTGGCAACAGACATGAGTGCTATTGGTCAGTAGTCATTTAGGCAGGCTACCTTAGTGTTCTTGGGCACAGGGACTATGGTGCTATGCTTAAAACATGTTGATATTACAGACTTGGACAGGGAGAGGTTGAAAATGTCAGTGAAGACACTTGCCAGTTGGTCAGCGCATGCTCACAGTACACGTCCTGGTAATCCATCTGGCCCTGCGGCCTTGTGAATGTTGACCTATTTCAAGGTCTTACTCACATCGGCTGCGGAGAGCGTGATCACACAGTCGTCCGGGAACAGCTGGTGATCTCATTTATGTTTCAGTGTTATTTGCCTCGAAGCGAGCATAGAAGTAGTTTAGCTCGTCTGGTAGGCTTGTGTCACTGGGCAGCTCTCGGCTGTGCTTCCCTTTGTAGTCTGTAATGGTTTGCCACATCCGACGAGCATCGGAGCCGTTGTAGTACGATTCGATCTTAGTCCTGTATTTACACTTTGCCTGTTTGATGGTTCGTCGGAGGGCATAGCGGGATTTCATATAAGCTTCCGGGTTAGAGTCCTGCTCCTTGAAAGCGGCAGCTCTAGCCTTTAGCTCAGTGCGGATGTTGCCTTAATCCATGGCTTCTGGTTGGGGTATGTATGCATGGTCACTGTGGGGATGATGTCATCGATGCACTTATTTATGAAGCCAATGACTGATGTGGGGTAATCCTCAATGCCATCAGAAGAATCCCGGAACATATTCCAGTCTGTGCTAGAAAAATAGTCTTGTAGCTTAGCATCTGCTTCATCTGCCCACCTTGTTATAGACCGAGTCACTGCTGCTTCCTGCTTACATGTTTTAGCTTGTAAGCAGGAATCAGGAGGGTAGAATTATGGTCAGATTTGCCAAATGGAGGGTGAGGGAGAGATTTGTACGCATCTCTGTGTGTGGAGTAAAGTGGTCTCGGGTTTTTTCCCCTCTGGTTGCACATTTAACATGCTGATAGAAATTTGGTAAAAATGATTTAAGTTTCCCTGCATTAAGGTCCCCGCCACCAGGAGAGCCGCCTCTGGATGAGTGTTTTCCTGTTTGTTTATGGCGGAATACAGCTCATTGAGTGCGGTCTTAGTGCCAACATCGGTCTGTGGTGGTATGTAGACAACTACGAAAAATACAGATCAAAACTCTCTCCGTACATAGTGTGGTCTACAGCTTATCATGAGATACTCTGCCTCATGCGAGCAAAACCTTGAGACTTTCTTAGATATCCTGCACCAGCTGTTGTTTACAGATATACATCGATATTTCTGTTTTTAATGTCCCATTGGTAGTTAAATCTTCCTCATAGGTCCTCGATTTTATTTTCCAATGATTGCATGTTAGCTAGTAGAACGGAAGGCAGTGGGGGTATATTCGATCGCCTACGAAGTCTCAGAAGGCAGCCCGTCCTCTGTCCTCTTTTTCTCAGTCTTCTCTTCACACAAATGACAGGGATTTGGGCCTGTTCCCAGGAAAGCAGTATATCCTTCATGTTGGACTCGTCATACTCGTTAAAATGGAAAAAATGCTTCTGCCAGTTGTGGTGAGTAATCGCTGTTCTGATGTCCAGAAGTTATTTTTCGGTCATGAGAGACAGTAGCAGCAACATTATGTACAGAATAAGTTTTAAAAAATAAGTTACAATCAACCAAACAAAATAACACATTCAGTTAGGAGCACGTAAAACGTCAGCCATCTTCTCCGGTGCCATGCTACTAGCCTGAGTTAAAAGTTAATTCAGATACACAAGGATGATTACATAATGCAGGGGAGGTTTGTGTGTAATTGGGCACTCACAATGAGGTTGATGAGTGCTAGCAGGAAGAGCAGGATGATGATGCAGACAGCCATGTTGCCCTTGCGTCCTCTCAGGCCTGTCTTGTGCAGGCGCTCCTCCTCTATGGGCACATAGCCTGCCTTAAAGTTGCTGTTGTGCTCCTTGTTGGTGGTCCGCCGTTCGATGGCCTTCTCCCTCATAGACCTCTTCACAGGCCCGTTGGAACTCTCCTTCAACAGACACAACAGTAAACATCAGTATAAAGGCTCAGGTGTAAAGTGTGTAGATGCTGTGACATCTACACACCACTTTTTGGGTGGTCCCCGTTAATCAAAGCATGGACTTCACTGTGTGAGACGAAACGTGAAGAGAGTTCTAGCTATCACACTGAAACTACAGTACCACATGTTATTGTATTCCACTCTGCAGTCTAGTTAATCTAGTTGATACATTGTAACAATGTATTTAACTACCACATGTAGTTACAACGTAACAAATATATATCTCACTACAGAGAAACAGAACCATATATTGTAACACTGAAACTACCACATTGTATTTAATTAGCGTTAACGCAGGCGTCGCTGGATAGACAGACTGCTCTAAAGAATGCACGCAATTAAACACCCGAGTCTCTCTGTCTGTGTGCAATGACTAAAAATAAATCACTCGTATTTTCCCGTAACAAATGTGAATATGTCCATATTCAACTCAGATTAAAAGATAACTTCATGCTTTGGGATAATACAACCAGTTTAAATTGACCAATGCCGTGGAAAACTGCGCCAATCATCCGTTATTTCGAGCGATAGCCTATCATAAAAAAAACATTATAAAGGGTATGGGAATAGTAAAACCGTATGTATATTCCGCAACCGCTTTACAACGTCCGACTAAAATAAATCCTTTCAAAATAGTTCGTATTGATGTAGATGCTTAAATCTAAACCCCAGACGTTTGAAAAGCAAACCGTGAATGTGAAATGCAGAAAAACAAGAATGTCTTAGGCTATTGAAAACAGACCTGCTCAGACGCCATGTTGACCCTCCCCTTTCGACTGCGGTTGACAGCTCCGGAGTCGGGAAAGACAGTGGAGGAGACCACTTCATCCAAATGAATAAAATAAGATATATCGGTCCGGTTTAATACTTACTAATAGTTTTTTGTCAGTGTACTAATTATATGAGCAAAAACATAAAATAATGCTAAATTGGAGGCATTTGTATCAAAATGTCACATAGCTGGATCACTGTAGCCGATAGTTGTCCTTGTTTATCACAGATGGTTCATTCCTGGCTAAACCAGCCAATAGAAAAGGCCAGCAAGCAGGATTCTAAAATAGAAAAGTCCACATTAATCATCCATTCATATTTTTTCCATAGATAACTTGCAGGCGGGGCTTCCGAATAGACGAGTGTCCAGACCATTTGTCCACCAATTACACAGAGCATGTTATGCTTGTTGAAGTTTAATAATATTAACGTTAGAAACGTATAATTTATCCAAATGTTAAAATGGCCACTTCATTAGTTTTCTTTTCTTTAGACTATTACCTATGTGGACAAAAATATACGTGTAAGTTACTGGCCTAAAATTCATTAGGGAAATGTGTCTATGGTCCACTGATTTTAACTGTGCTTGACACAACACCCACGCCTTTGTGACAGTATGACATTACAATGGTCTCGTTTACATCACAGACAGCCGACTACACGTGTATCATAAAGGAGCTAACTATAGATGCACCTCTATGTGGGCTATTCTATCCACCTCTTACTCGGGAATAACCAGAAAACAATGCAAGCTTTAACAAACCTTCTCACTCTGTATTCTGAGTTTTAAAAAACGTTGCCACAGCTGAGGTGGCGCTTGGCACTGGTTGTAACGAAGGTGGACAAAACGCCAAGGGCAATCATTTTTTACAGCTGGTATACAAATGGAGCCCGCGCCTGTCACCGGGGCTCTCGCCCAATATTAAATCCCACTGTTGTCCAGGAGCGTTAAACCTTTTAGGATTTTAGGGAGTGGAGCAGACATGGCCGATTCGCTAAGGAAGCTGGTGAACACATCTTCACACATCTGTGTTATCCTGTGTTGCTGTTGTCTTAGGTCTCTTTTTATGTCGTGTTGTCTCTCTTGTCGTGATGTGTGTTTTGTCCAATATTTTTATTCAATTTATTTTTAATCCCAACCCCGTCCCCGCAGGTGGCCTTTTGGTAGGCCGTCGTTGTAAATAAGAATTTGTTCTTAACTGACTTGCCTAGTTAAATAAAAAATCCAAACATGTCTCTAAAATAAGTTGATTAGCCTACTTGATTACGCCACACTTAATTAGATGTAGTCAAATATATTACAATAATTTGACGTTGGCATGTTTGTTACACTGTATCGCAATGAATTGTAACAATGTAATAGTAAAGGGATTCACTTGTTTTGATGACATTGATTTAGGAGTTTGGTTGCTATCGACGCCAGTCGTCATGGCAACCGTGAAACCATTCCTTGTGACTGAATTCAAGTGTCTCGAGCAAGCCCCTCGAGCATTTTGGTAGGAACCTGAAAGGCATGTCCTAATTGGACCAATGCATGATCACATACTTCAGAGAACAACTAAAGCATATGACTCACTGGAAGTCACAGATAAGTCATTTTATATGCACATATCCTGGATTCAATATGATTAATAAAGATAATCACTACAGTCTCCTAAATTGACCCCACAGCTGAGATTACATTAAAAGCTAGAATCCTTAGTTGCTACATCTATTTTTAGACTTATAAATGAATGACCTATGCCCCACTGTTTCATGAACAATATAAAAGCCTCATGAACTTAGTTCAACTGTCAGACACACCCCATCAGAACCCAAAATATAAGCTTGTTTGACTCCAATGTTTGTAAACAATGTAAATGTAAACATGGTTAAAACTATCATTTCGATACAATGGATTCCTTACATCCATATCTCTGTCTATGAATTTGAGAGGGGTTACATTTCTCCAGGCCCATCCCTCAGCTTTTTACCAAAAGAGGCAGGGCGACCGCTTTGTTATTGTTTCAGTTAAGGACTAGCTTTGAATTGTATGTCCAGTTTGTGTTGGGTCATTATTCTCAACCCAGTTTGCCACCTTCCTAGGTCATCTTCTGTGACAAGAATCTGAACAGGTGTTGTGAGTTGGTGAAGCTCACCTCCAAGATACAGGGACAACTATTTACCATCCTCAACCTCACTGCTAGAGAGGGTATGTGTCTAAGCTTCTTGAAACACTCCTCTCTTTTTGACTTACCCAAACAATTGTCTAATAATGCCTATTTTTCTTTTGAGTTAGGTGGTCACTATGCAGGAGTGGATGTGCTCAAATCACGTCTGCTGCCATCGCTTAGAATGTGCTTCCCCATGGCAACCTCCTCTGTCACCAACAACACCAGCCTCAACCTCATTCAGGTGAAATCATCTGTGTTCTGTTATAGTTGTACAGAGATAAAATTATTTGTTAAATACATATATATATGAAGTTATTTGTTATATTATATTCTGTTCTGTCACATTGTGATTAAGACAGTGATATTCAAGGCTAAATGCTCATGCAGGAGTCTGTGAAGAAGGAGTGGAAGATCAGGGTGCTGTCTGCCACCCATGAGAGCGACATGCAGAAGATGGACACTCTGTGCACGCTGTGCTCCACTCACCTGCAGCTGGAGTCTCGCAAACAGGAGTAAGTCTGCACTAAGTCTGCACTATTGATCCATACAATGGACCTACTCATTTATATCCGATCACATAAGTCTACACCAGGTAATGTATGACTAACTTTCTGGTCTAAGTTGCATTCACTTACTGGTATGTTAAATGGGTTTACAGACTGGCGGACACATGGTTAGCAGGTGTTATTGTTTGAGTGTAGCGAAATGCTTGTGCTTCTAGTTCTGACAGTGCAGCAATATCTAACATGTAATCTAACAATTCCACAACAACTACCTAATACACACAAATCTAATTAAAGGAATGGAATAAATACAGTTTAGTACAATTTTCATGTGAGTATTATTTGTCCTCTTTGGCTTATTGATGTGTATGTTCTGAGGTTATTATGGTGTGTATCTGTGTGTCAGATTGCGTGCGGCCCGTGACCAGGTGGAGACCTATAAGAGGAAGCTGAATGTTCTGGATGACTCTGAGAGTCAGGGGCGTTTGCTGAGGGATGAGGTGTCTTTCCTCACAGCAGAGAAGAGCATGCTGCAAGAGAGGTGAGCAGGACACACATATACACAGTAAATCTCATATCCATTTACTGTATCTCCTCCTCCCACAATATGGCCCAAAATGTGCTGAAAATTCTGTATTGTTTTGACTTGCCTCTTTCGTCTTTTGAATGATATTTTGAACACGTTCCTCTCCACTCTCCCTTTGTATCTCTGTCAGGTTGGTGAGGAGTCGTTCCACCAGCCCCCTGCCCAGACATAGCCACCACTCCAGCCCCCTGAGGAGTGAGTCTCCCACCCGGGCCCAGCTCAACAACTCGTCTCGCCACGCACGGCTCGTGTCCCGATTCAGTGACCTGTATGCTGTGGAGCGCCTGGAGGCCCAGAGCCTGCTGAGACGCTACATAGACGACCTGTAGATTGTCCAGAGAATCATCTTCATCGCCACTGTGGTATGAAATCTGGACATCCTGTACATATGGAATAATTCTGCAGACAGTACAACCTGTGAATTTGATATGTCAGACCTGAGGTTTTGGTTTCTCTGTAAATCTCCTATTCCATACAGTATCTCTAATCGTGTGTGTGTGTGTTTGTTTATCAGGAGGCCTTCCAGGCAGCCAAGCTGGCCTACTGCCAGTTCAAGCTGCGTGTGAGGAAGACCCTGTCTCCCTCCCACCTGGGGCCAGAGATCCTGGAGGAGTCGGTGGTGGGACTATATCGTCACAAACCTGGACCTCTACGACGTGCAGGCCAGTGTTAATGTATGGCTTACACTTTTCTCTCTTACTGATATGTCTGACATATTACAAAAACCTGTGAATTCCAGTCACCTTTACATTCCAATTTATAGGGTCTCATGCACTGTAGTTCATTGAGTGTTTGTTACTAGGAGGTGTGTGTCTGAGTGTATTGTAATGTTGTTCCCACTCCCAGGACGTGATCAACACCATGAATGTGAACCCATGGATTTCCTTCTCTCCGTAGGTGGACTTTGTCCTAATCAGCAGTTTCATCAGGGAGACATGCAGAGTGGCGTTCGCCATGCAGACACTGGACTCTCCTCTGGACTTGGCCTTTACCAGCGACCCAGAACTCTGGAACTCTACAGCGACAACAAGTCAGTCTGCACCCATTGACTTCATGAACTCTGGAACTCTACAGCGACAACAAGTCAGTCTGCATCCATTGACTTCATGAACTCTGGAACTCTACAGCGACAACAAGTCAGTCTGCATCCATTGACTTCATGAACTCTGGAACTCTACAGCGACAACAAGTCAGTCTGCATCCATTGACTTCATGAACTCTGGAACTCTACAGCGACAACAAGTCAGTCTGCATCCATTGACTTCATGAAGTAACAATAACAAGATGATATATATCATTCCTATCCCTACCACTTGATGTCACCCTTGTCGTATATTTACACTCCCTTCTCCCTCTCTCTTTTTCCCTCTCTCATCTGCTCTCTCCCTCTCTCTCTGTCAGGTATCGTCATAGCTATGACTCTGAGTTTACTGCTCCTCTGGTGGTGTACCGTGTGTGGCCAGCGCTAGTGGAGGGGGACAGTGTCATAGTGAAGGGAGAGGTCGTCACCAGGAGAGGAGCTCTGGTACTAATACACCTTCATTCCCTAAAAAATCACTGTAGAATCATAGACCTTGCTTTAGCAATTACCACATGATCACAACACATGATTCATGTGGTTTCTCTGCTGTCTTCCAGTGGCGGAGCAGGAGCTACAGTCCTGTTCGCTCTCACCCTGGGAGCCCTACACTCACTCTCGTAAGTTACTCGGACGACTGAGGCTTAACACTTTAAAAGAAATCACAAATATCAAGGTTGTTTAGATATGATTTACTGTCATTCTTTGGGAAGCCCAGTGTTTTTATGATAATAGCAGCTGGGAAAGCTGTACATGTGTGATTTAGTGTTTACTTTTCTCTTGCAACAAAGTCTGATTTTGAACTTTAATGGACTGAATCCTGTCTTCATTGTCAGTTGAGATGACTTGAGATTCCTCTCGTCGTGGACGTTGCTCCAGAGTTGACAGTATACTGGAGGGAAGGTCTATGTTACCATGACAGTATCCATAGACTGGCAGCTGATTGGACAATCCTTTCAGGGTGCTGCAACACTACTATGTATAGGTGTAGGCTGTGTGTCTTATTATTTTAGTGGTTCTTAACTAGACATTAAGACCTGCACAGTAGCACTTTCCAAGACACTTAGTTTAGATGTAATCTCTGACCTTGAACCTTGATAGACCTAGGTTTTAAGGACCCCTCTTTCTTTCTGAATTCCTTTGATTGTAAGTCTTGACCTGCTTATCAACAGTGTGGATATATTGGTGGAATGTTTTTTAAGTCAATGATTTTCTTGTAAGACACATGGTGCTAAAGTTCAATCAGAACTTTTCAACAAAAACCAGAGAGATTTGGTATTGCTGAGAATAATGATTTAGCATGCAGTTTGTAAAGTAATCAGTTGCTGTGTGTGTTTATTGTTGTTGGTGTTGTGATATTAGCTAGAGGTGTGGTTGGAAGGATTTGGAGCGATATATTTGATCAAAAGTGATGCACAAAATATTCAGAAACTTGAAATGGTTTACTTTAGAAAATATTCCTTTTGTCCTAAGTATGTGGCTTACTATATACACGCGATCCCAAAACAACATGCATTTAGGAAAATCACTATTTTGAAACGTGTCTTTGGCAGCTGGAATCATTGTGCAGTATAGTATTTAATTTAGCCCCAAACAGTGTGTGAGTGTTGTGTGTGCTAAATTTAGTGGTAAACAAAAAAGATTTGAGCTTAAATATCTTTGCATTTGTCACTGAGTACAGAATACAAAATTATTTTACTATAAAGTATGTACTACTATAAAGTAGGCTATGGACAGGTCCATTTGGGAATGGGGACAGGTCCAGGTCCATTTGGGGACGGGGACAGGTCCATTTGGGGACTGGGACAGGTCCATTTGGGGACGGGGACAGGTCCATTTGGGGACGGAGACAGGTCCATTTGGGGACGGGGACAGGTCCATTTGGGGACGGGGACAGGTCCATTTGGGGACGGGGATAGATCCATTTGGGGACGGGGACAGGTCCATTTGGGGACGGGGACAGGTCCATTTGGGGACGGGAGGAGGACATCCTGTGTGGCAAATGTTCCCATTAACAATGTGGTTTTGGTTTGTTCAATGTTGTTCCATGTCCTTGCCGGAGTCTGGAGACCAAGCAGAGACAGGCCAACCGGGAACATACCAAACAAGTTACTGAGATGCACTGTTTAGAAAGACTGATTCACTGACCATGAGGACAAATAAAATCAAACTGCCGTTGCCAGGGTATCACATAACCTCCCCCAGCCTTGGCCTTGGCCGTACGTACAGTACAGAGACTACAGCAATGTAATTACAGAATGGCTCAGGACTCAAGCCGACACGAAAATTAGAAAGCACTGTTTGGTATAATGCATGCAGACCGTGCTATGAATTCATAAGCAGCAGACCTTTTATTTTCAGCATGAAAGCCCTACTCTATTTTACTCATGCTGTACTTTGTGTTCTCAAAGAACGCTGGTCAAAGTTGTTCTTACTGCAGGGAACCTTTTGGACCTCAATGTTCTTCTCTCTCTCCCGACTATAGCAAATTACCCTTCCATCACCCTTTACAGTACCAGTGCCCCCCATAGTGCATGAAAGAAAAAACGGTCCTGTTCCCTATGGGTGAGTTAGAGTTGTCAATTGAAGGTATGCTCCACCATTCCAAAGGGTTAGAGTTTTATCTGGGTGTTGATCAGTGGGTTAAAAGCCGAGAGTTCCGGTTGTACTGCACGTAAGACATTAGAGGGCACTGTTGTTCTATTGTAGAGGCTAGACTCTGCAGAGGAAAAGAGTGGCTCCAGAAGGAACAAGGTTTCTCTAGAGCCAAAAATACTGTAGGTTTCTGACTTGTTAAAAGAAAAAAGGAAATTTGTGCCTGTCCTTGGACTCTCAAAGTCACTGCACATCAGGAACTTTGAGCAAGACTAAGTTTGTATGTCTAATTAAAGTAGGGCCTAAACTATGACTCTCCATCAAGAGACACAGAGCCATGGAGAGAGGAATGGGGAGAAGGAAAAGACGAGAGCAATTATTGAGGATAAGAGTCTCCAACCATGCTGAAGAGTGTGTACTTGCAGCGCACATGTGCTTTCATGTGTGTGCGTGTGTATGTATGTGTCTTTCTTTGTGTGTACATATGAATGCACTTACTAAGTGCAATCTCAGTGGTGATGCCAGCCTCGTGATAATCTGGCATTCACAGTCCCTAATTACCACAGTCTAATTAGCCTTCCCTCTCCTCAGGCCTTGCCTTGCCCAGTCCTGCCCTGCTCCCCTCACAAGCCAAACACATGACACAATTGGCTGTTTAAATGCTCTCCAGTGCATATAATTGGACCCCTGCTTCACAGAGCAGACACCAAGCTGAAACAGGCATTAGGCCTACTTCTACCCTCCAGGGCCTGTTTGTTGATTTAACAGCACTGTTGATGATAGCAGCTCGCTGGTCACAGTGCTTGTTTGGCAATGAGCTGCCTGTAAGTTAATGAGATGTTGTCCTTGTTTGTTGATTACATTCTAAGAGTTCTATGTTCATGGGTTGTAATTGTTTGTTGATTAGAGTTGCCTCCCTTTCAGTGGGAGTAGATGTTGTTTGGAGATTAGACGGTGGTGTTGTGGCTGCAGTGATTGTGCTCATAGATCAGAGGACTTGGATTCACTTTATTGTGGTTAGAGTGTAACTGTTGCTGTCTTCACAAAACAATCAAAAAAGTCTCCAGGGTGCAGTATGTTCACTTCACACCCAAATGATTGACATGAGAGCAACTAGAAAAGTAGCATCAGTGTCTAATACAGATGGATGTGTGTAGATTGTGTGACATGGGTTTTGACATGACAGTAAGACATAAACAAACACTCCTGAAATATTATGTCAGGCGTTATGTCAGGAGTTATGTCAGGAGCAATCAGGCAGTTTGAAAAGTCTCCTCATGTGAACTGAGATATCCTCATTTAACCCATGTGTTAGTGAACTGATGAATCCTGGGGACCAGGATAATTCTGTATGTATGGGAAAACCCTGTGTTCTGGAACGTGCAGAAACCCTCTGTCCCTCCCTCCAGGATGTCATGGAAACTACAGCCTTTTTACCTCATCGCATTCCCACACTGAGCATGTCCTTTCTGACCTAGCTGGCCTGGTCCAATCAGCTGTTGCCATGGAGTAGATGGGACTGGGTCTACAGAGGCTGTGCTGCTGGTACACCACACTAGTGAGAGCTGAGAGCTCTCCTCTGAGCTGGGGGAATGTTTACACAGGTGTGCTGTGGTCAGCTGTGGTCATGGAAGGGTTAAGCACAGAGCTCAGCAGCCCTGAGGGGACAGATGTGAGAGAGTCTCTACTGGGGACCATAACAACACTTTCCCCTAGGGAGAGGCAAGTCCATCTCAACATGACCATACTGCACACTATATTTATTGTATAGTATGTATGAAATCACTTGCTATAACGCAGAGGCATGCACATATTCAGTGGGAAGAAAAAGTATGTGAACCCTCTGGAATGACCTGGATTTCTGCATAAATTGGTCATCAAATTTGATCTGATCTTCGTCTAAGTCACAACAATAGACAAACATAGTGTGCTTAAACTAATAACGCACAAATTATTGTATTTTTCTTGTCTATATTGAATACATAATTTAAACATTCACAGTGTAGGTTGGAAAAAGTATTTGAACTCCAAGGCTAATGACTTCTCCAAAAGCTAATTGGAGTCCAAGAGTCTGCTAAGCTGGAGTCCAATCAATGAAACGAGATTGGAGATGTTGGTTAAAGCTGCCTTGCCCTATTAAAAAAAACTAAACAAGAATGGTGTTCATGGGAGGACACCACGGAAGAAGCCACTGCTGTCCAAAAAAACCCATTGCTGCTCGTCTGAAGATTGCAAACGTGCACCTGGATGTTCTACAGCGCTACTGGCAAAATATTCTGTGGACAGATGAAACTTCAGTTGAGTTGTTTAGAAGGAACACACAACACTATGTGTGTAGTAAAAAAGGCACAGCACACCAACATCAAAACCTCATCCCAACTGTAAAGTATGGTGGAGGGAACATCATGGTTTGGGGCTGCTTTGCTGCCTCATGGCCTGGACAGCTTGTTATCATCGATGGAAAAATGAATTCCCAAGTTTATCAAGACATTTTGCAGGAGAATGTTAGGCTATCTGTCCGCCAATTGAAGCTCAACAGAAGTTAGGTGATGCAACAGGACAATGACCCAAAACACAGAAGTAAATCAACAACAGAATGGCTTCAACAGAAGAAAATATGCCTTCTGTAGTGGCCCAGTCAGAGTCCTGACCTCAACCCGATTGAGATGCTGTGGCATGACCTCAAGAGCAGTTCACACCAGACATCCCAAGAATATTGCTGAACTGAAAGAATTTTGTAAAGTTTTCCAAATGTCCTACTGACTGTTGTGCAGGTCTGATCCGCAACCACAGAAAACGTTTGGTTGAGGGTCAACCAGTTATTAAATCCAAGGGTTCACATACTTTTCCCACCCTGCACTGTGAATGTTTACACGGTGTGTCAAATAAAGACGTAACATATAATTGTTTGTGGGTTATTAGTTTAAGAAGACTGTGTTTGTCTATGGTTGTGACCTAGATCAGATCAAATTGTATGACCAATTTATGGGGGTTAAGGGTTCACGTAATTTTTCTTGCCACTGTACATTCCTTCTATCTTTTTATCTCTCTCTCTCTCTGGTCTTTGTGGTTTCCTGTCTCCACCTCACCTCATCTGGTTTCATACCTGGGACTTGTCCAGTAGAATGTATAATAACTCCTATCACGGTGCAGATGGACTTTTCTGAAATTCGTAATGGCTGACTGGAACGGTGGAGCTGACACCTGTGCTGGTAAATCTAGAAGCTTAGAAAAAGTGGGAGATTTTATTCTTTGCTATTTACATTTTCATTTGGTGATATATATATATATATATATATATATATACATATACAGAACTGGAACCTTATAAGTCATTTTGGTTTCTAAGAGAGAGAGATCCATGGAGAAGCTGCCTGGGGAAGGAAGGGGAGGCAGAACAAAACAGAACCCATCTGTTACTCCTGTTTGGTCACATGGGATTTATCTTCCTGGTCACAGGTCACATGTGATCTATTGCTCTAGTTTCAGGTGTGTTTTTCCTGGGCCCAGGCTGAACCTTTGGGGTCAGGTAGTTCCCCCTCTTCCTGCTCTCTTGTGGCTCTACATGTGACAAAACCATTCAGGCCTGCTGCTGTCATCTGCATTAAAAACCATCAAAGTGTCCCAGAGATCTACATTTTTTATAGGCCCTCAAATCACAGACTAATGGACACTTCTGAAACACTTCCTGAATTTAAAGACTTAGGGCGTCATTCAATCCTTGTCGCGTAAGTTCAGCATTACAGGTTGATTGAAATTTAAAGGCAATATTCCTGCGTTAGTGGAGACTTCATTAACGGTAAACACTACATAGTCAGGAATAAACAAGATGGGACTACTGTGTCTTGTTGAACCAGGGTGAAAACATGGATGAGCAGCTGTAGAGAGAAGTGAGACATTCATTCACAGCCCTAGTTGGAGGAACTCTGTTATAGTTGGACCTCCTCCTGGGTAGATCCAGAGATGAGTCCAAATTGGGCCAGTTCAGTCTCAGAGCTCTGTTTCAACATTGATGGAGCGTATGATGCTTCCTCTCATTCGCCCATTCCCTTTTCAGTGGGTTGTATTCAGTTCTGGCCAGCCCTGAGGTCCTCCCTCTCCTACAAATGAAGGTCTGAGTGAGTACCCACCCTGGCCCGGCCTCTGGCCCCCAGCTCCAGGCTCTGCAGCCTGCCAGATGAATAGGGGAACATTAATAGGGTCGTATATCACTGCACATGATGACACGGTTACGGGTGACCGGACCACAGTGCATAAATCAAAGAGAATATGAAAATGGAGGAAAAAAGAGAGGGAGGGAGGAGTGAGGGAGGGAGGTGGAAGGCAGAAGCAAGGAAAGGGCATGAGAAAGAAGTGCAAGAAATTCAACTTAAAACCAAAAAGATCTAGAGGTAGTTTCAGACTAGACTCACAAGACTGAACAAAAGCAAGGCTTTGTGTGTTTCTACTGTCAAGAACAGTTCCCAATTTGTTGATAGGGTTGTGGATATTGGTCCATGTGAAACAGACTGGGGCAGTGATCCATAGCTGTGGTGATGAGTGGCCAGAGAGGCAGGGTGTGGCAGGTTTACTCTGTAATGCCTCACTGGCGGAGTAGTCATAAAATCCCTGGACGCTCAGAGAGACTCTGGGTCTGTGTGGTCCTGGAGGGCCATAAAAACACATCTGGACACAGTGACCACTGCACAGGAGGGACCTGTTTATGACACCAGGGACCAGGGCAGGCAGAGAGGGAGGGTTTTGAGAGGTATGATTGGAGAGTGTATGTTAGAAAGATATAGCACATGCGCAGTATATGTGTGTACCTTTTATTCAAACATACTCCAGTTTGTTGGAGTATAAAGTGTGTGGGAGTAGATGTAGTGTATCTCTCTATTTCCCAGTTGGCCAGTGGTGAAACAACCCAGGGCCTTAGACTCTGCTGAGTCTGTGAGGTCAGTGTGAGGTTGTTAGCTTGATTAACGGCCGGCCAGACTTCCGGACCCTGAAGAGGGCAGTTTGAACAACCGTGACACAACATCACTTCCGTAGCTCCGCTTCAGACGTCAGAGACTCGCTGCACCACTGCCAGCGATTCCATGGCCAAACACTTCCTTCCACTCTTCTCTCTGAAGATCAACCTCCCTCACATCAACTAGGCTTTATTCATCTTTTTGGCCTCTGCATCTCCCTCTGCAGAGATTTGTCAATGTTTCTTTCCTCCCCCTGTTCTGTTGTAGCACATCTGGAATTTCACAAGCAGCGATGACCAATGAAAGTGACTGAGTTGTGTAGCCTCAATACGTTTGATCAAAAGAAAGGCCTGTCTTTTAAAACATGGAGGCATAAGATCAATGTCTGGCCCGCTGGAGCTCAGGTTTCATAAGATGATGTCATCAACTAGGATGGGTGACTGGTTAGTGCCACCAGAGTGCCAATCAAAGCTCTCAGTAATCAAGTCTTTGAAACGATTGGCTGACTTTCAGGGCTCAGAATACAGAGAGCATTGTGGCTCTACTAGCCTGTTCAAACAGTCATATAATAATTTGAATAAAAATGTTCCTCTTAAATGTTCTTAAAAGCACATCGACAAGAGGGGCCCAGGAGTGAGGTGAATTGCAGACTAGCATTTCACACGTCGTTAAAGCCGTGAAGGCTGTCATGATAATTTCTCTCAGAAGGAATGCAGAATCAGCTCGGTTAAAATATTTTTTCATAGCAGCGTCGTGCCAGTTCCAAACGGAAATGGAAAAAGTGTTCTGTTTTTCTGATTAACAAAAAATATAGGTGTATGTTGTAACCTTCAAACGAAATGAACAAGTTACCCCAACCTCGGTCAACAACTCCGCAGCTACTTGCCCAAGCCTCCCCAGCTTCTCCTTCACCCAAATCCAGATAGCAGATGTTCTGAAAGAGCTGCAAAACCTGGACCCATACAAATCAGCTGGGCTAGACAACCTGGACCCTCTCAATCTAAAATTATCCGCCGCCATTGTTGCAACCCCTGTTACCAGTCTGTTCAACCTCTCTTTCGTATCGTCCGAGATCCCTAAAGATTGGAAAGCTGCCGCGGTCATTCCCCTCTTCAAAGGGGGTGACACTCTAGACCCAAACTGTTATAGACCTATATCCATCCTGCTCTGCCTTTCTAAAGTCTTCGAAAGCCAAGTTAATAAACAGATCACTGACCATTTCAAATCCCACCGTACCATCTTCGCTGTGCAATCCGGTTTCCGAGCTGGCCACGGGTGCACCTCAGCCACGCTCAAGGTACTAAACGATATCATAACCACCATCGATAAAAGACAGTGCTGTGCAGCCGTCTTCATCGACCTGGCCAAGGCTTTTGACTCTGTCAATCATCGCATTCTTATCGGCAGACTCAACAGCCTTGGTTCTTAAAATGACTGCCTCGCCTGATTCACCAACTACTTCTCAGATAGAGTTCAGTGTGTCAAATCGGAGGGCCTGTTGTCCGGACCTCTGGCAGTCTCTATGGGGGTACCACTGGGTTCAATTCTTGGGCCGACTCTCTTCTCTGTATATATCAACGATGTCGCTCTTGCTGCGGGTGATTCCCTGATCCACCTCTATGCAGACAACACCATTCTGTATACATCTGGCCCTTCCTTGGAGAATGTGTTAACTAACCTCCAAACGAGCTTCAATGCCATACAACACTCCTTCACTCACTCCTGGCTCACTCCTGGCCTCCAACTGCTCTTAAACGCTAGTAAAACTAAATACATGCTTTTCAACCATTCGCTGCCCGCACCCGCCAACCCGACTAGCATCACTACTCTGGACGGTTCTGACTTAGAATATGTGGACAACTACAAATACCTAGGTGTCTGGCTAGACTGTAAACTCTCCTTCCAGACTCATATTAAACATCTCCAATCCAAAATCAAATCTAGAATCGACTTCCTATTTCGCAAAACAAAGCATCCTTCACTCATGCTGCCAAACATACCCTCGTAAAACTGACTATCCTACCGATCTTCGACTTCGGCGATGTCATTTACAAAATAGCCTCCAACACTCAACTCAGCAACTGGATGCAGTCTATCACAGTGCCATCCGTTTTGTCACCAAAGCCCCATATACCACCCACCACTGCAACCTGTATGCTCTAGTCGGCTGGCCCTCGCTACCTATTCGTCGCCAGACCCACTGGCTCCAGGTCATCTATAAGTCTATGCTAGGTAAAGCTCCACCTGATCTCAGCTCACTGGTCACGATAACAACACCCACCGGTAGCACGCGCTCCAGCAGGTATATCTCGCTGGTCATCCCCAAAGCCAACACCTACTTTGGCCACCTTTCCTTCCAGTTCTCTGCTGCCAATGACTGGAACAAATTGCAAAAATCACTGAAGCTGGAGACTTATATTTCCCTCACTAACTTTAAACATCAGCTAACTGATCGCTGTAGCTGTACATAGCCCATCTGTAAATAGTCACCCAGTCTACCTTCCTCATCCCCATATTGTTTTTATTTACTTTTCTGCTCTTTTGCACACCAGTATTTCTACTTGCACATCATCATCTGCACATCTATCACTCCAGTGTTCATTTGCTAAATTGTAATTACTTCACTACTATGGCCTATCCGGTTCTCTTCACAGGTGGTCTGCGCTGCAGAGTCTACAGCAACAGAGTCAGGAACTAGCCAGGTACAGAACAAGAGCCATCTACGGGAGCAGTGAGCTCTGGCCTATGTGCTTCAGACCAGGGAGGCCTGTCTGCCTGGACTCTGGAATGTAACTTATAAAAAAACATCTGGGTGATTTGTTTAATGACTATAGCAGCCATCCATTACAGAGCAGCTCTGGGTAGAATGCAGTTTGTGCAGGTGTTCCCAGTGTTACTGCACCCTGGAGACTTGTTACATCGAAGTCTGATTTGATACTCTCACGAAAACCGGCAATTAAAAAACGGTGCCAATCCCACGTCCGACTGGCCCTAACTCAACGCATATCAGCTCCACCCCTCAGCTAGAGGTAGTGAGGGAGAGAGAGGGGAACATCTGGGAGTCTGATGTTTGTCGTAGGGAGTATGTGTGGATCTGAGCGATGGAGTAACTGTGGCCTCACTGGGGGCATGTGTAACACACCATGTCACATTCAATAGATAGAAAGTCTTTCAAAGCTGTGGTTTGCCCTCTCTGAGCCCCTGGTCTAATGCTAAAACAAAATACTCTATGGAGCAGCTGCTAAAGATCTTATACTGACTCAGTTGCACACTCTAGCTTTCTCTCAAATACGCAGACACACACACATTTACACACTGATACACACAAAAGTACTACAATGAGCACTTCATGTTGGCCTTATAAAACAAGCAAAATGTATGAATTAATTGGCTATATTAAAAGTTGTGTTTTGAGAGCAGAAATAAATGAAGAGCCGTTCTTTCCACCCACACAACCAAAGTAAAGAGAAGGACTGGCACAAGGCAGAGAGAACATGTGGAGTACATACTACATCTACCAATATGAGTGGCAGCTTTCCTTATTGCTGTTTTAGCCTCAACAATGTTTTTAATAATAGAACAAAAATATTCCACTTTCAAGAGCAATTTAGTTTTTTTCCTATGTGCGTGGTGAAGGATTTGAAAGAGTACATGTGAACAATGTGCTGTGATGTTAATCCGCTTGCTGTGGTTTTCAATGCTAATTTTAGGATTGTGGTCTCTCTGGTCTCAGGCCTTGTTGTTTTACTATGCTCTGTCACCAAGATGCTGAGTTGTGAGAATAACCTCCATTGTGCTGTTTGTGGGTTCATGGAGGGGGGGGGGGGGGGGGGCGAGCTGTAAGGTATTGGGCACAAAATGTACCAACACACAAAATAATACACGTGTGTTATACACAAATGCATGCACGCACCCACGCTACGCACCCACACACACACACATTAGTAAGGGAATCAATGTGAAGGCATTTCCTCCAGGCTGCCATGGGAGACGGGCCAATCTGTCTGATTATTTCTGTTGGATTCTGAAGATCTAGAGCATTCCGGGAGGGTTGAGGGAGCATTCCGGGAGGGTTGAGGGAGCATTCCGGGAGGGTTGAGGGAGCATTCCGGGAGGGTTGAGGGAGCACTGAGGACACGTTTTGGGAGAATGGCCAACTTTAGGGTCCCTAAGAACACATATTGTAGAATCTGTGCCAATATTCACTTTGATCCCTCAGGACTCTGAATTCACAATAAATTAGCAGACATAACCACTGGATGGCAGTCTGGCCACAAACAACTGTATCTGTCCACCATCACACAGCTTCTTTAGTCTTTCCAGTAGACCTTAACTAAAAGTGTCTACATTCAGTGTCAGAAAGGTGACATAAATATACAGTAATCCTAGAACAGTCATTACTATTTCATTGTGAGCATGCTTGACTGCTTTCGTTGTTGTAATAAAATAGTAATGACTGTTCTAGGATTACTGTATGTTTAGTGATGACTGTTCTAGATTTACTGTATGTTTAGTGATGACTGTTCTAGATTTACTGTATGTTTAGTGATGACTGTTCTAGGATTACTGTGTGTTTTGTGATGACTGTTCTAGGATTACTGTGTGTTTTGTGATGACTGTTCTAGGATTACTGTGTGTTTTGTGATGACTGTTCTAGGATTACTGTGTGTTTTGTGATGACTGTTCTAGGATTACTATGTGTTTTGTGATGACTGTTCTAGGATTACTATGTGTTTTGTGATGACTGTTCTAGGATTACTGTGTGTTTTGTGATTACTGTTCTAGGATTACTGTGTGTTTTGTGAGTTCTACTTCTAAGACATTCACATTTTGAATCTCCATGACGAGAAGAGTGAACATTTGAACCACTGCATCTCCCTGAGCCAGACATCTGTCTGCTGCAAGGGAGGGATCTACATTTACAGAATGGTTACCTGAAGACAAATGTGGGAGGGTCATGATTTTTCCATTTCAGTCGAGGAAAGAGTTTCGGTTTTTTTTTCAAATTTAGTCCAAGGGAGGGTCATGTTATTTGTTATTGATGACATTTCTATATTTCTCAGTGTTTTATAATCAGTTGCTTATTAGGCTATATATCAATGTGCGCCCAATGCTGCCTATAGGCTATTTAGTGTGGTCTCAATCAAATGATCCATAGCCTATAGGCTATTTAGTGTGGTCTCAAACAAAGGATCCATAGCCTATAGGCTATTTAGTGTGGTCTCAAACAAAGGATCCATAGCCTATAGGCTATTTAGTGTGGTCTCAATCAAATGATCCATAGCTTATAGGCTATTTCATGTGGTCTCAATCAAATGATCCATAGCCTATAGGCTATTTAGTGTGGTCTCAATCAAATGATCCATAGCCTATAGGCTATTTAGTGTGGTCTCAAACAAAGGATCCATAGCCTATAGGCTATTTAGTGTGGTCTCAAACAAAGGATCCATAGCCTATAGGCTATTTAGTGTGGTCTCAAACAAAGGATCCATAGCCTATAGTCTATTTAGTGTGGTCTCAAACAAAGGATCCATAGCCTATAGGCTATAGACGACCAAGTGCATGCTAGGAGAAGAACAGAGCAACGTTATATTTCTAAGACAGCTGATGGGATGGTGTAAATACAACTAGGCTCATTGCACAATGGAATGGATATTCCAACCCTGAGTGAGCCCCTGCCTGCTCTTCTCTGCTCTTTACTTTTTGTGTGTGCTGCCTAACCAGTGGTTGTGCTGTGTAGGCCTACCGTGGCAGTTCAGTAGGAGAGTGAAAGGCTTCTTCCGAAAAGAATGTTCTATTAAGCCTACTCCAAACAATGCGTGCGGACTATCCTATAGCCTATATTCTGCAGTTTCAGAATGAGATCGCGACAATTATGTATTTATCAGAGTTACTGACATCACAATAAACCAGATTCAAGTAACTTACATTTTAGTGCCGAAACTTGAAGCAGCAACTGCTGGACAATCAGTCGGAAATGGACAGCTCATGGTGCTGAAAGTAGGAAAATTTGAGTCGGCGTAAATTATTTCAACCTTCTTCATTGTAATTAGACGTTACTAACAACAAGAAGCTGTTGTAAACTATTTTTATTTTTCTGTTGTAAACTATTTTTTCATATTTAAGAAAGGTCTACCTTTTTGACAGATGAAATTAGGCTATAGGCTGTTATATTGCTGTGTTGTGTTGCAACACAGGATATATCTATAGATTTGTTGGTCAATTCCTCCACCCACCATGCACTTTTTAAATAGTCTACCTCCATGTCAGTGAAGGGCGGTTAATTTAAAACCAAGACTCAAATTAAGGGGGCATGAGAGGGTATGACATATGCCTATCTTGTTAGCTTAAGAAAATACTATTATAGAAAGTGATCTATAACAGCACTTTGGTCCATGGTGCTTTATGCTCTAAACAAGCCGTATAATACCTGGGAAAGACGTGACTCTGATGCAAATGGGAATATAATTTGTTCCTTTCTTCCACATTCAGAAACCGAGCTACAACCTATAGCCGAGGAGACATTCAGTTTATGTACAATAGAAGATGTTTAAACACCGAGCTTCTAGGGAAACACCCGGGACCTCTCGTTAAGCCACAGACGAAGAGTAGTAGGTAGTTAAAGCTCACATCTTTTCTTCGTTGTTAGGTCTAATCTGTCTGGGGTGGAAAGGTAGGCCTAATTTCTGAAAGTACCATGCTCAGATTCCTAATGATGTCTCAGATTGTATTATTTGCAAACAGCGACAGCTCCGTTGCAAACAAGATACACTGATAAAATGAACACATACTGTACGTCTATCTCTCTGTCCATTCTTAGCCTGTAATTCCGTCATTTGTATGGTATAAAAAATATTCTGCTAATGTGTAAAATGACATGCAATGCTTTTACTATAAAGGAGATCGTTTCACCCCTACTCGTGTCCTTGGTGGTCTGCGAACTCACTCCCTTTCTGGCCCCCAACCTCTGTCCATGAAGTGAGGGGAAACAGAAGACATGTTATTTTCTATCCGTTTTGTTTGATTTACTATTTTGGGTTTAGGGGAGGGTCACTTTTTTTCTCCAGATTTCAGTAAGATATTTTGCTGAAGGGGGGGCATCCATTTTCATTTCAGAGAGGTTCGATTTTCTCCATGTAACCCTTATTCTAAATAAAGTTAACTCCCTACACTCTTCTCTTTGATCCTTCATCATCATCCCTTTCACTTCTTAATATTTCTATGAAAATATTCCTAAATACTTCTGAATTGGTGTAGCTACTCTTGAGAATTGGTGTAGCTACTCATGAGAATTGGTGTAGATTATTTCAGCACTATTATAACCATTTTCTGCCATCAACTGACCAAATCGCCCTCTAGTGGCCTCATGGGTGGAATGTCATTTCCAAATTAATAAACATTGTTTTTAAAAACAGCTGAAAATCCTGTTTCTATGTCAAACGGTTTTGTTATATTTCAGTCAGCGCCCTAAAATAAGATGTATATAAAGTGTAATATTGGGATACAACTACATGTCAACTCTAATATGTGACATGGTACAGGTAGCTTCTGTTTTTAATCCCTTAACCATGTGTATACTTTTGTTTCAAAGTAGATTTGTTTAAGACTACCAAGAAACACTCTGTGTGACCCTGATGTAGCCCAATGTAGTAAGGACTTTTCACTACCCGAGTTACCCTGCGATGTATAGTACAGCAAAAAGCCAACTTCTATAGAGAACAAACTTCCATTATGTTTGTTGTTTGTCTTTTTTCCCTCTTTCTCCTAAACACAAACCAACATACACAAACATTACAATTGCCTACCACACATTCTGTAAAACTGCACACAGTGCGGTATGATACATCTTTCCCCTGTGTGTACCTGAGCAGAAGTCCCCTGGGGAACTGAGATTGTACTGTTCAGCCCCTCCCTCCTCTATTTGCTGAACTCATTCCAGAGTCTGGACAGGACTTCATGGGGTGGGGGGTGGGGGGGGTCATTATACTACTGTACACTGATATTAGCACTGCCCCCAGCACTGCCACCACACACTCCATCCACTCAAGAGCCATAAAGCTGTCTACTTCTGTTTTATGTCAGTGAAGAGAGGTTAGTGGCTAGCCCGACAGACCCCATCAGTGAATGTCTGGACCTAGATTGCAGTCATAAATAAAGCCATGAACTATATTTTGAAGTTATGGTACACTATTACATACTCCAAGTCAAACTGGTGCAGTTTAGAGAGCTGACATTTGTTATATATGTTTATTTGACTCATACATCCATGTGTTGTGAGAGAACATTGCCTGATGTAGCATAATGCCTAAAGTAACAGTGGACTTCACACTTGAACTTGTTAATGGTTGAGCAGGGAAAGGGGCGTTGTGTTTGATGTACTCTGCTTTATTCCCCTCTCTCTCACTGGGGCACTTCGGCCAACGCAACAATGTTTGGGGAGCTCTGTGACTTGTGTCCAGCCATGTGCCCCTCGCCCTGACATCTCTTCCCCAGCAGGGACAGGAAGATAAATATTTCTGCTGGGATGAAACGGGGGGAGTGTGAGGGAGTGTGGATGGCAGGAAAGCTACGGTGACTTCCTCTGACCCAGACCAACTTCACGGCAACGGTGGTTGTGATCAATGGCTATGTTTGACTGAGGCACTGACCTAACCTGGTGACTTGGAGGGGCGGGGAGGTGACGACTGGACAGGGTCTCTCTGGGGGGGGAGGTCACCCTTCCTGAGGAAAGGCTTTTAAATTTAGTGTACGTGGCCTAATATTGAGTTGCATCCCTGTTGAGCGTGAAAAACCCAGCAGCATTGCAGTTCTTGACACAAACCAGTGAGCTTGACAACTACTACCATACCCCGTTCAAAGGCACTTAAATATGTTTTCTTGCCCATTCACCCTCTAAATGGAACACATACACATACACAATCAATTGTCTCAAGGCTTCAAAATCCTTTTTTTAACCCGTCTCCCCCCTTAATCTACACTGATTGAAGTGGATTTAATAAATCACATTAATAAGGGATCATAGCTTTCACCTGGATCCACCTAGTCAGTCTATATCATGGAAAGAGCAGGTATTCATAATGTTTTGTACACTCAGCGTATATTTGTCATTGCAATCATGAAATGCTTAGCTGCAGCAGCCCTTTCCCAGTGTGTGTACAGTACTTGTGTGTGCCTCTAAGATAGATGAATTGTACAGTAGGCTTGTGTGCTCATATGGAACACGTTTCCAGACATGCGCCAGTGTGCGTGCATGTGTGTGTCACACATTTTCCACTCCCACAGTGTTCATACCTCTGCTTTCCTTTGTGAGAATGCATGACTCATGATTCTTAATAACCATTTCTCCATGAATGTTATTCCTCCCATTCAGTCTTCAGCACAGTGTGTCTGCAGCTGCCTGTTCCAGACCACTTAAAGTGCACAAAGTCTAACACGTGTTGTGTCCATGTAACTTCACATTCACATGACTCAATGCACTATATCACTTAAAGCAGTGGTTCCCAACAATATTCAGCTTACTGTACCATCAACTGAACTTTGCCCCTGAAGTACCTCGTCATGCGCATTTTACCAGTAGGCCTATGATCTCTTGAGTCTTCTCAAGTACTCCCTGTGGATAGGCCAAGTTCTCCCAGGGTCCTAGTACCACTGGTTGGGAACCACTGACTTAGAGTATACAGTTGAAGTCAGAAGATTACATACACCTTAGCCAAATACATTTAAACTCAGCATTTCACAATTCCTGACATTTAATCCTAGTAAAAATTCCCTGTCTTAGGTCAGTTAGGATCACCACTTTATTTCAAGAATGTGAAATGTCAGAATCATAGTAGAGAGAATTATTCATTTCAGCTTTCATTTCTCTCATCACATTCCCAGTGTGTCAGAAGTTTACATACACTCAGTTAGTATTTGGTAGCATTGCCTTTAAATGTTTAACTTGGGTCAAACATGTTGGGTAGACTTCCACAAGCTTCCCACAATAAGTTGGGTGAATTTTGGCCCATTCCTCCTGACAGAGCTGGTGTAACTGAGTCAGGTTTGTAGGCATCCTTGCTCACACACGCTTTTTCAGTTCTGCCCACACATTTTCTATAGGATTGAGGTCAGGGCTTTGTGATGGCCACTCCAATACCTTGACTTTGTCGTCCTTAAGCCATTTTGCCACAACTTTGGAAGTATGCTTGGGGTCATTATCCATTTGGAAGACCCATTTGCGACCAAGCTTTAACTTCCTGACTGATGTCTTGAGATGTTGCTTCAATATATCCACATAATTTTCCCACCTCATGATGCAATCGATTTTGTGAAGTGCACCAGTCCCTCCTGCAGCAAAGCACCCCCACAACATGATGCTGCCACCCCCATGCTTCACGGTTGGGATGGTGTCCTTCAGCTTGCAAGCGTCCCCCTTTTTCCTCCAAAGATAAAGATGGTCATTATGGCCAAACAGTTCTATTTTTGTTTCATCAGACAAGAGGACATTTCTCCAAAAAGTACAAACTTTGTCCCCATGTGCAGTTGCAAACCATAGTCTGGCTTTTTTATGGTGGTTTTGGAGTAGTGACTTCTTCGTTGCTGAGTGGCCTTTCAGGTTATGTTGATATAGGACTTGTTTTACTGTGGATATAGATACTTTTGCACCCTTTTCCTCCAGCATCTTCACAAGGTCCTTTGCTGTTGTTCTGGGATTGATTTGCACTTTTTGCACCACAGTACGTTCATTTCTAGGAGACAGAATACATCTCCTTCCTGAGCGGTATGATGGCTATGTGGTCCCATGGTGTTTATACTTGCGTACTATTGTTTGTACAGATGAACGTAGTACCTTCAGAAGTTTGGAAAATGCTCCCAAGGATGAACCAGACTTGTGGAGGTCTACAATTGTTTTGCTGAGGTCTTGGCTGATTTCTTTTGATTTTCCCATGATGTCAGTTTGAAGGTAGGCCTTGCAATACAGCCACAGATACACCTCTAGTTGACTCAAATAATGTCAATTAGCCTATCAGAAGATTCTAAAGCCATGACATCATTTTCTGGAATCTTCTGTTTTTAAAGGCACAGTCAAGCCATGACATCATTTTCTGGAATGTTCTGCTGTTTAAAGGTACAGTCAACTTAGTGTATGTAAACTTCTGACTCACTGGAATTGTGATACAGTGAATTATAATCTGTCTGTAAACAATTGCTGAAAAAATTACTTGTGTCATGCACAAAGTTGATGTCCTAACTGACTTGCCAAAACTCTAGTTTGCTAACAAGAAATTTGTGGAGTGGTTGAAAAACTAGTTTTAATGACTTCAAAGTAAACTTCCCACTTCAACTGTACATAAACATAATTGGTATGATCTATAAAGGGTCCACTTTGTGATCATATAATGCTAAACCTAATTTTTCCTTCATCGACATCTTTGCCCTCTGCGTCTGATGTTGCCATAGCAACCCACATGCCCTCCTTTCATAGCAATTGCTGAACCATTACAATCCTCAGAAATAAATGAATCCATCTAAGGTTTCTCCCCATTTGAATCATTCACTTTCTGAATAGTACAGTGGAGTCCTTGTTCGTCTCCCTGCACATACCTGGCAAACACCGTCACAATTATAGATGATCGTATTAATACTAGTGTCTCCCTTTTAATTGCTTCCTATATTCTGTTGATCTGCCTCTAAGACTACATTTATTTTCTGCCAATGAAAGATGGAAATGTCTCAGCCAAAGCCTGTTGAGCCGTTTTCACAGTGTATGTTTAGGATTTCACAGACCAGTGCTGAGTGACTAAAGAAATTTTAGGTATTTTTCCGTGTTTTAAACAACTAATTGACCGACATCAGTTCAATAATTTGAATTTCATTTTTTTGTGAGCTCAGTACAGTTTCTCTGGAGATAAATCCAATCAAGACCGAACTGTGCGATGTAGTAGAGAGTTGTAGTTTCCAATAGGCCAATATTTTACATAGTTTAGTGTAGAAAACCTCGTAATTAACTACAATGAACATAATCCACTGTGTGCCTACTTGTCCAGTCTGTGTGGGGCAGAAGAGAGAAGAGACAGAAGACACATCAACCAATCAGTCAAATGTATTTATAAAGCCCTTTTTACATCAGCCGATGTCATAGTGCTGTACAGAAACCCAGCCTAAAACCCCAAACAGCAAGCAATGCAGCCGTAGAAGCACGGTGGCTAGGAAAAACTCCATAGAAAGGCCGGAACCTGGGAAGAAACCTAGAGAGGAACCAGGCTCTGAGGGGTGGCCAGTTCTCTTCTGGCTGGGCCGGGTTGAGATTATAACAGTACATGGCCAAGATGTTCTAACGTTCATAGATGCCCAGCAGGGTCTAATAATAATAATAATCACAGTGGCTGTAGAGGGTGTAACAGGCCAGCACCTCAGGAGTAGATGTCAGTTGACATGATCGAGAGGGATCATCAGTCATAAAATTATGCCTTATTTTCTTTGAAGAACTACTAAAATTGTGATTTTGTCAGACAAGCATAGATTATTTTTTTACATTAAAGTAAAGTTAATAAATTATAGTTAATAAGTGATAAGCAGTAATAGCCAGTCACTACCATCATGGGACTTGTATTAATTGCTGTATTATGTGTTGTTACAGCATTCAACTCACATAATGCAAAGTGCATTTCATGTAAAAATCTGAACTGTGATTATTATTTAATAATCAAACCGAACATAGAAGCACTAACCCCTCAGCACTAGAAGAGACACACTCATCCAGCCACAGCAGACTATATCTGACTATACAGCATGGTTTAGCTCCAGACCTATAACCTGCTCATGGAGGGTCACAATTACAAACTGGGATTGCTGGTCTAGAAGGACTCTGAAAGGCACACAGATCCTGTTCTTAGAATACAACCGTGTTAACAGGACTCAGAGTGAAAGTTAAAAGATGGAAAGCGCTGAACAGCTTTCTCAGGTTGCAGTAGTGATGACAGCAAATGGCCATTGGGGGGCAATCAAACCTAAAAAAAGAAACATCCCTTGAGTGAATGGACCATATTTGCCTTGAATTATCAGTGATGAATAAAGCTGCACCAAAAAGATGTGCATGTAATTGTCTAACGTCAGATAGAGTGACAAACTCTGTTTGCAGTGATTCAGCCACCCCCTTCAACCTTTGTCAGGTTGGAGAGTACAGGGAGAGCTGAGGATAACTTTTAAGGTGGTGGAATTTGTTCCAGATGATAAGCATGAAAAGGCACATTTAAGGGTTGAACACTCCAGTGCACAATTCTGAAAAAATACATTTTCTGGAAATTTGCAGGCCAATTGTGCGCCGCCCCATGGGCCTCCCGGTCGCGGCCGGCTGCGATAGAGCCTGGGCTCGAACCCAGATTATCTGGTGGCACAGCTAGCATTGCGATGCAGTGCCTTAAACCACTGCGCCACCCGGGAGACCCGTCTGTGCCTATGTTTGTGTTACTTCACAGTCCCCGCTGTTCCATAAGGTGTATTTTTACCTGCTTTTAAAATCTGATCCTACTGCTTGCATCAGTTACCTGATGTGGAATAAAGTTCCATGTAGTCATGGCTCTATGTAGTGCACCACCCGTAGTCTGTTCTGGACTTGGGGACTGTGAAGAGACCTCTGGTGGCATGCCTTGTGGGGTATGCATGGGTGTCCGAGCTGTGTGCTAGTATTTTTAAACAGACAGCTCAGTACCTTCATTTTGTCAACACCTCTTACAAAAACACATCAATCTCTCTTCCACTTTGAGCCATTAGAGACTGACATGCATGTCATTAATGTTAGCTCTCTGTGTACTTTTAAGGGATAGCCGTGCTGCCCTGTTTTGAGCCAACTGCAAATTTCCCAAGTCCCTCTTTGTGGCACCTGACCAGTAGTCCAGGTGCGACAAAACCAGGGCCTGTAAGACCTGCCTTGTTGATAGTGTTGTTAAGAATGCAGAGCAGCGCTTTATTATGGACAGACTTCTCCCCATCTGATAACAGACCACTTTTGTGCGTGGACATGCACTGGCATGTATATCTCCGGAAACGGTTCAGTAAATCCCCTGAAACGACCACACACATTCACCCACGTACCAGGACATCTTGAAATTCCAGTGCACGTTTGACATCTCTGTTCATGTCCGCCCACGTCTCTCCCATACTGTAAACTATACTATCACTAAGTATCTCTTAGTTCCTTGAATAAAACACACAAATCCACTTAATCACTTCTTGGAGGATGATAATTAATTTCAGTAGAGCAGGGGAAGGCGGGTAATAGACTAAGCAGAGCCTGAAACTGAAGTAACCCCCATGGAGGCTCAATCTGGGCCAAGCTGGATGACTCCTGCCAGTACTGAAGTAAATATGAACAAGTCTATTCAAAATTCTAAGACAAACAAAAGTGTTTAAAAAATAACCAAGCACAGTAATGACAGACGTCATCCAGCTTGGCCCAAGGTGAGCCTCCATTGGGGTTACTGGGGTGCTATAGAGGGGTCCATGGGATCTAGGTTCTTTTGATGAATACTCCCCTGCCATGATCCATGTGGCTCTCCAAGTAGCTCTGGTCCCTCTCCAAGTAGCTCTGGTCCCTCTCCAAGTAGCTCTGGTCCCTCTCCAAGTAGCTCCGGCCCCTCTCCAAGTAGCTCCGGTCCCTCTCCAAGTAGCTCCGGTCCCTCTCCAAGTGGCACTGGTCCCTCTCCAAGCGGCACTGGTCCCTCTCCAAGCGGCACTGGTCCCTCTCCAAGCGGCACTGGTCCCTCTCCAAGCGGCACTGGTCCCTCTCCAAGCGGCACTGGTCCCTCTCCAAGCGGCACGGCACTGGTCCCTCTCCAAGCGGCACTGGTCCCTCTCCAAGCGGCACTGGTCCCTCTCCAAGCGGCACTGCAGTTCTTGACAAAGGGCAGAGAGCACCTCACTCTGGAAGTAGGGAGGGGCTTGACAAACCACACTGGTTTGCCATTTGCAGGCCATACTCCTCATCACTCATCAGGTCAACATTAACTCCAGTCCAAATGTCTCATCTTCTGCAAGCACTCTGGGCCGTGCCTCTAGAAGCAAAAAATGAAGAAAACAATAGAACACAGTAAACAAATGCATCAGTCTCAAGTCATGCATATTCATATAATTCAAGTCTGAACTTTACTTTAAAGCCCCACCAACCCCAGAGTGAGAGATATGAAAGTGGAATTCTAACCTTTGACATATATCACTCTGACCTTGATGGTAGTTCCCCCCAAAATGTTTGATATCTTGTGAAATTACTGAGATTATTGGTATTATTGGACTATTGTGAAAACAATAGTTGAATTCCATCCACCTGGTTGAAAGGGGCTTCCCTTGCCTTTGGCTCTGTGCACTGGATGTATCACCCACAAACACCTACCCAAAAGTCATTATAATCAAACAAGATATGCACATTGTGCATGTGATACTGTAAAACAGTCAATGCAGTTCTGATACAGAGGCATATAGTGTTACGACAAAGTACAGCAACCAGTGATTAATAATGGAACTTTGGGGGCAATAGCAGCCACTCTACACCAGGTGGGTGGAATTCAGCGTCTGTTTTCATTCTACTCTTCTAGACTCATATATACAGTATAACTTGAAACATATACAGTAATAGGGCCATGTATGCGCTTTGTATTCCAAAGACCAGGAGTAATACAAGAGTAATAAACCAAGTGTTACACAGAAGCTACCTGTACAAGCAAATTATGAAAGAGGCCTGTATATTAAATGGGAGAAAACAAACATGAACAACTAGCTAACAACAACATACGCTAGTTAGTAGCACCTAGCGTTGAGCTAGCTAACTTTAGCAGTAAGATAGACTTTTCATGAAAAGTAAACTTAGAATTTGATTGGTTCATATGAGCACATCTAAATACACTTCATTTGATCCATGCTTTGTAAAGACAATTTAAAAAAGATAACAGAAATAAAAATCACCTGAAAAACCATCTTGTTTTACATACAAAGTTAGATAGCTTAGCTAGCCCACTCATTTTCCCACGGTCAAAACACTTACATTGTAATTATAATGTACATTATAATGCACAATTGGGAATTTACTATCCCAGAAATTCACATATCCCATATCACACAAGTGTTTGGGGATGTGTGGGAGTGTGCAGGAAGGCATAGAAAATTCCCACCCACAACCGTGCACCTCAAATTTCATGGGAATATAGCAGATCCGATTTCAACCAGAAACTCTGCTTTTCATGCAGTGCATTATTTCAGCTCCAATGTCTGGCCATGCCCAGGAATTTAAATCCAATTAAACTGCCTGCTATTTTTAAACCTCTGTCCTAAGAGAGACAACGAATCCATGGGCTTGTTTTGGTTCTGATATGAATGTCCCTAAAATAGAATTGACTAAGCACCAAAGACTCTAGTGCCTCTGATTAGGGAAGATTATGATGTCATCCAGTGCATCCATTTCCAAGCAACTTCACTAATGGACATTTTACAAACAAGAGTTCATCAACAAAAACTTTTCTTTGTTTTTGCCAGATCAAATTATTGTAAACGTTCAGTCTCACAACTCAAGCAACTATTTCTCTGGTGTTTGGGTGGTCAGCACTGGGACAAATAGCATGTCATCTTTAATGTTGTTCAGTACTCCTTGGTATTGCAATATAAATGCAGATACACTATAAGGACCTGTTACACCTAATCTGCAACATTTCAATTACAGTTCTCTGCTGTTTTCTTTAAAATAGACCTGACAATTTTAGATAATGATGCATAATAGCCTACTTATCACAGGGGACCTTTAAAAAAAGATATGCTCGGTTCCAACTCTTAGGAACTGCAAGGTTTTTTTGTTTGTTGCCATAACATGTTCTGGGAAGAGGTTGCTTCTGGGATTAGTTTGTTCCAAGAAATTAAATGTATTATTCTGCTTTGAAGATTGTATATTTATCCTTATGTGTATTTGTGAGGAAGAACACTTACATTATATTATTTAAGCAGAGCAACTTAGAGGAACAATTAGGGTTAAGTGCCTTGCTCAAGGGAACATCGACTGATTTTTCACTTGGTTGACCAAATCAATACAACAGGTATTTCACCTTACAGTGAAATGCTTACTTACGAGCTCCTAACCAACAATGCAGTTTCAAAAAATACAGATGAGAATAACCTCTTGAAGCTAGGGGGCACTATTTTTATGTTTGGAAAAATAACGTTCCCAAAGTAAACGGCATATTTCTCAGGACCAGATGATAGAATATGCATATAATTGACAGATTAGCTAAACGACTACCGCCGCATAGCACTCACTTCCGTCATCATGAAGTGCTTTGAGAGACTAGTCAAGGACCATATCAACTCCACCCTACCTGACACCCTAGACCCACTCCAATTTGCTTACCGCCCAAATAGGTCCACAGACGATGCAATCTCAACCACACTGCATACTGCCCTAACCCATCTGGACAAGAGGAATACCTATGTGAGAATGCTGTTCATCGACTACAGCTCGGCATTCAACACCATAGTACCCTCCAAGCTTGTCATCAAGCTCAAGACCCTGGGTCTCGACCCCGCCCTGTGCAACTGGGTACTGGACTTCCTGACGGGCCGCCCCCAGGTGGTGAGGGTAGGCAACAACATCTCCACCCCGCTGATCCTCAACACTGGGGCCCCACAAGGGTGCGTTCTGAGCCCTCTCCTGTACTTCCTGTTCACCCACGACTGCGTGGCCACGCACGCCTCCAACTCAATCATCAAGTTTGCGGACGACACAACAGTGGTAGGCTTGATTACCAACAACGACGAGACGGCCTACAGGGAGGAGGTGAGGGCCCTCGGAGTGTGGTGTCAGGAAAATAACCTCACACTCAACGTCAACAAAACTAAGGAGATGATTGTGGACTTCAGAGGGAACACCCCCCTATCCACATCGATGGAACAGTAGTGGAGAGGGTAGTAAGTTTTAAGTTCCTCGGCATACACATCACAGACAAACTGAATTGGTCCACTCACACAGACAGCATCGTGAAGAAGGCGCAGCAGCACCTCTTCAACCTCTGGAGGCTGAAGAAATTCGGCTTGTCACCAAAAGCACTCACAAACTTCTACAGATGCACAATCGAGAGCATCCTGGCGGGCTGTATCACCGCCTGGTACGGCAACTGCTCCGCCCACAACCGTAAGGCTCTCCAGAGGGTAGTGAGGTCTGCACAACGCATCACCGGGGGCAAACTACCTGCCCTCCAGGACACCTACACCACCCGATGTTACAGGAAGGCCATAAAGATCATCAAGGACAACAACCACCCGAGCCACTGCCTGTTCACCCCGCTATCATCCAGAAGGCGAGGTCAGTACAGGTGCATCAAAGCTGGGACCGAGAGACTGAAAAACAGCTTCTATCTCAAGGCCATCAGACTGTTAAACAGCCACCACTAACATTGAGTGGCTGCTGCCAACACACTGACACAACTCCAGCCACTTTAATAATGGGAATTGATGGGAAATGATGTAAAATATATCACTAGCCACTTTAAACAATGCTACCTAATATAATGTTACATACCCTACATTATTCATCTCATATGCATACGTATATACTGTACTCTATATCATCGACTGCATCCTTATGTAATACATGTATCACTAGCCACTTTAACTATGCCACTTTGTTTACATACTCATCTCATATGTATATACTGTACTCGATACCATCTACTGTATCTTGCCTATGCTGCTCTGTACCATCACTCATTCATATATCTTTATGTACATATTCTTTATCCCCTTACACTGTGTATAAGACAGTAGTTTTGGAATTGTTAGTTAGATTACTTGTTGGTTATTACTGCATTGTCGGAACTAGAAGCACAAGCATTTCGCTACACTCGCATTAACCTCTTAAGTCGACCCTCTACTTTTTTGAACATTTTGTTAAAAATCGCGCAACATTTCAGCGCCCTGCTACTCATGCCAGGAATATAGTATATGCATTTGCTTAGTCTGTGTGGATAGAAAACACTCAGACGTTTAAAAAACTGGTTAAATCACTGCTGTGGCTTTACCAGAACGGCATTTACATCGAAAAGCACAGGAAAAACTGATCACTGAAAATGGGAAAATATATCCATGCGCCACTTGAACCCATTGATAAAGGTGAACCACAATTAATTGACTGAGGTTGCAGTACCTACAGCTTCCACACGGTGTCTAGAGTCTTGTCATTTCCCTTCAAGTTTTTTCTTGGTCAAACACATGCAGGACACCGTATCTCCTCCGGTCTAGGACCGGATATTTTCGTTGAGTTTCTAGCCGGACATTTTTCCAGACGGACAGCTAATGATCTTTACATCGCCTCCTGATGAATTTTATCGCTTATTAACGTTTACTAATACCTAAAGTTGCATTACAAACGTATTTCGAAGTGTTTTGTGAAAGTTTATCGTCGACTTTTTGAATTTTAAAAAATGACGTTACGTTTTGAAACAATGTTTTTTTCGTTTATCACACAGTCTACATATAACGATATCTAGGCTTTATATGGACCGATTTAATCGAAATAAAGACCCAAATAGTGTTTATGGGACATCTAGGAGTGCCAACAAAGAAGATGGTGAAAGGTAATGAATGTTTTCTATTTTATTGTGCGGTTTGTGTAACGCCGAAATGCTAATTATTTTGTTTACGTCCCCTGTGGGTCTTTTGGGGTGTTGCATGCTATCAGATAATAGCTTCTCATGCTTTCGCCGAAAAGCATTTTAAAAATCTGACTTGTTGCCTGGATTCACAACGAGTGTAGCTTTAATTCGATACCCTGCATGTGTATTTTAATGAACTTTTGAGTTTTAACTAATACTATTAGCATTTAGCGTAGTGCATTTGCATTTCCAGAGCTCTAGTTGGGACGCAAGCGTCCCGAGTAGAAGCAACAGGTTAACATCTGCTAACCATGTGTATGTGACAAATAAATTTGATTTGATTTGAGATTAGGATAGAAAACACTCTAAAGTTTCCAAAACTGTCAACATTTTGTTTGTGAGTTAAACAGAACTGATATTGCAGGCTAAAACCTGAGGAAAATCCAATCAGGAAGTGCCCCTGTTTTTGAAACCTCTCTGTTGTTATTATGCATCCCTAATTGCCCATTTAAAGGGATATCAACCAGATTCCTTTTTCTATGGCTTCCCTAAGGTGTCAACAGCCTTTAGACATAGTTCAAGGCTTTTATTTTAAAGAATGAGCGTGAACGACCACATTGCGTAAGTGGATAGGTGGGGGCTCTCAGAGTGAGTTGTGCGCAAAAGAGAAAAGCGGCCATTGTTACTCCCGGTCCTAGTGAAAAGCAAACTGTCCCGGTTGATATATTATCGAATAGATATTTGAAAAACACCCTGAGGATTGATTATTAAAAAAACGTTTGACATTTTTCTGTGGACATTATGGATATAATTTGGAATTTTTGTCTGCGTTGTCGTGACTGCTCTTTCCGGTGGATTCCTGGGCATAACGCACCAAACTAACGGAGGTATTTGGATATAAAAAATATCTTAATGGAACAGAAGGAACATTTGTTGTCTATCTGGGAGTCTCGTGAGTGAAAACATCCGAAGATCATCAAAGGTAAACGATTAATTTGATTGCTTTTCTGATTTTCGTGACCAAGTTACCTGATGCTAAGTGTACTTATTGTTTTGTCGTACGATCGATAAACTTACACAAGCGCTTGTATTGCTTTCGCTGTAAAGCATAATTTCTGAGATGACAGGTGGATTAACAAACGACTAAGCTGTGTTTTGCAATATTGCACTTGTGATTTCATGAATATGAATATTTTCTAGTAATATTATTTGACTGTGTAGGTAGAGTTATTAAAGTGACTATGCATAGATGACAAAAGAGAGTAGCAGTGGTGTAAGGGGGGCAATGCAAATAGTCTGGGTAGCCATTTGACTAGATGTTCAGGAGTCTTATGGCTTGATGGCAGAAACTGTTTAGAAGCCTCTTGGACCTAGACATGGTGCTGCGGTACTTCTTGCCGTTTTTAGGGCCTTCCTCTGACACCGCCTGGTGTAGAGGTTCTGGATGGCAGGAAGCTTGGCCCCCAGTGATGTACTGGACCATTCAAATTACCCTCTGTAGTTCCTTGCGGTCGGAGGCCGAGCAGTTGCCATACCAGGCAGTGATGCAACCAGTCAGTGCTCTTGATGGTGCAGCTGTCAAAACTTTTGAGGATCTGAGGACCCATGCCAAATCTCTTCAGTCTCCTGAGGGGGAATAGGTTTTGTCGTGCCCTCTTCACGAATGTCATTGTGTGCTTGGACCATGTTAGTTTGTGAACGTGAAGCTCTCAACGTGAAGCTCTCAAACTGCTCCACTGCAGCTCTATCGATGAGAATGGGGGCGTGCTCAGTCCTCTTTTTCCTGTAGTCCACAATCATCTCCTTTGTCTTGATCATGTTGAAGGAGAGGTTGTTGTCCTGGTAACACACGGCCAGGTCTCTGACCTCCTCCCTATTGGCCGTCTCGTCGTTGATCAGGCCTACCACTGTTGTGTCAGCGGCAAATGTAATGCTGGTGTTGGAGTCATGCCTGGCCGTGCAGTCATGAGTGAACAGGGAGTACAGGAGGGGACTGAGCACGCACCTGGGCCCCTGTGTTGAGGATCAGCGTGGCGGATATGTTGTTAACTATCCTTAACAGCTAGGGTCGGCCCGTCAGGAAGTCCAGGATCCAGTTGCAGAGGGAGGTGTTTAGTCCCAGGGTCCTTAGCTTATTGATGAGCTTTGAGGGCACTATGGTGTTGAATGCTGAGCTGTAGTCAATGAATAGCATTCTCACATAGGTGTTCCTTTTGTCCAGGTTGGAAAGGGCCGTGTGGAGGGCAATAGAGTTTGCATCATCTGTGGATCTGTTGGGGCGGTATGCAAATTGGAGTGGGTCTAGGGTTTCTGGGATGATGGTGTTGATGTGAGCCATGACCACCCTTTCAAAGCACTTCATGGCTACAGACGTGAGTGCTACGGGTCGGTAGTCATTTAGGTAGGTTACCTTAGTGTTCTTGGACAAAAAACATGTTGGTATCACAGACTCGGACAGGGAGAGGTTCAAAATGTCAGTGAAGACACTTGCCAGTTGATCAGCGCATGCTCGCAGTGCACATCCTGGTAATCCGTCTGGCCCTGCGGCCTTGTGAATGTTGACCTGTTTAAAGGTCTTACTCACATCAGCTGCGGAGAGTGTCTTCCCGGAACAGCTGGTGCTCTCATGCATGTTTCAGTGTTATTTGCCTCGAAGCGAGCATTGAAGTAGTTTAGCTCGTCTAGTAGGCTTGTGTCACTGGGCAGCTCTCAGCTGTGCTTCCCTTTGTAGTCTGTAATGGTTTGCAAGCCCTGCCACATCCGATGAGCGTCAGAGCCGGTGTAGAACGATTCAATCTTAGTAATCCTTTCAGTTACTGGCTCAACGCTCTTAACCACTAGGCTACCTAATGCCTATTTGTGAGAAAGGTCCAGTGTCAGTGTGATGCTTTCCAATGAAACAGGATGAAACAGCAGCATCATCTGCTAGCCTTCCTATGGTGTTCATTTTGGGTAGTTTTGCTCTGATTGTCCATACAATGCATTCGGAAAGTATTCAGACCCCTTGACTTTTTCCACATTTTGTTGCATTACAGCCTTATTTTAAAACCTCTTAAGGAAGCTGCGAATTTTCTTTTTGTTAAAAATCGCGCAACATTTCAGCGCCCTGCTACTCATGCCAGGAATATAGTATATGCATATGATTAGTATGTGTGGATAGAAAACACTCAGACGTTTCTAAAACTGGTTAAATCACAGCTGTGACTATAACAGAACGTGCGTTTCATCGAAAAGTGCAGGAAAATCTGATCACTGAAAATGGAAAAATATATCCATGCGCCACTTCAACCAATTGTTAAAGGTGACCCAGATTAAATGAGGCCGAGGTTGCAATACCTACAGCTTCCACACGATGTCAACAGTCTTGTCATTTGTCTCGGATTTGTTTCTTGGTCAAACCGAAACAAGGGAGCCGATTTCTTCCGGTCTCCGACAGGATGTTTTGGTTGAGAAATATCCGGACATGATTTCAAGACGTGGAGCTATAGAATATACATCGCCCCGTGATCATTTTGATAGATTATTAACGTTTACTAATACCTAAAGTTGCATTACAAAAGTATTTCGAAGTGTTTTGTGAAAGTTTATCGTCGACTTTTTAAATTTAAAAAAATAACGTTACGTTAAAAAACGCTATTTTTTTCGTGGATCACACACTCTTCATAAATCGATATCTAGGCTATATATGGACCGATTTAATCGAAAAAAGACCCAAAATGATGTTTATGGGACATCTAGGAGTGCCAAGAAAGAAGCTCGTCAAAGGTAATGAATGTTTTATATTTTATTTCTGCGTTTTGGGGAGCCCCGGCTATCGCAAAATCTGTCGTTAGGTGACGTTGCAGTACTTTGGGGGTGTATGCTATCAGATAATAGCTTCTCATGCTTTCGCCGAAAAGCATTTTACACATCTGACTTGGTGGATAGATTCACAACGAGTGTAGCTTTAATTCAGTACCTTGTATGTGTGTATTAATGAAAGTTTGAGTTTTATCAAAAACTATACGTGGCGCACTTGAAATTTCCGCTGATTTGATCCCCGTTCCCCCTCATCAATCTCTACAAAATACCCCATAATGACAAATCAAATACAGGTTTTAGAAATGTTTTTCATATTTTTGAAATATCCCATTTACATAAGTATTCAGACCCTTTACTCAGTACTTTGTTGAAGGGAAAGGGGGATACTTAGTCAGTTGTACAACTGAATGGCTTCAACTGAAATGTGTCTTCCGCATTTAACCCAACCCCTCTGAATCAGAGAGGTGCAGGGGGCTGCCTTAATCAACATCCACGTCTTCGGCGCCCGGGGAACAGTAGATGTTGGTTAACTGCCTTGCTCAGGGGCAGAACGACAGATTTTTTACCTTGTCAGCTCAGGTATTCGATCCAGCAACCTTTCAGTTACTGGCCCAACGCTCTAACCACTAGGCTACCTGCCCCTTTGGCAGCAATTACAGCCTCGAGATTTCTTGCGTATGACGCTACAAGATTTCCATACCTGTATTTCTCCCATTCTTCTCTGCAGTTCCTCTCAAGCTCTGCCAGGTTGGATGAGGAGCATTGCTGCACAGCTATACCTCTCTGACCAAGGACCTTCTCCCCCGATCACTCAGTTTGGCCAGGCGTCCAGCTCTAGGAAGAGTCTTGGTGGTTCCAAACTTCTTCCATTTTAGAATGATGAAGCCCATGGTGTTCTTGCGGACCTTCAATGCTGCAGAAATTATTTGCCTCTCTTCCCCAGATCTGTGCCTTGACACAATCCTGTCTCGGAGCTCTACGGACAATTCCTTCGACCTCGTGGCTTTGGTTTTTGCTCTGACATGCACTGTCAATTTATCTTACAGTGGGGCAAAAAAGTATTTAGTCAGCCACCAATTGTGCAAGTTCTCCCACTTAAAAAGATGAAAGAGGCCTGTAATTTTCATCATAGGTACACTTCAACTATGACAGACAAAATGAGAAAAAAAATCCAGATAATCACATTGTAGGATTTTTTATGAATTTATTTGCAAATTATGGTGGAAAATAAGTATTTGGTCAATAACAAAAGTTTCTCAATACTTTGTTATATACCCTTTGTTGGCAATGACAGAGGTCAAACGTTTTCTGTAAGTCTTCACAAGGTTTTCACACACTGTTGCTGGTATTTTGGCCCATTCCTCCATGCAGATCTCCTCTAGGAGCAGTGATGTTTTGGGGCTGTTGCTGGGCAACACGGACTTTCAACTCCCTCCAAAGATTTTCTATGGGGTTGAGATCTGGAGACTGGCTAGGCCACTCCAGGACCTTGAAATGCTTCTTACGAAGCCACTCCTACGTTGCCCGGGCGGTGTATTTGGGATCATTGTCATGCTGAAAGACCCAGCCACGTTTCATCTTCAATGCCCTTGCTGATGGAAGGAGGTTTTCACTCAAAATCTCACGATACATGGCCCCATTCATTCTTTCCTTTACACGGATCAGTCCCTTTGCAGAAAAACAGCCCCAAAGCATGATGTTTCCACCCCATGCTTCACAGTAGGTATGGTGTTCTTTGGATGCAACTCAGCATTCTTTGTCCTCCAAACAAAGGATGCTGAGTTTTTACCAAAAAGTTATATTTTGGTTTCATCTGACCATATGACATTCTCCCAATCTTCTTCTGGATCATCCAAATGCTCTCTAGCAAACTTCAGACGGGCCTGGACATGTACTGGCTTAAGCAGGGGACACGTCTGGCACTGCAGGATTTGAGTCCCTGGCGGCGTAGTGTGTTACTGATGGTAGGCTTTGTTACCTTGGTCCCAGCTCTCTGCAGGTCATTCACTAGGTCCCCCCGTGTGGTTCTGGGATTTTTGCTCACCGTTCTTGTGATCATTTTGACCCCATGGGGTGAGATCTTGCGTGGAGCCCCAGATCGAGGGAGATTATCAGTGGTCTTGTATGTCTTCTATTTCCTAATAATTGCTCCCACTGTTGATTTCTTCAAACCAAGCTGCTTACCTATTGCAGATTCAGTCTTCCCAGCCTGGTGCAGGTCTACAATTTTGTTTCTGGTGTCCTTTGACAGCTCTTTGGTCTTGGCCATAGTGGAGTTTGGAGTGTGACTGTTTGAGGTTGTGGACAGGTGTCTTTTATACTGATAACAATTTCAAACAGGTGCCATTAATACAGGTAACGAGTGGAGGACAGAGGAGCCTCTTAAAGAAGAAGTTACAGGTCTGTGAGAGCCAGAAATCTTGCTTGTTTGTAGGTGACCAAATACTTATTTTCCACCATAATTTGCAAATAAATTCATTACAAATTCTACAATGTGGTTTTCTAGATTTTATTTTTCATTTTGTCTGTCATAGTTGAAGTGTACCTATGATGCAAATTACAGGCCTCTCTCATCTTTTTAAGTGGGAGAACTTGCACAATTGGTGGCTGACTAAATACTTTTTTGCCCCACTGTATATAGACAGGTGTGTGCCTTTCCAAATCATGTCCAATCAAATTCATTTACCACAGGTGGACTCCAATCAAGTTGTAGAAACATCTCAAGGATGATCAATGGAAACAGGATGCACAAGTCTCATAGCAAAGAGTCTGAATAGTTATGTAAATAACTTTTTTAAATACATTTGCAAAAATGTTTAAAAGAAATAGTTTTCACTTTGTCATTATGGGGTACTGTGTGTAGATTGATGAGGGAAAAAATGTATCACTTACCAGATAGCAGGGATTTATGTAATTATTATAGGGATTTATGTAATTTATGTAATTAGTGACGTGTTTCTTGCCCTTTTGACATTCATCATTAGCATCATTTTGCAGCTACAAAGCTAATTATGCAGATAATTATTATAATTATCTGTAATTACAATAATGCGGCAGATGCAGAGACACTCAGGGCTGTAATCATGATGAGGCAGAACCTCTGACATCACTAACTATGATCACAGATCAGATCTGGCCTGGTTAGGCACCCTGTTCTGGCTGTTTTCACTGATTCCAGATAACTTGCACTACTTTGCCCTAGTAATGCTCTAATGCCCACAGAGACAAACGGACGGAAGGATGGGCAGACGGACAGACATTTACACAGTCATTCCACATAACTACACACACATACTGTACCCACCCACATTGTTGTCTGTGGCCCTTGAGGGACACATAACTCGAATTGCTCCAGGGTCGCCGTTGATAATAGCAGACCCTGGCAGTGACTCCACTCTCCGAGGGCGTCTCAGGGAGAGTTGGGATAAGCAAAAAACACATTTCCAATTAACACATGAAATAGGACAAATTCTTCTTCTTCTTCTTCTTATTATTATTATGTGTCGAGCTAAAGGAGCCTGGCTTGCCTACTAGCCCTCTGTACTGCATTGCTTGGCGCAGTGTGCTAGCAACTAGAATACACAGTCGGCTGTCAGAGTGCATTCACTTGATCTGCAGGGAGGGAGCGAGGAGAGGATAGAGAGAGGGAAGATTCAGTAACAGGAGCGAGAGAGGGTAGAGAAGGGGAGAACAGAGAGGAGTGGGTGAGGATGAGTAAAGAGAGACACTATATATCCAAAAGTATGTGAACTCTCCTTCAAATGAGTGGATTCAGGTATTTCAGCCACACCTGTTACTGACAGGTGTAGAAAATCGAGCACACAGCCATTGAATCGCCACAGACAAACATTGGCAGTAGAACGGCCTTACTGAGAAGCTCAGTGACTTTCAACATGGCACAATCATAGGATGCCACCTTTCCAATAAGTGAAATGTCCACCCTGCTAGTGTGGCCCCGGTCAACTGTAAGTGCTGAAGCGCATAAAAATGGTCTGTCCTTGGTTGTAACTCTCACTACCGAGTTCCAAACTGCCTCTGGAAGCAACATCAGCACCATCATTTTGAATCGCTCCAGCCAGTGGTGGTAAGGGGGTAAAAGGAGGAGAAGTGGGTAAAAGGAGAAGTGGGTTATGGAGAAGAAGAGGGTAAAAGGAGGAGAAGACGGTTAAAGGAGGAGAAGACGGTTAAAGGAGGAGAAGTGGGTAAAAGGAGGAGAAGTGGGTAAAAGGAGGAGAAGACGGTAAAAGGAGAAGTGGGTTATGGAGAAGAAGAGGGTAAAAGGAGGAGAAGAGGGTAAAAGGAGGAGAAGACGGTTAAAGGAGGAGAAGTGGGTAAAAGGAGGAGAAGAGGGTAAAAGGAGGAGAAGAGGGTAAAAGGAGGAGAAGAGGGTAAAAGGAGGAGAAGTGGGTAAAAGGAGGAGAAGTGGGTAAAAGGAGGAGAAGAGGGTAAAAGGAGGAGAAGAGGGTAAAAGGAGGAGAAGTGGGTAAAAGTAGGAGAAGAGGGTAAAAGGAGGAGAAGAGGGTAAAAGGAGGAGAAGACGGTTAAAGGAGGAGAAGTGGGTAAAAGGAGGAGAAGAGGGTAAAAGGAGGAGAAGAGGGTAAAAGGAGGAGAAGTGGGTAAAAGGAGGAGAAGAGGGTAAAAGGAGGAGAAGTGGGTTATGGAGAAGAAGACGGTAAAAGGAGGAGAAGTGGGTTATGGAGAAGAAGACGGTAAAAGGAGGAGAAGTGGGTTATGGAGAAGAAGAGGGTAAAAGGAGGAGAAGTGGGTTATGGAGGAGAAGAGGGTAAAAGGAGGAGAAGTGGGTTATGGAGAAGAAGACGGTAAAAGGAGGAGAAGTGGGTTATGGAGAAGAAGAGGGTAAAAGGAGGAGAAGTGGGTTATGGAGAAGAAGACGGTAAAAGGAGGAGAAGTGGGTTATGGAGAAGAAGAGGGTAAAAGGAGGAGAAGTGGGTTATGGAGGAGAAGAGGGTAAAAGGAGGAGAAGTGGGTTATGGAGAAGAAGAGGGTAAAAGGAGGAGAAGTGGGTTATGGAGAAGAAGAGGGTAAAAGGAGGAGAAGTGGGTTATGGAGAAGAGGGTAAAAGGAGGAGAAGTGGGTAAAAGGAGGAGAAGAGGGTAAAAGGAGGAGAAGAGGGTAAAAGGAGGAGAAGTGGGTAAAAGGAGGAGAAGAGGGTAAAAGGAGGAGAAGAGGGTAAAAGGAGGAGAAGAGGGTAAAATGAGGAGAAGAGGACAAAGGGAGAATGAGTAGCTGGTGAGGGGGTTGAGAACTCTTTGAAAATACAAATACAAAGAACATGACTAACAAAATCTTTGAAAAGCCCAGTCCCTCAGTTAATAGTCTTTTTATTGAACAGAGGAAAGGGAAATCCAAGAAGTACTCATACTGTGGTTCTTATTAAAGAATATCACTAGTAAAGTGCACTTTCAGTTTACAAACAATTCATTAGAATTGCGAGTTATCTAGTGCCTGGATCTCCCTTTATCATCTACTCTTATCAAACCAAGCTATAACAGTATGTCTCCATCTCTAGGCACTACACCAGAGTCCAACCGGAGTCTTGTTATAGATTGATAAGACCACATTGAGTGCATTGACAGAGCTCTTGAGAGAGATGCGTTTAGACAGGTAGCCCAATTCTGATTTTCTTTTCAATAATTGGTCTGAGCAAGAGCTGATTTGATTGGTCAAAAGACCAATTTGTGGAAAAATGATCAGAATTGGGCTGCCTGTTTAAAGTTAGTATAACGGTGTGTGCAGAACAATAATTTGAAGATTAGCACACACATTTCTCTGCTCATCATAACCCATTTCAAATTCTTCAAACAGTGCTGGCTAGTGTCCTCTTCATCTACCATGATTCTGTTAAGCCTGTAATGACCAAAACCTCAATGTGACTGACTGATTGTGACTCATCGATTGTGTTACTATTGTGTGATTAGTTGGTTATGTGATTGACTGACTGATTGGTCTATTGTAAAGCAGCATCATATTTCTAAACAGGGTTTGTTTTTAAGTAACTACTCTCTCTTAGTGCTTTAGCTCCTAGGTTTAAAAATATATATTTCCTATATATTTGATCAGTCTTTTATACATAATGTATATATACACTTGTATCTTAGCAGAGAAAATAGTGTTCTGTTACAGTTCTTTTCCAGTTTTGCAAGTCATTAGAGACTCCAGTTTGGCACATATTACTAATCATCGACTTCACCAGTTACACTAACAGAAGGAGATAGGCAGTTATGCACTCTCTCACACATGACATACAATGCTGACTCACATAATAAGGAGAGGGCACAGAAACACACACATGGCGGGATCACGTGACCCTTGAACGAGATGGCCGCGTGAACTAAGAGCTCCGCACAAGTAGTTTCCAATTCCTAATCTTACCTCCATTCCAAGTTCACACTCATTTAGCTTTAGTAAGAAAAAGTCATGGCGGCTACAAAAGGCGACACTACAGGTGACATTTTTACCCGGACTCGAGTATTAGCGACGGAAAAAGCCTCCAAGAAGAAGCTAGCTTCAGAAAAAACTAGCGCCATTAGCCAGGAGCAAGAGAACCCGCTCCCCCACGAGGCACAACAAATGCCAACCTCGCACTCTGTCGAAGACATCCTCTCTGAGTTGAGATCCCAACGTACAGAACTAAACACCAAATTAGATGCCATTAACTCTCAGCTCAGTGCGATAGGGGGCAAGGTGACAATCCTGGAAAACGCATTGCCTGACATCAACAACAAGATAACCATAAACGCGGGGCGCCTGGACGAGGCAGAGGGGCGAATCCTATCCATGGAAAACTTATTGACAGATGCCATGGAAACAATAGCATATGCTAAAAAGAAAATCGAGCATCTGGAAGAGAAAACAGAGGACCTGGAAAACAGGGGGCGAAGGAATAATTGTGTTCTATTCAATCTGGGCGAAAAAGAAGAGGGAAACATGCCACTGATCCGCTACCTGCAAGACAAACTTCCCGAGTGGCTCCACCTGCCCACCGACAGGCCCATAGAACTCGAGAGAGCTCACCGAGCACTGAGGCCCCCACCAGCAGCCAGACAACCACCGCGCCCAATCACCATACGTTTCCTGAGATTCACCGACAAGGAACGAGTCCTACAGGCGGCGAAAAACAACACCATCACAGTGGGAAACGCCAAACTCGCTTTACACCAGGACCTGTCAGCTGGAATACGCCGAAAGCGCCGAGAATTTGACGAAGTGAAGAAATACTCCATTGACCGAGGCATCTTCAGGGGATTCAAATACCCAAACGAGCTCAGGATTCTTCACCAAGGAGCCTTGCGACACTTCAAAACTCCCGAAGAGGATCCAACGGGATGTGTCGAGTTGTTTGGGAACTCGGCTGGGGTGTTCAGAGATTATTATTTTATGTACACCATTTATTTTCCTTTTATGTGAACGCAGCTGTAATTACTATCCACTTTTACCCAGCGATGACTTGCACTAAAGTTCGATTACTGCTCGATGACGATGACTAGTACCTTAAATCTATTGACATGGAACTGCCATGGTCTAGGGCATGCAATAAAACGGAAAAAGATACTATGTGCTCTAAAAAAGGAAAAAGCAGACATTGCGCTATTACAAGAGACACACCTCTGTGATGCTGAACATGCCAAACTCCGCAGAGCTTGGGTGGGACAGGTGTATTTCTCATCTTTCAAATCAAACAGTAGAGGCACAGCCATACTTATCCATAAAAATGTTCCATTCATAATAGACAAAAACATATCTGATCCGGAGGGGAGATTTATTTTGATAACTGGGTCACTATATGGTCAACCAATTACTATATTAAACATATACGCCCTAACACAGATACTCCTGCCTTCATGTCAAAAATTATAACCCTGTTCAATGAGCATTGTGTCTCCTTTGGTGTGGTGGCCGGAGATTTTAATTGTACCCTTAACCCAACCCTAGACAAATCATCTCAAGTCCCCACCACAAATCCTAGATCTGCAAAGATGTTGAACTCTCTTACTAAAGAGATGGGGCTGATAGATATCTGGAGAGAGAATAATAGCTCATCTATGGACTATACATACTACTCTAATGTCCATAACACCTACTCCCGTATAGATTACATTTTTATCCCAAAGAGTTTCATAAATTCAGCCACTTGTACAATCGGACCCATAGCACTTTCAGATCACGCCTTTGTCCACCTCCGCTTTGACCTCTGCAAAAACATCCCAAGGTCAAAGAGCTGGAAATTCAACACCTCCATGCTATCAAATGACGAGTTCCATACATTAGTAACTACATGGATAGACAACTACACACAAGACAATAAAGATTCCCTGTTTCTCCGGCCACAATGTGGGACGCTGCTAAAGCCACACTAAGAGGTCATCTAATTGCATATGCTTCCTCTAAGAAAAAAGCAATGGAAGCACACAGGCTAGATCTTGAGAGGGAGCTGGAATGCTGTGAAAAATACATAAACAATCCCTAGACAGCACTTCCTGGAGTCATCTTAAAGCAGCCAAAGCCAAACTGAATTTGACTACACTCGGGAGATAAAAAAAAAAAAAGTTTTCTTTACTAAACAGAAATACCATGAGTATAGCAATAGGCCCAGTAGATTGCTTGCTTACCAATTAAAAAAGGAGCAGTCAGAGCGTACAATCATGGCTATCCGAACAGCAGAGGACGAGGTCACATATGACCCAAAAAAGATCAATTTAACTTTTCATGATTTTTACTGCAAACTATATACCTCTGAGAGAAAACACACGGAGGCAGAACTCCACTCTTTCCTAGAGGGAATCTCGCTACCTAAACTATCAGAGACCGACCAGGAAGATCTCAACTCCCCTTCACTCCTGAGGAGATCCTGGAGGCAATTACCTCCATGCCACCTAATAAGTCCCCAGGCCCAGATGGATTCCCCAGAGAGTTCTATAAAGCTTTTTGGCCCCAGCTCAGCCCTATCTTCATGCCAATGCTGGAGGATTTTTGCAAAAACGGAGTTCTCCCAGACTCAATGCACACAGCTCGCATTACAGTGTTGCTAAAAAGGACAAGGACCCCTATCCTGCTCGTCCTTCCGGCCCATAAGCTTGTTGGATTTCGACTATAAAATAATTACCAAATTGCTCGCCATAAGACTAAACACTCTTCTTCCCAAAATAATAAAAGCGGACCAAACTGGATTTATTAGAGACAGATACTCTTCTGATAACATTCGCCGTCTTTTTGATATTATTGATAAAGTAAACGCACAGAAGACCCCTGTCCTGCTGGCTTCACTGGATGCTGAGAAGGCGTTTGACAGGATGGAGTGGAGCTTTCTGTTTTCAGTCTTAGAAAAGTTCAATATGGGCCCAAATTTTATTAAATGGATCAAATCACTATACTCTCATCCAAATGCCATGGTGACTACTAATGGACTGAACTCTGACAGATTCCCTCTGGAGCGGGGCACAAGACAAGGGTGCTCGCTGTCCCCGCTGCTCTACTTGTTGGGGGCGGAGCCTCTGGCAGAGCTGATAAGGAGCAATCCAAGTATTATGGGTGTTTCTGCAGGTGGCCTGCAGCACAAGATTTCGCTTTACGCGGATGATGTCTTGCTCTACATATCCAACCCTGAGAAATCCCTCCCTCTCATTTTAGACACAATTGCCCAGTATGGCAAGTTTTCAGGTTATAAGATCAATTTTAACAAATCCACTGTCTGCCCTCTCAATATTACACTCACCAGCTCTATGAAGACACTTTGTCCTTTCCAATGGAAAACACAGGGGTTTCAATACCTCGGGATCTTCATAACACCAGATCTGAATAGCCTTTTTAAGGAAAATTATCTTCCACTCCTGGATCGAATCAAGAACAATCTCCAAACCTGGATCTCCCTCCCAATTAGCTTAGTAGGAAGAATTAATGTAATCCGTATGAACGTCCTCCCTAGACTGAACTACTTATTTCAGATGCTCCCATGCTATCTCCCAGTTTCCTTCTTCAAAACAACTAACCAAAGCATCACCAAATTTATATGGGGCAATAAAAAACCTAGGATCAAGTTTTCCACTTTATCAAAACCCGAATCTAAAGGTGGCCTTGCCCTTCCCGCCCTTCAATTGTACTACTGGTCTGCCCAAATCCGCAACATGCTAACATGGATCACAAACAGACAAGAGTCAACGTGGATTCAGATAGAAGCCCAATCCTGTGGTTCATTGCCCTTAAGCTCAATTATATTCATTAATAACTTTAGTGAAGTGGGCAACATAGCCAAATCCTTTGTGATTTACAGCACCCTACTAGCGTGGAGGGACTGTAAGAAATACCTGGGCATTTCCTCCCAAATATGTTCTCACTCGCCTATAGTAGGCAACCCAGACTTGCCAAAAGCCCTGAGGGATGCCAACTTTAATCTTTGGCATACTCTAGGAATCAGGACCTTTTCAGACCTATTTCATCAGAAAACCACTACACTGAAATCCTTTCAAGAGCTCTGCAGTGAATTCGACGTGCCAAGATCCCATTTTTTTTTAAATATCTTCAAATTAGACATGTAATTTCCTCATTTACCTCCAAGAGGAGGTTTAGAACTCAGTTGAACGAAGTTGAAACCCTTCTTGTCACAGCACAATCCATTAAAGGCAAAATATCTTGCATCTATAGACTCCTTTCTGAGAAAGGAAGCTCCTCCTTTACTCCTTTGAAAATAATCTGGGAAAAGGACCTTGGTCTGACTATTAGTGATGAGTTATGGGCGGAGGTTTGCGACAAGGTATACTGCTCCTCTACCAGTGTAAAAATGAAAGAATCTAATTACAAATTTTTGTACAAATTTTACTCCTTTGAGACTCCATAGAATGAAAACAGATATGTCTCCTAACTGTAAAAGATGTACCTCTGAATGTGGAACCTATATGCATGTATTTTGGAGCTGTAGGGAGATTGACAGATTCTGGCAATCTGTACATACCGCTGCACAGAAAATACTAGAGGTACAGTTTGATATGACCCCATGTATCTATCTTCTTAATGCCCAGCAGGACTTTGTTCTTGATCCTGACAGAGAAAATTTGCTTATGACTATTACATACTTTGCTAAGAAATGTATTCTTCTATTGTGGGCCTCTAATACCCCCCCTACATTTAAAATGTGGATTGACCAGATTGTTGACTTCCTTCCTCTTGAAAAGCTCACTTATGACCTCCACAAGAGACAGCCCAAGTTTGATAGACTCTGGTCCCCACTATTCAACTATATTTCAAACTGGACAGAGTGAACGGGGTGACTAGGGAAATGCGCAGATACATTTTGTGTAAGGTACTGTAAAACCTAAAAACGAATTATTGGCCCATCGTCTCAGCGAATGCTTGAAATAGCTGATAAGAACCTTGATAGTGCTGCTGCAAGTGGTATGTTTTTTTTTTTGTTGTGTTTTTATTTTAATTTAGTTTTTGAGTACGTGTGCGTATGTGTGTGTGTATGTATATGTGCGTATGTATGTATGTATGTATGTATGTATGTATATACAGGTACCAAGGAAAATATATAGATTAAGAAAAATAAATGCTTTTATTTGACTTTATCATTCATTTTAATTGTATTTTAATTTTTTCAAATGTATTATTATTTTTTGACTTTTTATTTTTTTAAAGCCTGTCACATCTGTGAATGTGGAATGTGTTTTGTTGGTTGATTGAAAAACAAGAACTTAATAAAACTTTAAATTGAAAAAAAAAAAGAAACACACACATAACAACCCAAGTCATCTCTATTTCACACTTAGCGAGATGTATTTGAGTCGGTATACTTCCAGTATCACAGTGATTTCGAGTGCCACAGGACAGTGAGCAGCATTGCTTCTTCATATACCTCTATATGGACCTTTGATATGGTTATAGTCTACAGTACATGGTCCTAACCGTATGGGATGGTAAACCAGCTGTCTCTATGATCCACTGGTGACCTTAACACTAAACACAACTTGTCAGTGTCTGCCAGGCACAGCTTCTGAGTAAAGAACATTGGTTCCAAGTCAAGTACCTAACAATGGGGGGGACAACTATGCAAAATAACAAGGTGTTACAAGAACACATGTAAAGACACCAATATTTCAACATAGGAAGAAGAATAAACAGGAACGTTCTGTCATCATGCCAACATTATGTTGACCACTGCCCCATAATGCACCTAGCAAAATAGTTCCACTTCCTTTGATCATCTCACAGATACACACTACCGACTGAGAGGAGACTAGCTGGTAGCAAAGCATACCAACATTTAATATCACATATATATTTTCTTCAAAGGGAAGTCGGCATCTTATCAGCTCACTTGACCTCCTATTGCACCAATCTCACTGTGAGAAACACTCCTTTTCATGATACCTGACAACAGGGTCCAGCTATCCATATACTTCAAAGTAAAGCTACTAAAGATGTTGTCAACCCCATAGAGCGCTGTATGTATATTACCTACACCAATGTTTCCCAACTCCGGTCCTCCAGTACCCCCAACAGTACATATTTTAATTGTAGCCCCGGACAAGCACACCTGATTCAACTTGTCAACTAATCATCAAGGCCTCAATGAGTTCAATTAGGAATATTTGTCCAGGGATACAACAAAAATGTGTACCATTGGGTGGTACTCGAGGACCGGAGTTGGGAAACACTGACCTACCAGACTCAGTGAGGGGGGAGATGTTACATACAAAACACGACAAGATTGAGTCTGGATGGGTCGAGCCCTGAGGCACAATCTCCTCCACCTACCAGCACTGTTATGCACTTGAGTGAGGACCCAAAAGCGGTTTAACAAAAACAGAGTCCTTTAATGTAAACACAGGGAAGACATAGATCCTCTTCAGATGTAGATAATGGCAAAATAGACAACCTGCAGAGAGGGCGACAAATGAAACAAAAAGTCCTTCTGATAATTACAAAGAGCCCCCTTCTTAGCAGCAGAGGAGAATAGCTGGGTTAGCGGCGACAGGCTGCAGGTCTCTCTGGGTAGGCGCGGGTCGTAGAGGAACAGAGGTACCTGATCTCACGTAGCATCAGATGAACTGGACACAACGTAGCATCAGATGAACTGGACACAGTACCAACGATAAGACAGTTAGCTGAGTACAGGATGCACTTGCCAGGCAGATTCCGACAGGACGGGACAAGGGTGAAGCAAACGAGACGATAGTTTGGTTCTGGCATGAGAAACTCAAACGAGAATCTGACAAAGAAAGAAGCAGGAACAGAGAGAGAAATAGAGACCTAATCAGAGGAAAAAAGGGAACAGGTGGGAAAAGGGTGAACGAGGTAGTTAGAGGAGATGGGGAACAGCTGGAGGAGGAGAGAAAGAGAAGGTAACCTAATACGACCAGCAGAGGGAGACAGAGTGAAGAGAAAGAACAGGAACAAGACATAATATGACAATACATGACAAGCACAGTCAACATTATAACATTCAAAATAAATAAGAGTTTACAAAACAGGGATTAGACAGAAACCAAACTAGTAGAGATGTAGTTTGTGTCAGTGAGTGACTATGTTCTAGAGTGGGGGCTGGATCACAACATGGTTATAACTTGGGAGAGGAGCATTAGGGCCTGGGCCAGTCTATGTTAGGGGACGGGAGCAGCAGACAGAGAGCTACATGCATCCTGGTCTTCTGTAGAACTACCATATCTCAGCATTACAATGAATAGGTTTGGATTGGTCACAACTCAAGTTGAATCTACACCAGCTCAACCAGTGAACACCGAAACATGCAGTTCAGCGACACTAGATGCATAGACCCTCTTTCAACTAGTTTATATCTCTCCCTAAAACTCCCATTCCATCCCAGCTCTAGCCATTCCCCAGGTAGAATACATCTATGCGCTGGACATTGTAAATATAAGGTCACGGGATAACCCTACTAAAAGTATTTATGAACTTATGACTGCGTGAAAATAGACAACTATTACAATCTTCTTTCCCATAGCAGTCTGTACCTGTACCAGTCCAGCCAGCTCTGTATGCCAGGCAGACCCAGGAAGAGTGACCTGTGGTCTGAGGTCTGTGTCTTCAGACCTCCAGACCTGCCCCAGGTGGAGACAAACGGGCATCACACACCAGCCCGTTGTAGCTTCTTTATGTTTCCTGCTCCTTGTTGTTGTGACTGTTTGTTTTTGTTGTTGTTGTTCTAAAGTGCTGTCCAGATGCTGAAGGACAAAAGGCAGTTTACACAGTCTTCCCAGCATGCTGAATGCAGGGAGGGAGAGCATGGGGTTATGGGAAATGAAGTCCAGGCATACCCAGGGAAGGCAGTGAGACAGGGAATGGCGTTGGCACATGACTCAGAGAGGGGTCAGGGTCAGAGTTCCAATCATTCTCTCTCTATGGCTGGGTGTTTATTCCAGTTACTCCCTGGACTGATAGAAGAGGATGTATCCAGACTCTGAGTTCTTGGAGATGTCTGATGTCAACCCATAGAACTCTTCGATGGCCTGGGCATCGATTTTCTGAGTAAACCAGAGAGTGAGACAACAAATGATGAAACATTCTGTATGAGCCATATAAACAGGTCTGATGGCCAACAAACATCGGTAATTGACAGTTAATTAACATAAACACATTTAGCATCTCCTGGCTTCCACACACAGCCTACAAGCCACTGATGCAGACCTTTGAAACATCTACATTTTAAAGTCTAATACATCCATGTAATATAGCCAACACCTTCACAATAAATCATTATTTATTTTAGATATGTCTAAAGAAACATGATATGAAGAAAATGTATTTTATTTCAGAAGAATAGAATAGCATATATTGTCCTTATGTTAGGCCCTGATCTGGCTATGCCGTATGGCTGTGGGCTACACTAGTTCATTTAGCAGACAAGATTTGCTTAGTACTTCGTGGCATTATTTTATAGTATGACGAATACAAATGAACCAAGCTGAATAAAATAGAAAGAATATTTTCTCCAAATGATTTGAGGGAGTGAGCACATGTGGCTATTCTGTGTTGAGCAGAAAACAAAGAAATTATTTGTTCTTAATTTAGAGTTATTAATGGAACATTAGTTGTTCTACAAACGTTGGGCTATATGTTTGGATTTTTAATACATTGTAAAGCTGCATGATGCAACTCTTTTGATGATTTGAAAAAGGCATGAGCTCTGGCATGAGCTCCGCTTTGTTTTTTTTGCGCAGGCTGTGTGTACACACTTCATCAGTCTCTCATATACAATTAGACAAGCACTTGATATTGCCTAAGATTTCCTGGCAGCATCCTCTGTGTGTGGCAGTAATGCCCCCTAAAAAAATCTGTGCCTTTTGCAGCCAGTGGCCATTGTGCCCTTGGGCTAAATATAATAATTATAATTCCCATCTCCCGGAGTGCTGCGTGCTCCGAAGCACCTCTCACTCACATGGCCCTTCCATCACGTGATCGGGTCTTTCTCACAGGCTACAAGTGAAGACAGACACATAGGGGACGCAACTGCGCGTATACTTATCCAATTCATATTGAAGATATTGGAAGAACTGTCCACATTTACTTTTCGTCAGCCAACAAGATGAGTTGGCCTAACGAACAGCAAAAGCACTAGCCTATGTCAATCTACTATCCTCCATAGGACAAAAGTATAACTATTTTATTCTGTGCGAGAAATAAATAATCCAAACATAGTCTGGGACAGTTGTGTGATGCAATAGATCCCAAATGAATATACCCACTAGCATAAAAAAAAAGTTTTTTTGCAATGAGGCTGACGTAACAGATGTGAACATTTAGCTTAAAATGTTGATACTTTATTATGCTATTTCTTCACATAATAAGCGCAGCAATGCGCACCTGGCAGTAGGCTATAAGTGCGAACCTTCCATGAGAGGGAAAACACCATTATCAAAATTGACCGCAAATGTAATTATGCATGTAATGCGTTTATTATAAAGGTGCATTTTCATGGTGAAAATTATCTTCCCCAAACTTGAAACGCTGCTTTTGTTAGGCTCTACACCCCTTGTAAACTGGATTAATGTGCTTAATTTTAATAAGTTATTTGGCCATTTTAGTTGTGATACCAACCATATCAAAACATATAGGCCTATGGGTTAGTCTACATGAGGTGTGCGACAATGATACGAAAAAGTCACACAAAAAAAGGCATTGTTTCTTGTCTTACGCTGGACATCATTCACAAGTAATAATATAAATTCACAAGTGATAGGCTAATATTGTCATTCATCAGACTATTCTTAATTTAATTTTGTCTTCACATATACTAAATAATATATGTGTGAAATTTGTTTTGAGTTAGGGGAAGGAAAAAATAAATGTTGTATATGCACTTAAAAAGCGAATGGAGGACGCTTTTCCCGTGGTTAATTTTCATGCCAGCCAAGTAGGCTAGACTCCTGCTGTAAAGATAAGCAATGTGCTTAATAATAAAAAATAAAAAATAATAAATATAGTAGGCCTAGCCTACAGAAAGCTGATGGGGTCCTCCTCTTTTTAATAGAGGCCATCGCTCTCGTTTTCTCACGCAATTGCATAACCTATAGAAATGTTGAGCAACATGAACTCATGGGCTCTCATAAAGTGTTTGATTAGATTTTCAACTACATTTACATTGATGTCAGAGTGATTAGAGGGACAATAAAGTGCTGAGTACCAGGCAGTTAGCAAGTTTGGTAGGCTACTAATGACCATCAGCAGCAGCATCAGAGCTTGGAGAAGCCTAATTAACGTGACTAAACGGTCACGTGGAATTTGACTGCCTTCATGACTGCCGGTGTGGCGGTAATACAGTCACCATAACAACCCTAACTGAGACACACACCTCCACGATGCCATAATCAAACAGCAGCCAGAAGCCATGACTCTTCACTATGGTGATGTAGTGTCCTCTGTTGGGTCCACTGAGGAAGAAAGGGGAAGCACTGATATGAGAATAATATGGTGTCTATAGGTACAGTACATTTCAGTTTGGATACAATGTCTTGTGTGTGTGTGTGTGTGTGTGTGCATGGGTGTGTCCTACCTGCCACAGTGGATGACCACAGCGACCAGGTCGTACATGCGGTCGAGGTTGACAGAGTCTCCAGAGGTGTTGAAGAGGCGGAGCTCCAGAGGGAAGACAACACGATAGGACAGTTTGGTGTATCGATGCAGCTGCTCCATGTACTTAAATCGCTTCAGGTGCAGGGCCAGGATCATAGGCAGCTTCTTCACACACATCCTATAGGGACACACAAAGGAGTTATACACAGACTGACACACACATACAGACTGACAGACACACAGCTAAACAGTGTGTACAGACCTTTTCTGGGCCTCCTGCTTGCTGCAGCATGTCTCACAGTAGTATTTGTATTCACTGCACAAGGTCTCTGTGTTACTGAAGTCCCTAGGGACACACACAGAGGGGACTGCGTCAGTCAGGCTGATACACAGAGTAGAGGATGCTCTATCTACAGCAGGGTTGGCAAGTGTACAATAGTTCTAGTTGAGAAAGGTAACAGGTACACTTCAGAAAGTGTTCACACCACTTGACTTTTTCCACATACAGTGGGGCAAAAAAGTATTTGTTCAGCCACCAATTGTGCAAGTTCTCCCACTTAAAAAGATGAGAGGCCTGTAATTGTCCTCATAGGTACACTTCAACTATGACAGAAAAAATGAGGGAAAAAATCCAGAAAATCACATTGTAGGATTTTTTATGAATTTATTTGCAAATTATGGTGGAAAATAAGTATTTGGTCAATAACAAAAGTTTATCTCAATACTTTGTTATATACCCTTTGTTGGCAATGACAGAGGTCAAACGTTTTCTGTAAGTCTTCACAAGGTTTTCACACACTATTGCTGGTATAAAATTATAATTTTGTCCGTCATAGTTGAAGTGTACCTATGATGAAAGTTACAGGCCTCTCTCATCTTTTTAAGTGGGAGAACTTGCACAATTGGTGGCTGACTAAATACTTTTTTGCCCCACTGTATGTTGTGTTGCAGCCTGAATTTAAAATGGATTAAATAGAGATTTTTGTCACTGGCCTTCACACAATAGCCCATAATGTCAAAGTGAAATTATGTTTTTCACATTTTTTACAAATTAAAAAAGCTGAAATGAAAAGCTGAAATGTCTTGAGTCAATAAGTATTCAACACCTTTGTTATGGAAAGCCTAAATAAGTAGTACAGGAGTAAAAATGTGCCTAACAAGTCACTCAATAAGTTGCATGGACTCTGTGCAATAATAGTGTTTAACATGATTTTTGAATGACTACCTCATCTCTGTACCCCACACATTCAGATCCTTGTAAGGTCCCTCAGTGGAGCAGTGCATTTCAAACACAGACTCAACCACAAAGACCAGGGAGGTTGTCCAATGCCTCGCAAAGAAGGGCACCTATTGGTAGATGAGTCAAAATAAATAAAAGCAGAAATTGAATATCCCTTTCAGTATGGTGAAGTTATTACACTTTCGATGGTGTATCAATATATCCAGTCAGTACAACGATACAGGCGTCCTTCCTAACTCAGTTGCCAGAGAGGACGGAAACCGCTCAGGGATTTCACCATGAGGCCAATAGTGACTTTAAAACAGTTAAAGAGTTTAATGGCTGTGATAGGAGAAAACTGAGGATGGGTCAACAACATTGTTTGTTACTTCTAGGTTTGACTACTGCAATGCTCTACTTTCCGGCTACCCGGATAAGGCACTAAATAAACTTCAGTTAGTGCTAAATACGGCTGCTAGAATCCTGACTAGAACCAAAAAATCATTTTACTCCAGTGCTAGCCTCCCTACACTGGCTTCCTGTTAAGGGAAGGGCTGATTTCAAGGTTTTACTGCTAACCTACAAAGCATTGCATGGGCTTGCTCCTACCTATATCTCTCTGATTTGGTCCTGCCGAACATGCCTACACATACGCTACGGTCACAAGACGCAGGCCTCCTAATTGTCCCTAGAATTTCTAAGCAAACAGCTGGAGGCAGGGCTTTCTCCTATAGAGCTCCATTTTTATGAAATGGTCTGCCTACCCATGTGAGAGACGCAGACTCGGTCTTAACCTTTTAAGTCTTTACTGAAGACTCATCTCTTCAGTGGGTCATATGATTGAGTGTAGTCTGGCCCAGGAGTGTGAAGGTGAACGGAAAGGCTCTGGAGCAACGAACCGCCCTTGCTGTCTCTGCCTGGCCGGTTCCCCTCTTTCCACTGGGATTCTCTGCCTCTAACCCTATCACAGGGTCTGAGTCACTGGCTTACTGGTGCTCTTTCATGCCGTCCCTACATTTACGTCATTTAGCAGACGCTCTTATCCAGAGCGACTTACAAATTGGTGCATTCACCTTATGACATCCAGTGGAGCAGCCACTTTACAATAGTGCATCTAAATCTTTTAAGGGGGGGTGAGAAGGATTACTTTATCCTATCCTAGGTATTCCTTAAAGAGGTGGGGTTTCAGGTGTCTCCGGAAGGTGGTGATTGACTCCGCTGTCCTGGCGTCGTGAGGGAGTTTGTTCCACCATTGGGGGGCCAGAGCAGCGAACAGTTTTGACTGGGCTGAGCGGGAACTGTACTTCCTCAGTGGTAGGGAGGCGAGCAGGCCAGAGGTGGATGAACGCAGTGCCCTTGTTTGGGTGTAGGGCCTGATCAGAGCCTGGAGGTACTGAGGTGCCGTTCCCCTCACAGCTCCGTAGGCAAGCACCATGGTCTTGTAGCGGATGCGAGCTTCAACTGGAAGCCAGTGGAGAGAGCGGAGGAGCGGGGTGACGTGAGAGAACTTGGGAAGGTTGAACACCAGACGGGCTGCGGCGTTCTGGATGAGTTGTAGGGGTTTAATGGCACAGGCAGGGAGCCCAGCCAACAGTGAGTTGCAGTAATCCAGACGGGAGATGACAAGTGCCTGGATTAGGACCTGCGCCGCTTCCTGTGTGAGGCAGGGTCGTACTCTGCGGATGTTGTAGAGCATGAACCTACAGGAACGGGCCACCGCCTTGATGTTAGTTGAGAACGACAGGGTGTTGTCCAGGATCACGCCAAGGTTCTTAGCGCTCTGGGAGGAGGACACAGTGGAGTTGTCAACCGTGATGGCGAGATCATGGAACGGGCAGTCCTTCCCCGGGAGGAAGAGCAGCTCCGTCTTGCCGAGGTTCAGCTTGAGGTGGTGATCCGTCATCCACACTGATATGTCTGCCAGACATGCAGAGATGCGATTCGCCACCTGGTCATCAGAAGGGGGAAAGGAGAAGATTAATTGTGTGTCGTCTGCATAGCAATGATAGGAGAGACCATGTGAGGTTATGACAGAGCCAAGTGACTAGCGAGAATAGGAGAGGGCCTAGAACAGAGCCATGGGGGACACCAGTGGTGAGAGCACGTGGTGAGGAGACGGATTCTCGCCACGCCACCTGGTAGGAGCGACCTGTCAGGTAGGACGCAATCCAAGCGTGGGCCGCGCCGGAGATGCCCAACTCGGAGAGGGTGGAGAGGAGGATCTGATGGTTCACAGTATCGAAGGCAGCCGATAGGTCTAGAAGGATGAGAGCAGAGGAGAGAGAGTTAGCTTTAGCAGTGCGGAGCGCCTCCGTGATACAGAGAAGAGCAGTCTCAGTTGAATGACTAGTCTTGAAACCTGACTGATTTGGATCAAGAAGGTCATTCTGAGAGAGATAGCGGGAGAGCTGGCCAAGGACGGCACGTTCAAGGGTTTTGGAGAGAAAAGAAAGAAGGGATACTGGTCTGTAGTTGTTGACATCGGAGGGATCGAGTGTAGGTTTTTTCAGAAGGGGTGCAACTCTCGCTCTCTTGAAGACGGAAGGGACGTAGCCAGCGGTCAGGGATGAGTTGATGAGCGAGGTGAGGTAAGGGAGAAGGTCTCCGGAAATGGTCTGGAGAAGAGAGGAGGGGATAGGGTCAAGCGGGCAGGTTGTTGGGCGGCCGGCCGTCACAAGACGCGAGATTTCATCTGGAGAGAGAGGGGAGAAAGAGGTCAGAGCACAGGGTAGGGCAGTGTGAGCAGAACCAGCGGTGTCGTTTGACTTAGCAAACGAGGATCGGATGTCGTCGACCTTCTTTTCAAAATGGTTGACGAAGTCATCTGCAGAGAGGGAGGAGGGGGGGGGGGAGGGGGATTCAGGAGAGAGGAGAAGGTGGCAAAGAGCTTCCTAGGGTTAGAGGCAGATGCTTGGAATTTAGAGTGGTAGAAAGTGGCTTTAGCAGCAGCGACAGAAGAGGAAAATGTAGAGAGGAGGGAGTGAAAGGATGCCAGGTCCGCAGGGAGGCGAGTTTTCCTCCATTTCCGCTCGGCTGCCCGGAGCCCTGTTCTGTGAGCTCGCAATGAGTCGTCGAGCCACGGAGCGGGAGGGGAGGACCGAGCCGGCCTGGAGGATAGGGGACATAGAGAGTCAAAGGATGCAGAAAGGGAGGAGAGGAGGGTTGAGGAGGCAGAATCAGGAGATAGGTTGGAGAAGGTTTGAGCAGAGGGAAGAGATGATAGGATGGAAGAGGAGAGAGTAGCGGGGGAGAGAGAGCGAAGGTTGGGACGGCGCGATACCATCCGAGTAGGGGCAGTGTGGGAAGTGTTGGATGAGAGCGAGAGGGAAAAGGATACAAGGTAGTGGTCGGAGACTTGGAGGGGAGTTGCAATGAGGTTAGTGGAAGAACAGCATCTAGTAAAGATGAGGTCGAGCGTATTGCCTGCCTTGTGAGTAGGGGGGGAGGTGAGAGGGAGAGGTCAAAAGAGGAGAGGAGTGGAAAGAAGGAGGCAGAGAGGAATCAGTCAAAGGTAGACGTGGGGAGGTTAAAGTCGCCCAGAACTGTGAGAGGTGAGCCGTCCTCAGGAAAGGAGCTTATCAAGGCATCAAGCTCATTGATGAACTCTCCGAGGGAACCTGGAGGGCGATAAATGATAAGGATGTTAAGCTTGAAAGGGCTGGTAACTGTGACAGCATGGAATTCAAAGGAGGCGATAGACAGATGGGTAAGGGGAGAAAGAGAGAATGACCACTTGGGAGAGATGAGGATCCCGGTGCCACCACCCCGCTGACCAGAAGCTCTCGGGTGTGCGAGAACACGTGGGCGGACGAAGAGAGAGCAGTAGGAGTAGCAGTGTTATCTGTGGTGATCCATGTTTCCGTCAGTGCCAAGAAGTCGAGGACTGGAGGGAGGCATAGGCTGAGATGAACTCTGCCTTGTTGGCCGCAGATCGGCAGTTCCAGAGGCTACCGGAGACCTGGAACTCCACGTGGGTCGTGCGCGCTGGGACCACCAGATTAGGGTGGCCGCGGCCACGCGGTGTGGAGCGTTTGTATGGTCTGTGCAGAGAGGAGAGAACAGGGATAGACAGACACATAGTTGACAGGCTACAGAAGAGGCTACGCTAATGCAAAGGAGATTGGAATGAAAAGTGGACTACACGTCTCGAATGTTCAGAAAGTTGAGCTTACGTAGCAAGAATCTTATTGACTAAAATGTTTAAAAATGATACAGTACTGCTGAAGTAGGCTAGGTGGCAGTGGCTGCGTTGTTGACTTTGTAGGCTAGCTGGCAGTGGCTGCGTTGTTGATTACGTTACGTTGCGTTAAAAGAACGACAATAGCTGGCTAGGTAACCTAGAAAATCGCTCTAGACTACACAATTATCTTTGATACAGAGACGGCTATGTAGCTAGCTATGTAGCTAGCTACGATCAAACAAATCAAACCGTTGTACTGTAATGAAATGAAATGAAAATGTGATACTACCTGTGGAGCGAGGCGGAATGCGACCGGGTTGTTGAGTTCTAATCGGTAGACGTTGGCTAGCTGTTAGCTAGCTAGCAGTGTCTCCTACGTTAAGGACGACAAATAGCTGGCTGCGTTGTTGATTCAGGGGCTAGCTGCGTTAAAAGAACGACAATAGCTGGCTAGGTAACCTAGAAAATCGCTCTAGACTACACAATTATCTACACAATTATCTTTGATACAGAGACGGCTAAGTAGCTAGCTATGTAGACGGTGGGCGTTAGCTAGCTGGCTAGCTGCTGGGCAGATACGTTAGGACGACGAAATACGATAATTACGCAATTATCTTTGATACAAAGACGGCTATGTAGCTAGCTAAGAAGAAATTGCTAAGATTAGACAAATCAAACCATTGTACTATAATGAAATGTAATGAAAAGTTATACTACCTGCAGACCGAAGTGCAGACCGAAGTGCGGATGCGACTGCTCGCTCCAACCCGGAAGTCCCTAGGAGGGGTGCGTCACTTGAGTGGGTTGAGTCACTGATGTGATCTTCCTGTCTGGGTTGGCGCCCCCCCTTGCGTTGTGCCGTGGCGGAGATCTTTGTGGGCTATACTCGGCCTTGTCTCAGGATGGTAAGTTGGTGGTTGAAGAAATCCCTCTAGTGGTATGGGGGCTGTGCTTTGGCAAAGTGGGTGGGGTTATATCCTTCCTGTTTGGCCCTGTCTGGGGGTATCATCGGATGGGGCCACAGTGTCTCCTGACCCCTCCTGTCTCAGCCTCCAGTATTTATGCTGCAGTAGTTTACATGTCGGGGGGGGGCTAGGGTCAGTTTGTTATATCTGGAGTACTTCTCCTGTCTTATCCGGTGTCCTGTGTGAACTTAAGTATGCTCTCTCTAATTCTCTCTTTCTCGGAAGACCTAAGCCCTAGGACCATGCCTCAGGACTACCTGGCATGATGACTTTATGAACATTTGAACATCTTGGCCATGTTCTGTTATAATCTCCACCCGGCACCGCCAGAAGAGGACTATCCACCCCTCATAGCCTGGTTCCTCTATAGGTTTCTTCCTAGGTTTTGGCCTTTCTAGGGAGTTTTTCCTGGCCACCGTGCTTCTACACCTGCATTGCTTGCTGTTTGGGGTTTTAGGCTGGGTTTCTGTACAGCACTTTGAGATATCAGCTGATGTACGAAGGGCTATATAAATACATTTGATTTGATTGTAGTTACTCCATAATACTAACCTAAATGACAGAGTGAAAAGAAGGAAGCCTGTACAGAATACAAATACTCCAAAGCATGCATCCTGTTTGCAACACGGCACTAAAGTAATACTGCTAAAATTGTTGCAAAGCAATTCATTTTTTTTCCTGAATACAAAGTGTTATGTTTGGCAAATCAAATACAACACAATACTGAGGACCACTCTCCATATTTTCAAGCAAAGTGTTGGCTGCATCATATTATGGATATGCTTGTAATCGTTACAGACAGGCGAGTTTTTCAGGATAAAAATAAACTGAAAAAGCTAAGCACAGGCAAAATCCTTGAGGAAAACCTGGTTCAATCTGCTCACTGGGAGATGAATTCATCTTTCAGCAGAACAATAACCTAAAACACAAATCTAGACTGCACTTGCTTACCAAGAAGCCAGTGAATGTTCCTGAGTGGCCGAGTTACAGTTTTGACTTAAATTTGCTTGAAAATTTATGGCAAGACATGAAAAATGATTGTATAGCAATGATCAACACAACCAATTTCACAGAGCTTGAAGAATTTTGAAAATAATAATGGGCAAATATTGTACAATCCAGGTGTGCAAAGCTCTTAGAGACTTACCCAGAAAGACTCACAGCTGTAATCACAGCCAACGTTGATTCTAACATGTATTGACACACACAGGGGGTTGAATACTTATGTAATCAAGATAAACAGAGTGGACAAAACATTAGGAACACCTTCCTAATATTGAGTTGCACCACCTTTTGTTCTCAGAACAGCCTCAATTCGTCGGGGCATGGACTACCAGGTGGTGAAAGCGTTCCACAGGGATGCTGGCCCATGTCGACTCCAATGCTTCTCACAGTTGTGTCAAGTTGGCTGGATGTCCCTTGGGTGGTGGACCATTCTTGATACACACAGGAAACTGTTGAGCGTAAAATACTAAGCAGCAATGCCGTTCTTGACACATTCAAACCAGTGCGTCTGGGACCTACTACCATACCCCGTTCAAAGGCACTCAAATATTTTGCCATTCACCCTCTGACACATACACAATCCATGTCTTCTTCTTCTTATTATTATTATTCTGTGGATTTTTATGGCAGTTGGCAACCAACTTTAAGATGCATTACTGCCAACAACTGAACTGGAGTGTGGACCAGAGACAGTGAAGGTCTAAATCCTACCCAATATTCTTGTGTCCCTAAGGAAACTAAATAGATAATTAAATACTACATCCCCTGAAGATTTCCCCAGCAGTTCACTTAATCTTGGTTCTTCAACCCCATTACTCCTCAAATCTAATAACAATCGCTTATTTTACCTCCCATATTTCTGCCACTGAAATAGAACGTGTTCCACTGTCTCCATCTCCTCCTGACAATGATCACACCTCCCAGTCGGATGTTTCCCCACCACTTTCAATGTACTATTGAGCCTTGTGTGTCCCAGTCTCAGCCTTGTGACTACACTTTCTCCCTTCTCTCTCAGCCTGATGACCTCCCTGCCCCCACCTTTTCCTGAATCTTATACAGGTGTCTTCCTTTTGCTAGCAGCATACCACCCTGCATCCCACTGCTGGCTTGCTTCTGAAGCTAAGCAGGGTTGGTCCTGGATGGGAGATCAGCTGCTGCTGGAAGTGGTGTTAGGGGGCCAGTAGGAGGCACCCTTTCCTCTGGTCTAAAAAATAAATATCCCAATGCCCCAGGGCAGTGATTGGGGACATTGCCCTGTTTAGGGTGCCATCTTTCGGATGGGATGTTAAACGGGTGTCCTGACTTTATGTGGTCACTAAAGATCCCATGGAACTTGGTGATAACCCTGGTGTCCTTGCTAAATTCTCAATCTGGCCCTCATATGGTCACCTAACCATCCCCAGCTTACAATTGTCTTATTCACCCCCACCTCCTCTTCCCTGTAACTATTACCCAGGTCGTTGCTGTAAATGAGAATGTGTTCTCAGCTAAATTACCTGGTAAAATAAGGTTTACAAAAAAAAATCCCTAGTACAGTGTTCCTAAAATGTTCACTTACAACTGAATCTACTCCTTCCTCAACATCGTTTACCCTCTCAAGCAACCCTAGATCTATCACTGGCTGAGGGAGACACCAAGGTGGAATAGTAGGAAGAACCACAGAGGGGCTAAACTCCCTCCCAAACAACCCCATCTCTATCGCCATGCCATTGCCAATCCACCCAAAACTTGTATTCAGATTTAGTTCCCAGCACTCTAGGAGTACCTTTTTAGTAGGATGTGTAACCATGTGTCCTTTTAGATTTTAGATCCAATATGTCATGGTCAGCTGAAGTCGCATCTCTCCCAACTCTACGTGCATTCCTGCCACCCGGGAGGCTGTGAGTGCCCACAACATATTCTTAGGACTTGGGCCTGGACAATCCACGTTTCAATTGTCTCAAGGCTTAAAAATGATTCTTTAACTTCTTCGAGATAGGGGGCGCTCTTTTAATTTTTGGATAAAAAACGTTCCCGTTTTAAACAAGATATTTTGTCACGAAAAGATACTCGACTATGCATGTAATTGACAGCTTTGGAAAGAAAAAACTCTGACGTTTCCAAAACTGCAAAGATATTATCTGTGAGTGCCCCAGAACTAATGCTACAGGCGAAACCAAGATGAAGTTTCATACAGGAAATGCCCCAGATTCTGAAGGCGCTGTGTTCCAATGTCTCCTTATATGGCTGTGAATGCGCCAGGAATGAGCCTGCCCTTTCTCCAAGGTGTCTGCAGCATTGTGACGTATTTGTAGGCATATCATTGGAAGATTGACCATAAGAGACTACATTTACCAGGTGTCCGCCCGGTGTCCTGTGTCAAAATTATTGCGTAATCTCTAGGTCCATGCGCGTTCCATTTCTTCAGAGGAGAAAGTCAACTGCCACGAAGGATTTATCATCGATAGATATGTGAAAAACACCTTGAGGATTGATTCTAAACATCGTTTGCCATGTTTCTGTCGATATTATGGAGTTAATTTGGAAAAAAGTTCGCGTTTTAATGACTTAATTTTCGTTTTTTTTCTTACCCAAACGTGATGAAGAAAACGGAGCGATTTGTCAACACAGATAATCTTTTTGTAAAAACGGAACATTTGCTATCTAACTGAGAGTCTCCTCATTGAAAACATCTGAAGTTCTTCAAAGGTAAATTATTTTATTTGAATGCTTTTCTGGTTTTTGTGAAAATGTTGCATGCTGAATGCCAGGCATAATCCTATGCTAGGCTATCAATACTGTTACACAAATGCTTGTTTAGCTATGGTTCAAAAGCATATTTTGAAAATCTGAGATGACAGTGTTGTTAACAAAAGGCTAAGCTTGAGAGCAAATAGATTTATTTCATTTCATTTGCGATTTTCATGAATAGTTAACGTTGCGTTATGCTAATGAGCTTGCGGATAGATTTACACAATCCTGGATACAGGTTTTTTTCGTAGCTAAACGTGATGCAGAAAATGGAGCGATTTGTCCTAAACAAATAATCTTTCAGGAAAAACTGAACATTTGCTATCTAACTGAGAGTCTCCTCATTGAAAACATCCAAAGTTCTTCAAAGGTAAATTATTTTATTTGAATGCTTTTCCGGTTTTTGTGAAAATGTTGCCTGCTGAATGCTAACGCTAAATGCTACGCTAGCTATCAATAGCTATCAATACTGTTACACAAATGCTTGTTTTGCTATGGTTGAGAAGCATATTTTTGAAAATCTGAGATGACAGTGTTGTTAACAAAAGGCTAAGCTTGAGAGCTAGCATATTGATTTCATTTAATTTGCGATTTTCATGAATAGTTAACGTTGTCTTATGCTAATGAGCTTGCGGATAGATTTACACAATCCTGGATACAGGTTTTTTTCGTAGCTAAACGTGACGCAGAAAACGGAGCGATTTGTCCTAAACAAATACTCTTTCAGGAAAAACTGAACATTTGCTATCGCAAGAAGTTAACCTGTCTCCTCCCCTTCATCTACACTGATTGCAGTGGATTTAACAGGTGACATTAATAAGAGATCATTGCTTTAACCTGGTCATTCTGTCATGGACAAATCAGGTGTTCCTAATATTTTGTATACTCCCAGTGTGTATTAGTGTTTCATTTTTTATATATTTTTTTTACAAATGTTTGAATTTTTCTTCCATTGACATTTGAGTATTTTGTGAGATCGTTTACAAAAAATGACAATTAAATAAATGTTAATCTCACCTTGTAACACAACAAACGGGGTGTGAATACTTTCCTAAGGCACTGTAAATATTACCTGAGACAGTGTGTTATTGATGTATTCTGCTCTACGTCCACAGAAAGATCCAGAAAGTCCTCATCTTTGCTGCTGACCTGACACATACACAGAGACAGGGAGAGACAGACAGAGATGAGATGAATTGATGCTGCCCTGCTCCGATGCCAGCTCACACGCTGGTACACGAGATGAGAGAGCAGGTCTCTTTGATGTGTTGTGATAGGGTTGTAAGGATGTATCAGTGAGAAGCTGAGTGCCTGTAGCGTGATGAAGACGACTGTTAGGGGCCAATCTCTGCCTTCCTCCCTCCTGTCTTCTGCTCTGAGAGTGGCATAATGGGAGCCCGGTGACACAGCTTGGAGGATCTCTGTCAGAGCTCAGCTCACAATCTCCTCATCTCCTTCTTCATTACAGACAGAGCTAATCCCTCTGTGGGACGCAGGGAGTAAGGACAGAGACAACACTCACAGGGACTCACAGGAACAGATGGATTGGTAGGGTACTGACAAAGCATTACCAACACTGCTGAGGAAGGATCTTGGGAGTTGAGTAAAAAAGCAAGACACACATTTTTGTGGACTGTAAGGAAAATGAATCAATAAAGTATTCTTACATAAGTGTTTATGTCTCACATGACTTGGTGAAATTAGGACCACTATCAGAGAACATAAAACCCACTACCACAGAAACAATGGCCCTGATGGACTCACCGTCTCACAGTTGAGGCAGCGTGTCTCATTGGTCAACGTGCCCTGGAAGATGTCATGCACCCAGGTGGGCTCCATGGTCTTGTTCTCGAGCTCGGTCTCCGTGGTGATGGCCGTTCCGTTGTTCTTGAGGCGTCCGTTCTGCTTCTCCTGCTTCTTCTCCTCCAGCAGGATGTCTGCCATCGTGTTCAGCTTCTTCTCCTCCAGCAGGATGTCTGCCACCGTGTTCAGCTTCTTCTCCTCCAGCAGGATGTCTGCCACCATGTTTAGCTTCTTCTCCTCCAGCAGGATGTCTGCCACCGTGTTCAGCTTCTTCTCCTCCAGCAGGATGTCTGCCACCATGTTTAGCTTCTTCTCCTCCAGCAGGATGTCTGCCACCGTGTTCAGCTTCTTCTCCTCCAGCAGGATGTCTGCCACTGTGTTCAGCAGGTAGTTGAGGAACTCATGGGTGTCCTGCTGCATGTAGTTATCAAACAGGTCTATAGGGGGAGACACAGGACAGGGGCTGTTAGGGCAACACTTGGAGGGTCTGTGTGAAGAGGTGGTCAGTCAGTCGACAGTCGTGTTCAAGGTGAATCAAGGCACATTGATGCACATGGACACACATAAATCAGATACGTGTGTGAAAAGTGAAAGTGGAGAGAGAGAATGTGAAAGAGAGAAGGCAGCTGACCAGTCCCTAGTCCACACAGAGATGTTCATTGTTCATTCATAGAGAGTGCTTCCTGGAGTCAGACTACTGAGAACAATCTGCCTCTATTCCAGTTCCATGCTCTGAATGACCTTACCGCCACCACAACATGCACCTGCCCTTCACCCGACAGTGACAACCACCTGACAAAAACACTTCTACTGCCCCTCTAGCCCTTCCCTACCCTCAGCTCAAAACATACCTATCTGAGCTGAAAACTTGATTCAAGGCAACTGGTCTCAGCAGTCTTGACTTACTACCAACACCAATCATATGGCAGGTTTAAGCTATATAACATGTTAGCTATGATGGTATACCACCATAGTCCCCTCTCCCAGTCAGTCCAGGCAGACAGTGATTGTATTTAGGTTTGGTGTAGTCTGTCTCACCATTCTCCTTGCGCAGGCGTGAGATGAACTTCTTGGGCGGGATGACTCCCACTTTTTTCTTCTGGGTGGCGATGCTGTGGAAGAGGTCTGCCAGACACGTGAGCAGGTTCTCCTTCTTCTTCTGCTGGGCCTTGTAGGCCAGCACGTTCTCCCGGAAGGGCCGGCAGAAGTACAGGGCCTGAAGCACCGAGTTACAGTAACAAGTGTTCCCAAACTGAGGGTCCACCCAGAAAGAAAGAGGGGTGAGATTCTTATGAGTGTGTTTGAGGATCGGTAAACTTAAGATTGTAAACATGGAGGAAAGATGCAAGCAGCATGACCGTAACCTCCAACAATGACTGTGTATACACAAGGAGAGATGCTTTGTGTTCTTACTAGGGATGCAAAATTCCAGGAACTTTCAACAAATTCCATGGTTTTCCAGAAATCCTGGTTTGAGGATTCTGGATTTCCTGCTTATTCCCTTCCGATTCCGGGAATCCTCCAACCGGGATTTCAGGAAAACAGGGAAGTTAATTGAAAGTTCCATGAATTTTGCAAACCTAGTTCTTAGACCTAAAAATTAAATAAGAGCCAGATAGATTAATGAATATAAAGCAGCCACACTCTGCTTTGAGTATCAACAATCTCCATCTGAAGGGTTGGCAAACAAACTAGTTGGTAACAGAAGCTCCTCAAATATATTTTTTTGCTAACTGAAATAAAATAGCAGTGAAACAGACAAAACAACCTGCTTCTAATACAAAGCGTCAACACCAATCACCTGTCCAATGGGAAACATAACTCAGTAGTGACCTAGTGGACAGCTTGTTCTAAAAAGGATGCCAGTGTATATAATGATCATTCAGAAGGTGACCAAGTGAATGACACTCACGTTGACCAATCCAAAGTAGTGTTCATTGATTGGGAACTGCTCCGGACCAATGTCTTTCTCTAGAGCAGAGGCATTGGTGCCCTAAGGGAGACCAGAGAGAGAACACAAGCTCTAATATAGACTGTCAAACATCCTTATTATGCATGAAATAGGCTACACATCATCATCTGGAGTGTCCCACTCACACGTGTCTGTTCTATCTCCTGGAAGTCATCTTGGCAACTATATAGCAGGGAACTGACAAACTAAAACATCTTTATAGAGAGGTCACATGCTGCACATGTCTATGTTTCACATAATAGCCTAACCTTTGCTTCAGATAAATGCCTAGATTATTTCTGACATTGACTGGCAGTCGACTCCAGCCTTTTATGGCTTTCATAAAGCTCGCAGTTTCCCATCACAAACACTGATTATTCATACTACTGGAAGTCAGAGATCCTTTGGTTTCATCGTCTGAGAAACTCAGTACCAACCTCTTAACTTGGGGGGGGGGGGGTAAGTAGACCTATTACAATGTAAAGATTCAAGAGCATTTAACATTCTCAGAGTGGAGAGACGGGCCACTTATCTCCTGACAGAGCCCATTGACTAACCAGAGCTCAGAGAGGTTCCAGATGAAGCTGTGGCTTTGTTGAGAGACTTCTGCTAAAGTTGCTTTAGTCTCGAAATCACGGTCATTCTCTCTCAGTCAAAGCAGAACAGAATACTTTGCTTTGTTGTCTCTGATATTCATTTTGACTGAGTTCTCAAGCTTCACTTTCTCATACCTGTTTGCACACACACACACACACACACACACACACACACACACACACACACAGTTGAGCATGTGCTCATATCCCCAAAGATACATTAAGTGTTTTATCAAACTAGACAACATACACTTGCTTGTCTTACTGTTCAACCAAAGCATACAAACATTAGTACAAAGGAGAAAAACCACAAAGACCAGATGATAACAATATAGGTCCCTTCATCACTAATCAAATGCTCTGTATCACAATAACACTCCTGACCTTTAAAACTTGACACATTCCTCAAGTTTTTAATCTTTATCAACTGCCAGATTCAATAAACACATTCCATTTTGTGGTGGTGATGTTAGTAAAAAAGTTAACACTTTACATTATTGTCCTTATTAATGTGCATTCATGCACAGTGTAACAACTAGGAGTATTATAATTACTTGTTACATTGTACTTAGGCCTAATTACACATTACGGGCACACGAATGTAAAGTGTGACATAGGGACCTTCTAGATCACGTGTCAAACTCATTCCAGGGAGGGCAGATTGTCTGGGGTTTTTGCTCCACCCTTGTACTTGATTGACGATTCATTCAAGATAGAGCTACATGTGAGATGCTGAAATGTTGGACCCTTCCGCACCCTTTGCATCCCGGTCAAGTAAGGACCGGTGGATTGATTGCTACAGCCGATCAGCTCGAGCCCCCAGGAGCAATTCGACCACGACCCTCTCTCATCGTCATTACACAAGGTTCCCAACTGTGACTGCAGCAGGCAATATAGCGCTTTGGCTCCTTACCATATTACAAATGGAGGCGATATTTCTGACAGTCATTTAGTTTACAGGTTCCCCCTCACCGTCATATTTATTAAATAAAAATGTTTCAATGCAGGACGATACTGAGAAAAGATTAAGTTAATTCGCAGCCGCAGCTAGAGGCCAGACTTCAACCCCACTCCCCAGGCGTAAAAAACAGACTACTTCGTATAACTGATCTAAAATAATAGATGAGTGAGTAGTAAACACACGAAGTTGCGTCAGGTTGAAAACAACGGATTACAAACACTGGGCTATAATATGAACGATTACAACAAGCAGCTACGTAACGCAATGTACAACCCGCCCATCACAAATAAACTACTACCGCATTGCAGGCGATTGGAGCCCTCTGCTGTTTGATTGGCATAACAGACAGACTAATCGGATTGGGTTTAGCATGAAGCAATGGATTTTGGGAGTTGTAGTGGACAGTTAGCACTAGTTGACAGTCGAGAACTAGTGGACAGGCACTGCTTCATCATTTACTTGCACCAAATATTCACGTCACATTTTACACCAACGTTTGGACGGACATATGATGAAACTTAAGACTGATGTTGTTCGCGTTATACTGGTTTGAAGCTTAGTTTACAGACATATTTGCCATACATTTTGCATGTGTCTTTGAGAAACTATAGGAGACCCATAATTTTCCAGCAGTGTTGCCATGTTCGCGGTTTTCTGACACATTGTGTCACTTTGAAAACGATGTCCCGGGTAAAAAGCTATCGGTCACCCGTAGCGGGTATTTAGGTTATTTCTAAGTTGCACCGCAGCCGCCATGGCGTTTCTCTTAAAAAATAAACATTTATAACTGTGACGTGGTGCTAACTGTGAGGCAGGCTGTTGTAGACTCCTATGGTGGGTACACCCACAGCTCATCCCTTGGCAGTAGTACTGCATGTTACTGACCTCACCCCAGAGTCTCTCAGAGGGTTCACAGTCAGCCCACTAACACCCTTTCAGATCACAGGAAAATCACAGTCTACCTGAACAGAGCAATACTCAATCGCGAGACAACAAAGCCCAAGGAACTGTACAATATTAAGAAATGCTATAGATGGAAGGAAAGTAGTGTAAAAACCTACCCCCCAAAAAAAAAAAAAAATTAGGCAACAACAAATTCAATCCCTTTTACACAGCTTCCTGGACAAAACATTTCACTGTAATAGTGAAGGTGTAAACTTAGAAGTAGAAAGCCTAAACAGTATATTTGACCTTTCAGCTTCCCTATCAAATCTAAACATTTCAAGCAGACAACCTAAGAAAATTAACAACAATGACAAATGGTTTGATGAAGAATGCAAAAACCTAAGAAAGAAATTGAGAAACCTATCCAACCAAAAACATAGAGACCCAGAAAACCTGAGTCTACACCTTCACTATGGTGAATTACTAATACAATACAGAAATACACTACGTAAAAAGAAGGGACAAGCACGTCAGAAATCAGCTCGATGTAATTGAAGAATGGCTTGTGAAAGTATTCACCCCCCTTGTCATTTTTCCTATTTAGTTGCCTTACAACCTGGCATTAAAATATATTATTTTTTGGGGGGTTGTAATCATTTGATTTACACAACATGCCTACCACTTTGAAGATACAAAACATTTTTTATTGTGAAACAAACGAGAAATAAGACAAAAAAACTAAACTTGAGCGAGCATAACTATTCATCCCCCCAACGTCAATACTCTGTGGAGCCACCTTTGGCAGCAATTACAGCTACAAATCTTGGGATATGTCTCTATAAGCTTGGTACATCTAGCCACTGGGATTTTTCCCCATTCTTCAAGACAAAACTGCTCCAGCTCCTTCAAGTTGAATGGGTTCCGCTGGTGTACAGTAATATTTAAGTCATACCACAGATTCTCAATTGGATTGAGGTCTGAGCTTTGACTAGACCATTCCAAGACATTTCAATGTTTCCCCTTATACCACTCGAGTGATGCTTTAGCAGTATGCTTAGCGTCATTGTCCTGCTGGAAGGTGAACCTCCGTCCCAGTCTCAAATCTCTGGAAGACTGAAACAGCTTTCCCTCAAGAATTGCCTTGTAATTAGCGCCATCCACCATTCCTTCAATTCTGCCCAGTTTACCAATCCCTGCCGATGGAAAAACATCCTCACAGCATGATGCTGCCACCACCATGCTTCACTGTGGGGACGAAATTCTTGGGGTGATGAGAGGTGTTGGGTTTGGGCCAGACATAGCGTTTTCATTGATGACCAAAAAGCTCAATTTTTGTCTCATCTGACCAGAGTACCTTCTTCCATATGTTTGGGGAGTCTCCCACATGCCTTTTGGCGAACATCAAACGTGTTTGCTTATTTTTTTCTTTAAGCAATGGCTTTTTTCTGATTGCTCTTCCGTAAAGCCCAGCTCTGTGGAGTGTACGGCTTAAAGTGGTCCTATGGACAAATACTACAACCTCTGCTGTGGGGCTTTGCAGCTCCTTCAGGGTTATCTTTGGTCTCTTTGTTGCCTCTCCAGTTAATGCCCTCCTTGCCTGCTCCGTGAGTTTTGGTGGGCGGCCATCTCTTGGCAGGTTTGTTGTGGTGCCATATTCTTTCCATTTTTTAATAATCGATTTAATGGTGCTCCATGGGATGTTCTAAGTTTCTAATATTTTTTTTATAACCCAACCCTGATCTGTACTTCTCCAAACTTTGTCCCTGACCTGTTTGGAGAGCTCCTTGGTCTTCATGGTGCCGCTTGTGTAATGCGTGTATATGGGAGGCGAAGTCAAGTGCAGGAGAGCGGAGTATAATAAACAGGCGCACTTTAATACCAGTTAGCAAATAACAGCACATAACACATAACAGTGCCAAAAACACGGTCTAAAACAAAAGTGCAACACCTGACAATAATCCACAAAACAAATAACAATCACTCATAAATACAACATGGGGAACAGAGGGTTAAATTATAAACAAGTGATTGGTGAGTGAAGCTAGGTGTGATAAGACAAAGACAGAACAAATGGAAAATGAAAAGTGGATCGGCGGTGGCTAGAAAGCCGGCGACGTCGACCGCCGAACGCCGCCCGAACAAGGAGAGGGACCGACTTCGGCGGAAGTCGTGACAGTACCCCCCCCTTGATGCGCGGCTCCAGCAGCGCGCCTACACCGACCTCAGGGACGACCCGGAGGATGAGGCGCAGGGCGATCCGGGAGGAGACGGTGGAAATCCCGCAACAACGAAGGGTCCAGGACGTCCTCCACCGGCACCCAGCATCTCTCCTCTGGACCTTACCCCTCCCACTCCATGAGGTACTGAAGGCCCCTCGCCAGACGCCTCGAGTCCAGGATGGCTTGAACAGCATACCCCGGGGCCCCCTCGATGTCCAGAGGGGGCGGAGGAACCTCCCGCACCTCAGCTTCCTGAAGTGGACCAACCACCACCGGCCTGAGATGAGACACATGGAACGAGGGTATAATACAGTAATCTAGGGGAAGATGTAACCTGTAGCATACCTCATTCAGTCTCCTCAGGACTTTGAATGGCCCCACAAACCGCGGACCCAGTTTCCGGCAGGGCAGGCGGAGGGGCAGGTTTCGGGTCGAGAGCCAGACCATGTCCCCCGGGGCTTCGCTGTGGTGACGGTCGGCGCTCGCTTTTTGCCGCCTCACGGCCGGTTGTAGGTGCACATGGGCGGCGTCCCAGGTCTCCTCTGAGCGCTTGAACCATTCATCCACCGCAGGACCTTCAATCTGGCTCTGATGCCACGGTGCCAGAACCGGCTGATACCCCAGTACGCACTGGAAAGGAGAGAGGTTAGTGGAGAAGTGGCGGAGTGAGTTTTGGGCCATCTCTGCCCAGGGGATGAATGTCACCCACTCCCCCAGCCGGTCTTGGCAATATGACCGCAGAAACCTACCCACATCCTGATTTACTCTCTCCACCTGCCCGTTACTCTTGGGGTGAAAACCTGAAGTAAGACTGACAGAGACCCCCAGACGTTCCATGAGCGCTCTCCAGACCCTGGACCTGAACTGGGGACCCCGATCAGAGACTATGTCCTCAGGCACCCCGTAGTGCCACTGAAGGAATTTAAAATATTGATAAAGTGTAAATGAGTGTAAATGCTTTTTTTTAGGCTGAATCATGTTGTATTGTATGTTTTAATTCTGTAATGTATTGATTTTTGCTGCCATGGCCAGGTCTCCCTTGAAAAAGAGACACAGGGTCTCAGCTGGCTTTTTTAATAGATAGGGTGTCTGAGTTTAAGTATTTAGGTAGGTGAGATGAGAGGCTTACATGGAAGAGACATGTTGAGTATATTGAAATGAAGTGTAGGAAGGTGCTGAACCTCATGAGGGCGGTGGCAGGATATGATTGGGGGTCGGATAGACAAACTCTGTTGTTTATGTATCAGGCCTTGATCAGGTCATTTTAGGATTATGGGTCGGTATATGGTATATGGGTATATGGATCGACAGCCAGAATGGTACTACAGCGTCTGGACAGGATACAGTCAAGGGCCCTGAGATTGTGTGTGGGTGCCTTCAGGACGGCACCTGTTGAGGCATTGCAGGTGTATAGTGTGGCTTTTTCTGAAACCAAGTGTAGATGTGGATATGATTGAGGGTAGGAGAGAATGGGGTAAGGACTTGAGAAGGTGTGTGGAGAGATTTTAAGGATATATACAGATGGTTCAACGGATCCAGTCAGTGGTAGGGTGGGGGCAGGGGTGTATACCCCAGATTTTGTATGTAAGCGGTTAAATGATAATGTGTCAGTGTATGCGGCCGAGTTGATGGCCATGATTATAGATTTCAGATGGGCGTAGGAGGTGAAACCACTCGGTGGGGATCTGCTCTGATTGGGCTGCAGTGTTAAGTAATGTGAAGACGGGCAGGTCGGATAGGGGAGACTTGTTTTTGGAGATGATGGCGCTGTTAATGCTACTGGAGAGGACGGGAATGGTGGTAAGCATTTGCTAGGTTCCTGTCCATGTGGGTGTGGAGGGTAATGAGAAGGCTGATGTGGTGGCTAAGAGTGCTGTGAGAAGAGAAGGGGTATTCAGGTCCTGTTGGGCCACAGGGAAGTCAAGTCCTTGATCCAGGTGTCAGGGCTCTATCTTTGGCAAAGGGAGTGGGATGCTAGTAGTAAGAGGAGGCAATTTTATTGCCAGTCAGAGGGAAGAGGCAGGGAGTATGGGATGTATGAGAGAGGAAGTTGTGTGGAGTAGACTATGGTTTGGGCACTCAGGTTTCAATGCCATGTTGTGGATGATAGAGAGACATGAAACAGCTCTGTATGATGAGTGTTTAGTGGAGGAAACGATGGAGCATGTTTTGATATTCTGTGAACCTTATGACGTTGATAGGGAGAGATTGTGTGACGAGGTTTGGGTGATGTAGTGGGGGGAGGAAAGTGGAGGGAAGTGGTGTTTAGGGATCTGTTTCACTTTCTTAAAGGAACAGGACTCATGAAGAGAATTTAATGTAGGTAGGCCTAGACTGGCCTTACGCTCCTGTACAGTAGGTGGCGGTGTATGCACCTTAAAAGTTGGATGCGATCCGCCAACCCAATGTCAAAGAAGAAGTTTCAGAACTGTGCGAATATTTGATTTCGTTAATTGTTACGGCCATATCTGCAAATGTTTCAGTCAATGGTTACCGCGGTGTCTTGATATGCTTGTCTGCTGGATCCTTTTATCAGAGATTTTCCCCAGCTGTGCTGTGCACGACATGTGAACTGCTATAATGTTGCAAGCATTCAGCTGGTTGACCCTTTATTTATACGGTCTATGTCTATGGGTTGACCACACAGTAGAATGACTTTGACCTGTCAAAGTCAGTGTGCATTCATTCAGTAAAGTTACTAGTCAATTATGGCCCAGCCCAGGTACGCATGAGATATTGACTAAGTTCTGGTTGCTATGTCAAGTATTTGATTTTGCTCAGCAGTATGACATAACCAATCCCATGGTTTACAGTCAAGTGGTGTCAAGTCATACAATTTCATGTGATGTAGGTATTGCTGACAACACAACAAGAACATTCTTTGCCCATTTAAGACCCGATGTGTCATAAATAGTGAACACGGGGTAGAGCAGTTATTTCATAAACCTGTAGTGAAGACCACATCCTCTCTGCAGATCCTGTCAGGAGGAACACAATTTGATATTTGCCATGCAGCTGAACATCTTCATAAGTGATGCTTAAATGTTCAAGATGTGTTCTGACAGCTTTCTGTCTACTCACTGAGGCACATATCAAATGCAAAGGGACAGAGGATGGCTTGTGCAAGTGGTCATGTGAAAGACCTTGTGAGGTGAGTATGGCCATGACAAGTGACTTGAATCCCACTCTGATTATGGCAGCCCCCCACACCTCTCTGATTCAGAGGGGTTGGGTTAAATGCGGAAGACACATTTCAGTGGAATACATTCAGTTGGACAACTGACTAAGTATCCCCCTTTCCCTACTAGTGCCTGTTCCACAAGTGGCCATATCTGGGGGACAGAGCAACCCTCTCTTCAACCTTGGTCAGGAGCTCCATCCCTGACTCTAGACCTGTTGAGAGGAACAGACTCGTCTGAAGGACAGCAAACACACCTAAAATGGCTGTGAAGGATGTGCACTACTGCACTTTGCCCTTTCACAATTTTAACAGATCTAGGAACCAACCATTGTGGATTGAATTTATGCTAAGACATCTTAATTTTGTCCTCTTTCTAAAACAGATGCCCTGATGTTTTTGGATTGGAGAAATTAATGCTTGGAATAGACTGATGTCACCAGACAGGTATCTCGTTTGAACCTCTTTTAACCAAAAAAAGTCATGCCTTTTTCACCCATTTAAGACTTGAAATGTCCTAAATGATGAACATAAGGGGGTAAGGCAGTTCTCTCATAAACCTGAGGTGAAGGCCAAATCCTCTCTGCGGATCCTGTCGGGAGAAATAAACCATTATTTTGACATATTTTGCTTTGTCTTAATAAGTCAATGCTGGTACATTGTCTTTGCATATATAATACGACAGGTGGGTGTCAGAATGGTGAGTGTAGCTGGTGTATGCAGTCAGTCGCAGGAGAGCAGAGAATTGGGAGCAACGTAACTTCACTCAGAACAATGAATGGTGCAAGGTAAAACAATACACTTGCCCAAACACACAAACATCAACTTTTACACACAGGCAAGAAACAGCACCCGTCGAAATAACCAGCCACCAACATTACCAAACATGACATAAAACAATCCCGCACAACACCATGGGGGAAACAGAGGGTTAATACATGAACAATAATTAGGGGAATGAAAAACAGGTGTGTAGAAACAAAGACAAAACAAATGGAAAATGAAAAGTGGATCGGCGATGGCTAGTAGACCGAACAAGGAGAGGAACCGACTTCGGCTGAAGTAGTGACAGTGGGTCTAGTCCTGAATGCTGATTGGTTAAAAGCTCATTCCAGCTGGTGTCTATTCCGCTAAATCTATGACATTAAAATGCCTATTTAATCTGTTCCATTTGACTGTGCAAGCCACTGTCTCATCAGCCCAGGCAGGTAAGTTATAAACTTGATCTCCACTATAAAAAGCATCTAGACATTATCTCACATTTATTTTAGACTGACATTTAGTTTAACAGCAGATATTTTGTATAAACCTTACTGTCTGTCTGACATTTGCAACAGTTTCAATATTCAAATTCGATCTCAATGTAGTGGTCGGGACATGAGAGAGAGGCAGGCAGCGTTTCTCAGCCAGTCGAAATCATGAATCAGCTGGCATAATCTTTTGGGATATAGACAAAGAAATGTGAATTTAAAAAAGGTAAAGGAAAAAAGGTTCACAGTCTTTCCAGCTTCAGTTTGAAGTTATTGTTTTAGCTGTGTTGTTGGCTTGCTCCTCTGAACAAGGAACAAGTTTTAAAGACTCCAACCTAAATGCATTTAAACTTCCGACTTCAACTGTATGTACATATTGGCAGGGGTAAAGTGACTAGGCAACAGGATAGATAATAGGCAGCTGTAGCAGCATCGTATGTGGCGCAGTAGCAGCAGCATATGTGGTGAGCGTGAACGTGTGTGTTGGGGTGTCAGTGTAAGTATCTGTGTGTGACAACTGTGTGTGCATAGAGTTAGTGCAAGAGAGTACGGGAAAAAAGGGTAACTGCAGGTAGTCCGTGTAGCCATTCGCATAGCTATTTAGCAGCCTTGTTATAGCTTGGGGGGAAGAAGCTGTTCAGCGTCCTGTTGGTTCCAAACTTGGTGTACTGGTACCGCTTGCGGTGCGGTAGCAGAGAGAACAGTCTGACTTGGGTGGCTGGAGTATTTGACTTTGAATTTTGGCTTTCCTCTGACACTGCCTGGTATAAAGGTCCTGGATGACCGGGAGGTGGGCCCCACTCACCAACCTCTGACACTGCCTGGTATAAAGGTCCTGGATGACAGGGAGGTGGGCCCCACTCACCAACCTCTGACACTGCCTGGTATAAAGGTCATGGATGACAGGGAGGTGGGCCCCACTCACCAACCTCTGACACTGCCTGGTATAAAGGTCCTGGATGACAGGGAGGTGGGCCCCACTCACTAACCTCTGACACTGCCTGGTATAAAGGTCCTGGATGACAGGGAGGTGGGCCCCACTCACCAACCTCTGACACTGCCCGGTATAAAGGTCCTGGATGACAGGGAGGTGGGCCCCACTCACCAACCTCTGACACTACCTGGTATAAAGGTCCTGGATGACAGGGAGGTGGGCCCCACTCACTAACCTCTGACACTGCCCGGTATAAAGGTCCTGGATGACAGGGAGGTGGGCCCCACTCACCAACCTCTGACACTGCCCGGTATAAAGGTCCTGGATGACAGGGAGGTGGGCCCCACTCACTAACCTCTGACACTGCCCGGTATAAAGGTCCTGGATGACAGGGAGGTGGGCCCCACTCACCAACCTCTCACACTGCCCGGTATAAAGGTCCTGGATGACAGGGAGGTGGGCCCCACTCACCAACCTCTCACACTGCCTGGTATAAAGGTCCTGGATGACAGGGAGGTGGGCCCCACTCACCAACCTCTGACACTGCCCGGTATAAAGGTCCTGGATGACAGGGAGGTGGGCCCCACTCACTAACCTCTGACACTGCCCGGTATAAAGGTCCTGGATGACAGGGAGGTGGGCCCCACTCACCAACCTCTGACACTGCCCGGTATAAAGGTCCTGGATGACAGGGAGGTGGGCCCCACTCACTAACCTCTGACACTGCCCGGTATAAAGGTCCTGGATGACCGGGAGGTGGGCCCCACTCACCAACCTCTGACACTGCCTGGTATAAAGGTCCTGGATGACAGGGAGGTGGGCCCCACTCACCAACCTCTGACACTGCCCGGTATAAAGGTCCTGGATGACAGGGAGGTGGGCCCCACTCACCAACCTCTCACACTGCCTGGTATAAAGGTCCTGGATGACAGGGAGGTGGGCCCCACTCACTAACCTCTGACACTGCCTGGTATAAAGGTCCTGGATGACAGGGAGGTGGGCCCCACTCACCAACCTCTGTCGCGCCTTGCAGTCGGGTGCCTTGCAGTTACGACTCGTGTTCACTAGCACACACAGTAAATTGCTGCATACCACGTAGGCCTTCCAGAGTGGCTCGCTTGTGGGCGTGCTGGCAGCATATTGGATTGTGCGTCAATAATTCAGCATAGCAAGTTTGTATAAAGGTCTGGTTATTAAATGGGTAAATAGTTAAATAGTAATATGCTCTAAAACACTCTGGTGACAAACAACCTTGTTTCCAATCTTCCACATGGCTGGGAGTAGCTTTTCAAGTAAGTAAATACATTTCTAAAATGTAAAAAACTACTATCTATTATTAGCTAACTAGCTACAGTGCAGGCTAACTCAAAAGAGCTGCTAACGTGGCTAGTTAGCTATCTAGCCAACTTTACATACTGTATATGTAAGGACCGATGCTGGAGTAGAGAAGCAGGTACGGGGAGTCAAACATTGAACAACTGAAATGTGTCTTCCTCATTTAACCCAACCCCTCTGAATCCGAGAGGTGCGGGGGGGCTGCCTTAATCGACATCCAATTTTTTGGCGCCTGGGGAACATAACTTCATGAGGATGGACACGAGGACCAGGAGGGGATCTGCAGCTCACAGGATGTTTCAAGGATGGGGTCCAACAACGCAGCAAGAGAGGCAATCTGTATGCGGGAGAGCTTCACCTCCTACCTCTTCGAAGAGGGTGCTGTTCCCTGGAAACACCATAGACTACACTATGCACAACCAAAGCCTATTTTAAGAGCCATCCACATTGCAATAAGAGTATTCTTACATTTACTTAGCTATGCCAACTGCAGTTATTCAATTCCCTGTGTCTCTCCCTTTGATTTCTACTTCTCAGGTGAGGGTGTTGTTTAGGTAAGGGTGTGATGTCTGTACAACAACAAAACAGGCAATTTAATTCACCCATATTGAAAAAATTTAGAACAATTACACACCCTATAACCCACACTTAAACACATGTATCAATCTGATTGATGGATTGTGTTGTGCAGTAAACAGGCTCAGGTGTAAAACTGTGGCTCCTTTCACCTTCAAATAATAGGCAAGAGGGCAAACCATGGAGAATAGTAAGACACTTCATTATTTCTATAACTCCGCTATATTGTTTGTCCTCGTGTGTTTGTGCATGTTTTTCAGTATAAAGTACTCTGCAGCCACTTAAGTGTGGACACCAGGTGAGGCCATACACAGATTCCTGTTGAACACTGTCTCTTTAACTAACTTATTTTCTCAATGGTCTCTCTCCTTCACTTCAACCCTCTCACCTCTTCTCCCTAAATCCTCTAGGTTATAGTATATCAGCTGTGTCGGCGATCCCCTCCCGCATCTGAACTGGCTACATAGAGGGAACAGCATGATCAGAGGTCACTTGGTCGGGTCAACAGGAAGTATTATTAAAGAGATGCTTTACATTGAAATACAGATAGATGTGCAGTAGTCCCAGAGTTAATGATTCAAGGTCAGTTTTTCATTTCACCTCCTGATGATTATGATGACTGACAGTGTTAGAATAAAGAAAAAACACAAGGCTTAAACATGCTCTCTCTTTCTCCATCTGTCTCTCGTCTGCAGGTATGTTTTGATGTGAGAGAGTATCCCAACCCCCAGTCCCGTCATCACCACCTCACCCGCTCTTAAGATAACCTTCAGGCCGACTAGGAGCCCAAGGCTGGTTAGGAGACACCACCAGAGACACTATGTCATTTTGATGAACTGAGAGAATATTAGGGTAGCACTGTGATTCATTAATCATATGCTGCCTTCTCTGCTCCTATGTTCTTACCTCTTTCCCTTTCTGTCTTTTACACCTCTCTCATTACCTCTTTCTCCCTCTGTTTTTATAATGCAGATGTGCATTGAACTACAGATTGAACTTGTATTTATAATATTACAATTATAATACGTATTATGTATTTATAACACTTGGAAAATAAACTTCTTTCAATAAAGCGTTTCACATTCTCTACTGGTTGAAATTAAGTTTCTCATTTGATGAAATACTACACCTATCCTGTGTTTATCAGATCAATGCAGATGAAGGAAATTAGATATTGAGATGAACCAGTTATAGAGTATTTGCATGATGCATAGGAAGTGTAGTGTACCGTTTAAAATATATATATATATATATTTCTGTATATATGAATTACAAATCAGACTTTAACTAGTTAAATCATGTTTCTAGTCTATTGCATAGTTATAATGTGTAACCATTGTCTCAGGACCAAGATTGGTAAACGCTTTTGAAGTGTATAATTGTAATGCATACATGCAGACACAGCTTCATTCAAAGACTGGAATTTGATACTCCTGGTATTGGATATGACAAAAAAAATGATCTCAAAGACATTCATACCTGAACTGTACCTTGATCAGTGAATATATTAAATGTACAGGCTACAGTGAGGGGATCTCATGCATATGGTAATAACTACATCTATATACGACTTGCATCCTTGGCACAAAATTATATTATTTTCTGCTCAATCCATAGGCTTAATTTATGTCATTCAGACGGTTTTGAAGTTTATACAACTGGCTATGATAGCTGAGGTTCATAGCTAGGTTCTGAACTAATATGTATACCAAACATTTTATGGTCCATACACAGACCGGCGACATAGCTAGCTACACATCCACAGGCATACATGTATTTTAATCCTCCACTGCACAATAAGCAAGAAAATAGTTAGCTAGCTAGCTACCTTACTTCATCTATCTGCATTGCCTGGCACATATCAGCAAGGCAAGCTTACAAAATTGTACATTCAATTTGCAGTAAATGCTTTAGCTAGCTAGATTCTTTACATCCACTGTTTCACAAGATGACAGCCTGGTTTGCTGGTTGTTTCATGAGTCCCTAAAACATTAAACAACCAGAATTACAATTTCATACTCATGTCACAACACCAATAAAGCTAGCCAGCTATCGTTAGCTGGCTAATTTTAGCTAGTCAGCTAGCTTGCTAAATCGCAATTTTCATAAATGATTTTTTTTGTCAAATCATGACGTCAGTGATCTTCAGGTCGGAAAATCTGAACTCAAGAAAGATGCCAGAGTTTCCGACATGGAATTACGAGTTGGATGACCGTTCAAAACGATTTTCCCAGTCGGATCTAGTTTTTTTCCCGAGTTCACAGTTGTCTTGAACGCCCCGAGTTGCTAGTTCCACAGCATTAGTCCCAGCGAAGTGACGGAGAGAGAAGCATAGGGTCCGCCTCTCAGGGTCCCTGCTCTCTCCTTCCTTTCCTCCGGGTGAGACTGACCAGAGAGAGGGGGGACAGTCTTCCACCCGATGGCGAAACTTGAGTCGCACAGCATCTGCCTCATGCACAAATTCATGCTGTTCTTATGACCAGAAAAAGTGTAATATTCATAGATATTAGAATAGACACGACGAGCTGTTACAATAATGAAAACGCAGGGCTAGCAATACACTTGGCTACTCATTCATTGCAGCTGCAGTGCAAGTTGAAGTAGGGAGAAGTGTGTTTTATTTTTGTAATAGTGTGGAATAAAATCAGTTTTGACAGTCCTGAATAAAAACTTAGACATGAACTTGTTGCTGTATTCTTTGACAATCTCTCTGGTCAAGGTTTTAAAAGTTATGAAATCTCACGTAGGCTAGTATCAAACTTTGCTGTGGCTGGGGTCGTGGAAGCTGTAGGCACAGTGATTTTAGCTATCTGATTGACCAGTGCAGTATGCACACTCGATTTAGCCACAGATCTACCAGTCCGCCAGATAAACTCTGCCTATCTTTTGAGACAAATGAAATGGTTCAAAATTAAAATACTTTGCCTACCCGGTGCGTATGGGTTCTGAATCAAGTGCACCTACTGTACCACCAACCACAGAAGAAAAAAGTATCGCAAGCCTTTATCGTTGGCTTTTCTGAAGAAATGTTTGGTGATTGTCTAGGAAAAGTGAACACTCGATCGCAAGTGGTGAAGCAGCCAGTCAAGATGGCCTCAATGGTGCAGCTGTATAACTTTTTGAGGATCTGAAGGCCCATGCTAAATCTTTTCAGCCTGTGTGGGTGTGTGTTGACCATGCTAATTCCTTGGTGATGTGGACACTGATGAAGCTCTCGACCCGCTCCACTACAGCCCCATCGATGTGGATTGGGGCGTGCTCACTCCTCCGTTTCCTGTAGTCCACAATCAGCTCCTTTGTCTTTCTGACACTGAGGGAGAGGTTGTTGTCCTGGCAACACACTGCCAGGTCCTTGAACTCCTCCCTATAGGCTGCCTCATTGTCAGTGATCAGTCCTACCACCGTTGTGTCATCAGCATATTTGATTGTGTTGGAATTTTGCACGGCCACGCAGTTGTGGGTGAACAGGGAGTACCGGAGGGGAGTAAGCACACACTCCTGAGGGGCCCCCGTGTTGATGGTCAGTGTGGCGGCTGTGTGTTGTTGCCTACATTCACCACCTGGGGTCGGTCTGTGGGGAAGTCCAGGGTCCAGTTGCAGAGGGGGGTGTTCAGTCCCAGGATCCTGAGCTTGGAGGAGACTATGGTGTTGAATGCTGAGCTGTAGTCAATGAACAGCATCCTTACATAGGTATTCATTTTGTCCAGGTGGGTGAGGGCAGCATGGAGTAGTGCAATAATTGCACCATCTGTGGATCTGTTGGGGTGGTATGCGAATTGGAGTGGGTCCAGGGTGTCTGGGATGATGGTGTTGATGTGAGGCAGCTGTGTGTTCATAGACTCAGAGCTACTGACACTGTGGGGTCAACTCTCCTCTTGGCATGTACATGTCTGTCTGAGTTACCATCCTGATGCTGAGTCATCATTTAGGAGCAGAGCAGGGGACATACTGAACTGGTATTAGACTAAACTGCAGTAAAGTTACAGAACGATAAACAATCCTGAGATATACACATGCACACACAAGCAAGAGCAAGGCCCATTGTCACAGCCTCCTCCACAGACGCCTTCGTAGTCAGTCTCAACTCCCCCACAATGCACCTATGCTGCTGCCACACATTTAGCCCCAGTCACTAGAGACCAACAGCGCTGCCATAGCAACAGCAGAACAACAGGCACACTGCGCAAGTTATAACAGAGAGCAGCTGGGAGCAGCAGAGTTTAGTGTGACCTATGTGTCAGCACATGTGTAAGTGTGTTTGTGTGTGTGTGAGTGCATGTGTGTGCATGTATGTTATCCATGACAGACTTTAAAAAGGTCATAAATGCTGAAGGACCATATATTACAAGGAGGTCAAGTGTAACTGTGTCTAGGTGTGTGTGCACAGTGGCCAAATGTAAAAGTCATGCATAATTATACAACCTTATTTGCTTTAACAATTATATAAAGCTCCTCCATTCTTTCACTGCAGTGCAAAACCAGTAAAGTCTGTTGTTCAGTCAGAAGAAAGTAGTGTTTATCTCTTACCCTTACAGAAAAACCACATGATCTCACATGGAAAACCACATGATTTCACATGGAAAACCACATGATTTCACATGGAAAACCACATGATTTCACATGGAAAATCACATGATTTCACATGAAACACTTCACATGTGCAAACTTTTTGGAAGACTTTACTTGATCACGTGAGTTTCATGTTATCACATGTTGTCATATGTTATCACTTTGTCAGGTAAGATCACGTGATCACATGAAACGTGTTTTTGGAACACTTCCCATGTGATCACCTGTAATCCACGTGGTTTTTCGTAAGGGTAGCTTCATGCTCTCTCTATCACTCTATAAATCTTCCATCACTGTGTGACCAGACTAAATAAAACAAGTTTTTCCCCAGCATGCCACTGCTATCAAGGACAATGACAGGGAAAATATTCTTTAGTCATACTCCATCTGGGATGGACATACTCATAGTCTGTGTGTCTGGGGATCCACTCTTAAGAGAGCCCTACAGTGGGTGACTCACCTTTCAGGAGGTATTATGAAAGAGTGACACAGCTTCACAATCACCTGAAGAAGAGTTACCATGGAGTTGTAATGAGGGAGAGATACTGATCATCTGTTGGTGTAAAGCCTGGAAATCTACGATCTCTCCTCTTCTATTGCCAAAAGTCCAACTGAAAGTTCAAAGTGGCTCAGTAGTGTCTTGTGCTGATTACATACAATTGTGTTTATATAAGGAACTTTCTGGAGTGACCGGCAGATCAGGATGTAGCAGGCTACAGTGCACATAGCAGCTCTGACCCAATTTCTACCACCTTGAACTGTCTTAACTCTGCTACTGTGCCAGGTGGAGAGGAGCGACCATATCAACATTGTTCTTACATGGCTCTAATCTAATTCAGAGGGAGGATAGGTCTTACTGGAACAGGTTTATCTAGAGTTTACCATTTGAAATATTAAAGTATATGCCATTTAGCACACTTTTGTCCAAAGTGACTTACAGTCATGCGTACATGACTGTAATTTTACATATGGGTGGCCCCAGCAGGAATCGGACCCATGACCCTTGGCATTGCAAGCGCCATGCTCTACCGACTGAGCCACACAGGACCAGGATGGTAGGATTGTTCTGTGTGCCGAAGGGAATATTTATTTCAGAGAAAGTTATCTTGCTTATTCCCACCTTCCTCACTCATTTCTCTTGTCAATGATTCGGTCTGCCTCCTTATGTCCTCAGTCACACACATTCCTAGAATTATTTTCTCGCATGCCACCCTGTGGTTCTGCTAAGTTAATTAATTGGCTGGGTCTGTTCTCTCTGACCAGGGTTACAAAGCAGCACCATGTGAACCAGCCATTTCCAGGCAGTGAGTCCCTCTCAGATGCCAAGCGTGATTTGGTAAGGACGAAAGGGACTTTAGTGTTATGAGTGGCGCTGCCATATCTGACGCACATGTCATCTTCTCTCCCCTGGTCCCAGCTGCCAATTCTCTCATAGAGTACATGGTGTATCCACCCAGAACACTGACTCCAGTTCCTCTTGATTGCCTGGTGGCACTGAGCTAGTTTCCTCTTCTCGCTCTGTGGTGTGTTAATGGCCTGGCAGCACCTTGTCTCTGCCTTAGCTATAATTGGTGCTGCTGAGAATGTGTTAGTCAGAGCCGGGCCAGGTCGTGAGAGATAGGATGCACTTCCTGACCTTCAGATACCGCCTGAGGCATGAACCTTCAGCAGCATTACACGCTGGCCATTCAGTAAAGTGGAAATGGAACAGTCACACAACCAAACAGATATACAAACACACAACCAAACAGATATACAAACACACAACCAAACAGATATACAGTCACACAACCAAACAGATATACAGTCACACAACCAAACAGATATACAAACACACAACCAAACAGATATACAGTCACACAACCAAACAGATATACAGTCACACAACCAAACAGATATACAAACACACAACCAAACAGATATACAGTCACACAACCAAACAGATATACAAACACACAACCAAACAGATATACAAACACACAACCAAACAGATATACAGTCACACAACCAAACAGATATACAGTCACACAACCAAACAGATATACAAACACACAACCAAACAGATATACAGTCACACAACCAAACAGATATACAAATACACAATCAGACAGATATACAGTCACACAACCAAACAGATATACAAACACACAACCAAACAGATATACAGTCACACAACCAAACAGATATACAAACACACAACCAAACAGATATACAGTCACACAACCAAACAGATATACAAACACACAACCAAACAGATATACACACATCAAGACACATAACCACACACACATCCAAACATACTCTTGGAAACAACTAAATACACAGGTAAATTGGAGTTAACTATAAGCTCATATAGTCTATATGTCATACATAAACAGAAGCATTGTTGTAGGTGAGAATTTTAAATGAGACTCAGACGTAGAGATTTTCATTTACCTCTCACACATGCACACGCACCAGCCTTCAGAGAATGGGAATCCAGACAGAGGCTCATCTCTCTCTGAATCAGCCTCGCCAATGCTACACAGTCTAGGGGGAGGACGTGGAATCTGTATGTGTGTGTGTATGCTACACAGTATCCGTTTGACTGAGTGTTTACACCGTGTGTGTATGTGTGTGTATACTGAATGTGTCAGTATGTGTATTCTGAATGTGTCAGTATGTGTGTAAGACTCAAAGGTAAACCATGTGATAGAGTGGCCTCTGAGTTCCTGGAGATTGTGCCTGGGTATGCTGGAGAGTCTCGTACTGGTCCGGAAGTAGGCATAGTGATCTCACTGCAACACAACTATTGACTCAAACAGGAGTGTTTATTTGGTGGTATACCCTGTGCCATAATGCACATTTAACCTTTTCTTTGTGAAGACTTCAATGTTTTGTTAACACATTAACACCAGAGAGAAGGAAACTTGCCAATGTCTCTTCCCCCCTGGACACCAGTGAAACCATCTAATATGTAAGCTTACTATGATGACTGTAACCTCAGGTTGAATTTCCACATAATCAAACTGGAGAACATTGAGTCTAACGTAATCTAAATTAATTACATTACACTTAGGCCAGAGGCACAGATGAAACTATCTATTAGACTGAATGTCCCCCACATGACTACTCTATTTTAATCTGGGTGAAGGCTGAATGAGACTGAAGCTGCTATTTTAATCTGGGTGAAGGCTGAATGAGACTGAAGCTGCTATTTTAATCTGGGTGAAGGCTGATTGAGACTGAAGCTGCTATTTTAATCTGGGTGAAGGCTGAATGAGACTGAAGCTGCTATTTTAATCTGGGTGAAGGCTGAATGAGACTGAAGCTACTATTTTAATCTGGGTGATGGCTGAATGAGACTGAAGCTGCTATTTGAATCTGGGTGAAGGCTGAATGAGACTGAAGCTGCTATTTTAATCTGGGTGAAGGCTGAATGAGACTGAAGCTGCTATTTTAATCTGGGTGAAGGCTGAATGAGACTGAAGCTGCTATTTTAATCTGGGCGAAGGCTGAATGAGACTGAAGCTGCTATTTTAATCTGGGTGAAGGCTGAATGAGACTGAAGCTGCTATTTTAATCTTGACTAGTTTCAAGACTAGTCATTCAACTGAGACTGCTCTTCTCTGTATCACGGAGGCGCTCCGCACTGCTAAAGCTAACTCTCTCTCCTCTGCTCTCATCCTTCTAGACCTATCGGCTGCCTTCGATACTGTGAACCATCAGATCCTCCTCTCCACCCTCTCCGAGTTGGGCATCTCCGGCGCGGCCCACGCTTGGATTGCGTCCTACCTGACAGGTCGCTCCTACCAGGTGGCGTGGCGAGAATCCGTCTCCACACCACGTGCTCTCACCACTGGTGTCCCCCAGGGCTCTGTTCTAGGCCCTCTCCTATTCTCGCTATACACCAAGTCACTTGGCTCTGTCATAACCTCACATGGTCTCTCCTATCATTGCTATGCAGACGACACACAATTAATCTTCTCCTTTCCCCCTTCTGATGACCAGGTGGCGAATCGCATCTCTGCATGTCTGGCAGACATATCCGTGTGGATGACGGATCACCACCTCAAGCTGAACCTCGGCAAGACGGAACTGCTCTTCCTCCCGGGGAAGGACTGCCCGTTCCATGATCTCGCCATCACGGTTGACAACTCCATTGTGTCCTCCTCCCAGAGCGCTAAGAACCTTGGCGTGATCCTGGACAACACCCTGTCGTTCTCAACTAACATCAAGGCGGTGGCCCGTTCCTGTAGGTTCATGCTCTACAACATCCGCAGAGTACGACCCTGCCTCACACAGGAAGCGGCGCAGGTCCTAATCCAGGCACTTGTCATCTCCCGTCTGGATTACTGCAACTCGCTGTTGGCTGGGCTCCCTGCCTGTGCCATTAAACCCCTACAACTCATCCAGAACGCCGCAGCCCGTCTGGTGTTCAACCTTCCCAAGTTCTCTCACGTCACCCCGCTCCTCCGCTCCCTCCACTGGCTTCCAGTTGAAGCTCGCATCCGCTACAAGACCATGGTGCTTGCCTACGGAGCTGTGAGGGGAACGGCACCTCAGTACCTCCAGGCTCTGATCAGGCCCTACACCCAAACAAGGGCACTGCGTTCATCCACCTCTGGCCTGCTCGCCTCCCTACCACTGAGGAAGTACAGTTCCCGCTCAGCCCAGTCAAAACTGTTCGCTGCTCTGGCCCCCAATGGTGGAACAAACTCCCTCACGACGCCAGGACAGCGGAGTCAATCACCACCTTCCGGAGACACCTGAAACCCCACCTCTTTAAGGAATACCTAGGATAGGATAAAGTAATCCTTCTCACCCCCCCTCCCCCTGAAAAGATTTAGATGCACTACTGTTCCACTGGAGGTCATAAGGTGAATGCACCAATTTGTAAGTCGCTCTGGATAAGAGCGTCTGCTAAATGACTTAAATGTAAATGTAATCTGGGTGAAGGCTGAATGAGATTGAAGCTACTATTTTAATCTGGGTGAAGGCTGAATGAGACTGAAGCTGCTTCATGTCACAGACACTTACTCTCCCCTTTCTTCTTCACACAATTATTGGTTGAATTTGAGGGCTCCTCACCCAGAGTCCTCGAACCAGGACGAAGAACAGAAATGGGAAGTAATGAATCAATTAAAGAGCAGAGGAGCGCTGTGGCCTGACCTGTAGAGTGGAGCCACACTGCCTTCCATCTAAAAAGAGATGATAAACCCTATTCACTTTGCTCTGGGTCTTCAGCTAGGGAAAGAGAACAGACCACAGAAAATAATCATACAATTTAGCAAACAATATTATTGATTTCGTAGTTGGACTGCAGATATCTGAAAACGAAATGTTATTTTGATCATACTGAACTAAACTAAATCAAACTAAACCAAAACTAAATTGAAAACCTGCGGGGCACTGCAGCAAGCCGCAGCACGTTTATGAGAGCCATTGTCTGTGTCTGCATTTAGAGAGCTCAACAGACCGATGCGATAAACAAACTTCTCATATTTCATCATGTTTAAAAGGTGTCGGTCACCTCATAGCCCACTCCACTCCTGTGATGAGTCTCAGAACGTGCTGCTTTCATGTCTGTGTGACCTGTAGGGTACAGTGGTGGAAACGTTGATGTAGCGTCCACTCCAGACCACTTACACATTGATGTTTTCTCTAATATGAGCTAAATGCATATATAACATTCATTGTTTTGGCATGTACAGAACCAGTGAAAGGTTTGGACACACCTACTCATTCAATGGTTTGTTTACCACTTTTTTGGTTACTACAGGATTCCATAATTGTTATTTCATCGTTCTGATGTCTTCACTATTATTCTACAATGTAGAAAATAGTAAAAATAAAGAAAAACCCTTGAATGAGTGGGAGTGTCAAAACTTTTGACTGGTACTGTATGTGTTTGTGCATGTTCATGTGGGATCAGCTATCTGTCCACAGGTGTCAAATCCATAGTAAAACTTCTCTATTCTTTAAGTGAGAGACTATATTGACAGGACCTAGGGGTGAGCCTATGTCTGTCAGTTAACTCCACAACCTTTAGTCTGTGATGAGAGACACTGGACAGACAAAATGTCCTGCAGCGGTTCATGGTCATAAAGTGTGGCATCTGCTTGTAATAACAGTGAGCTGCATCACCAATGCTGCGATTAAATAATTACGTAAATAAATACAAAAGAGAACTTGTACACACACACGTGTGGACAGCACACACACAGTAGGATTCTAAAGCCCTAGAGATTAGGTTATATTGGCTGATAGCATGACAGTGCCGGTCGATGCCGTTTAAGATGAGGGAGGACGATTACATTTTTTTATGAGCATGGCCTATTACAGCATATTAGATGACTGTCATTCATATTCCTTTCACCCAGTTCAATGTAACAGTGATAGGTTTAGGCTACTACATGATACTCAAATTTGACCTATACCCATCATGAGGTTGCTACAACCTAGCCTATGAATGAAAGTTTACAACATAGGTGCACACAGGTCGAGAGAAACATTTCAATACCGCCTTGCACACTTTTGCCTGCATCTAGCTGATCTAGGGTGTAATCATTAGTCCAACAGTTGCAAACAAGAGTTTCTATTGGACAAATTCAGATATGTTTATCCCCGTTTCGTTCCATTTGTTTCCATATAAGAAATGTTTTTCAACAAAATGAATACACCCCTGATCATGCATAAACAGACTTCGCTTTCATAGCAGCCACATTGTATTCCTTCTCGCATCTATGCACTCTCCTCCTCTCACCTTTTTCCTTCGCTTGTGGACTTTAATGCCCCACACATCAGCTGTATGTGACCAGGTGAAAAAAACTTTCCAAGCCAAACCATATCATAACCGCTACACACAGCCTACATCGTTGTCACCATTTTAGCTAAAGTAACATCATAGTCAACATAGCTAATAGAACTAAAGTGTTAGTAAACCCGCTACAATCATGCAGTAACGTTACAGTGTACAGTCAGTAAGCAATTTAGCACTTTAGCAGGCCCCAGTGGCAATAAATTAGTACAACCAAAAGCTTACCTTGACTTGGAAGAGTTCCAGTGTTGTGTTGGAAAGTCAAAGCCAGCTAGCTAACATAGCATCCTTCTGTTTGAGCAGGGTGTTTGAGTAGGCTAAACTAGCTAGCTGCATTTGCTAGCTGAGTAAGTGAAACTGAATGTGAAAAAAATGACAAAATCTCTATCTTTCTCTTGCTTCTCCATAATTTTGGAATACATTAATTACAGTAGTTCAAAACTGTTCACATAGTTTTTCTCTCTCTTTGAGTCAACTACTCACCACATTTTATGTATTGCAATACTATCTAGCTGTAGCATAAGCTTTCAGTACTAGATTAATTCTTTGATCCTTTGATTGGGTGGACAACATGTCAGTTCACGCTGTAAGAGCTCTGATAGGTTGGAGGATGTCCTCTGAACTTACTGTGTAAGTCTATGAAAGGCGGTGAGAACCATGAGTCTCCTAGGTTTTGTATTAAAGTCAATGTACCCAGAGCAGTACAGAAGCTAGCTGTTCTCAGGCTACACCATAGTGCTACTTACAGAGTGCTGTTGAGGCTACTGTAGACCTTCATTGCAAAACAGTGTGTTTTAATCAGTTATTTGGTAACATGAATATATTTAGAATTGTTTTTATCTAAAAAGGATAACTTTTTAAATGTTTTAACATTTTTATGAAATTCACTGAGGAGGATGGTCCTCCCCTTTCTCCTCCGAGGAGCCTCCACAGTAGCACGAGTGGACTGATTAGCTATGTCACCTCGTTCTTGTGAGGAGGGCAGTGACAGTTATGGGAGGAGAGTGGGGCTGCTGTGACTTCCACCCAGGCAGGAGTAAAACAGTACCACACAGATAGATGACCTGAGTGTGGGTGAAGCAACTCTGTCTGAATACCAAAAATAACCTTTCACTGATGTTTCTTATTAACCAGGGGTTGGAACAGAACCAGATAAAAAAAAAAATAGGAACAGAATCAGAACCGAGAACAAAAGTGATCTATACTGTTCCGTAAACTAGCTAGCAAGCTGGTCCAATGGAAAGCCAACTCTCTGAATTTCAAAGACATTCAAAGTTCCTTCATAGAAGCCACTTCTCCATAGGAATAATTATGTGGGCCTAATTCAGATAATGCATGTCCCAACAACAAGATGCCCACCGCTTCAAGCCAAGCCCTCTCCTCCACCCTCTCTCGCTCTCTCCCCACCCACAAAATTTCAGTCGCATCTTGCACCCTATACTCATCTGTTCAATGCCTGTAAATAGCTTGCCCGTTCCATAGCAAGCTGCTCTATCTCCACTGATTGGTGAAGTAATTTAATGTTGAACTAAATGTAAAAAAAAAAAAAAATTCAGAGGTTTAAATACGAACAGAAAGGAATGATATAAACCTTTACTTTTTGGGGGGTTCGAACTGGTTCAGAACTTTATTTTTGCTGGTCAGAAACAATTATGGAAATGTGAAAATTATTTTGGTTCTAATCCCTGTTTATAACAGAATGTCAGATTTTTGGAGCACTCTCATTTCACCTCTGTCTGCCTGTCTGTCAGATTTATAACACACATGAATATAAAGCCTAAAGCTCTGGTCCAGGGCCTGCATTCCCCTCTCTTCTCCAGACTTTAACCACCAACCTCTACACAGAGCCGAGCTGGCCCAGAGGCAGCCCCTAGGGAAGCTCTGTGTCTACTGTCTGCATATGAAAACAGAAGTCCTAGCTGTACCCCTCCATAAACAGACCAGACGAGGCCAGGCCAGAGCTGTAACGCAGGCTAGACGGACAGGGCCCCAGGGGTACAGCTAAATTTCCAGCTAAACGAAGGCCTTCAACAGTAGCCTAAACCCATAAATCTTAGACCCGTAGCTCTTCGTCCCGACATGATCAGTACTGTAGGAGTGTGTATGTAGAAAGTGTCTACTGTTGTCTGCTTCCTTGCGTTCCCTGTGCAGCTGTTATCACTTCACAACCCCAATTCCTCTGTCTGACACAGCTAGATTATGTTTTGGTGACTGTTGCTGTGTGTGTGTGTGTGTTTTTAGGGAGTCATAAATACAGCCATTTAACCCTTTACACTCGTTGGGAATTGGCCTATATGGATAGGGCTAAATTGAAATGTTTCTTACAGAAGGAATATGAAAGGCATATGAATAACCATTGGACTTGGAGATAATGGGACAAGTATTAGACCAAAGGTGAATCCAAACATTACACTGTTGATTTTATGTGCATTTGATATTTACTGTACTTTTCGCTGCATTTGTTGATAACGAGGCTTTGAGTGAGAAGACTAACTGGTGTCTTCAAATGGCCACACACCTCTTCAAAGTGTGCACAGTTCCTTATCCATTTCTATACACTTTTATGACTCAAAGAAGAGTTCAACTATAAGGTACTTTTTTGAGCTCTCGCCATTGAGGAACTAGAACAAGCACACTTGTAATTGTTTAATTTGGAACACAACCCTGCATCCCCCCATCACACAATCACTGTTGTTGTTTACATAATCCAAAAACGGTCCATTATCAATCGCAAGTTATAAAATACAATCTTAGGCAATTTAGAGAAAGATCATAACTTTAATGCGCACAGAAAGGAGTCATGAGTGCATTCAGGTGCTTGTGCCTCAACTAATTTTCTTCACAATAAACAAACAGGCTTAATCTGTTCAGCACAACCCAGGGTATGATGCCATGTCATCTTGTAACTGTATATAGTGATCATAAATGTTGACACTGTATATGACATCAGTGTTATGATTTGGAAATATGAAGTGCAGGGTGTTTGGCTTGCGTGTATGACATCAAAGCGGTATTTATTATAATCCTCTATGTCTCATCTTTCAAAATCCATCAAGTCCTCTTTATTTTATGCATTTTCCTCATTCAGACAACAAATGTGCAAAAGTTGCCCAATTACTGGGAGGGACGGGGGAAACTTCTTGTCGCGCGCGGTGCTCAAGATCAGAACCCATACAATGATGTGAAGCGCCGAGTCAGAGCTCTGACATCATGTATAGCATGTTACTGTACAGCCACTACGTTTCAATTTAGGAAATTATTAGTGCCGAAATCTTCCAATTTCAAGACGTATATGGGTACGAGTGTAAAGGGGGCGACCTGAAGCTGCTAATTGCTTCCCTTTGAAGTCAAGAGATTTCTATTCAGCTACAGAAGTAGTATTTTACTGGGTGACTTTCACTTTTACTTGAATCATTTTCTATTAAGGTATCTTTACTTTTACTCAAGTATGACAATTGAATACTTTTTCAACCATGGCTTACATTACATATCAATCAAAATATAAAACAGTACATCATATTACACCACTACATATCTACAATACAAAATGTATAATACCACCATACAACAATATTACAATGTACGTGTGTGTAGAGTGTGTGTGTGCATGTCTGTACCGGTGTGTGTGTGTCTCTCTTCACAGTCCCTGTTGTTCCATAAGGTGTATTTTTTCCTGTTAAAAAAAAATCTGATTCTACTGCTTGTATCAGTTACCTGATGTGGAATAGAGTTCCATGTGGTCATGGCTCTATGTAGAACTGGGAACCTCCCATAGTCTGTTCTGGAGTTTTGAAGAGACTTCTGGTGGAATGTCTTGTGGGGAATGCATGGGTGTCCGAGCTGTGTGCTAGTAGTTTAAACAGACCTCTAGTGGAATGTCTTGTGGGGAATGCATGAGTGTCCGAGCTGTGTGCTAGTAGTTTAAACAGACCTCTGGTGGAATGTCTTGTGGGGAATGCATGGGTGTCCGAGCTGTGTGCTAGTAGTTTAAACAGACCTCTGGTGGAATGTCTTGTGGGGAATGCATGAGTGTCCGAGCTGTGTGCTAGTAGTTTAAACAGACCTCTGGTGGAATGTCTTGTGGGGAATGCATGGGTGTCCGAGCTGTGTGCTAGTAGTTTAAACAGACCTCTGGTGGAATGTCTTGTGGGGAATGCATGAGTGTCCGAGCTGTGTGCTAGTAGTTTAAACAGACCTCTGGTGGAATGTCTTGTGGGGAATGCATGAGTGTCCGAGCTGTGTGCTAGTAGTTTAAACAGACCTCTAGTGGAATGTCTTGTGGGGAATGCATGAGTGTCCGAGCTGTGTGCTAGTAGTTTAAACAGACCTCTGGTGGAATGTCTTGTGGGGAATGCATGAGTGTCCGAGCTGTGTGCTAGTAGTTTAAACAGACCTCTGGTGGAATGTCTTGTGGGGAATGCATGAGTGTCCGAGCTGTGTGCTAGTAGTTTAAACAGACCTCTGGTGGAATGTCTTGTGGGGAATGCATGAGTGTCCGAGCTGTGTGCTAGTAGTTTAAACAAACAACTCAGTACATTCAGCTTGTCAACACTTCTTACAAAAACAAGCAGTGATGAAGTCCATCTCTCTTCCAGGGCCAGCAGTGCTGCCATTTTCTGAGACAATTGTAATTTTCCAAAGTCCCTCTGGCACCTGACCACGACTGAACAGTAGTCCAGGTGCGACAAAACTAGGGCCTGTAGGACCTGCCTTGTTGATAGTGTTGTTACGAATGCAGAGTAGGGCTTTATTATGGACAGACTACTCCCCATCTTAGCTACTTTTGTATCAATATGTTTTGACCATGACAGTTTACAATCCAGGTTTACTCCAAGCAGATGAATCACCTCAACTTGCTCAATTTCCAACTGATTCATTACAATATTGATTTGAGGTTTAGGTTTTAGTGAATGATTTGTCCCAAATACAATGCTTTTAGTTTTTGAAATATTTAGGACTAACTTATTCCTTGCCACCCATTCTGAAACTAACTGCAGCTCTTTGTTAAGTGTTGCAGTCATTTCAGTCACTGTAGTAGCTGACATGTATAGTGTTGAGTCATCTATACATAAAGAACACCCTCTGGTTTCGCAAACCCCTCGAGGACTGAAGGGCAGTGGAGCCTGATGGACTTGTGCCGGCTGTAGTATATGTGGTAGAGACCCTCTGGGCTAGAGACAGGGTAGAGGATGATAGAGCAGGAATCGCTGTTAGCAGGTGGGCGAAACGGTTGGTCAGCAGGATGGGATCCCCCAAAGCCATTTCAGTTCCATTCACCAAAGACCCCTGCCTTGCACTGGACTTACGGTGTATGACGTGGCTCCACTGGGATGCAGGATTGATAACCGTGGCATCCACTAGCTCCTCATAAAGCGTCCTTGGGGGCCGGGATGGGAGGTCGGGGTAGGATGGGGAGGGTAGGTGAGATGGTAGGGGAGAGGTGACTTCACTAGGGAGGGGTCTCTGCAGGGCAGCCCTGGCCAGTCAGTCAGAGAGTGGCAACGCGGTGGCGAGGCAGTGGCACGACGACCAGGCTGAGGTCAGTGCAACCTATCCAGGATACACTAATGTCTCGATTTGATTACTCCGGCCATCCAGCTCAGACATGTATTCCTCAATAAGCTGACAGTTTCCACACTGCAAATTTGGTTGTCAAGGAATCAGCTAAAAGTCAATCAACCCACACAGTCGTTAGAGTCAGTTAGATTGAATCACAGTTTGTTGGATCACCACAGTCATAGACAGCAAGCCAGAACCCAAGAACAGACTAGAACCCAGCCAGTACTAGGATCCACAATAAACACAACCAAGTCACAAAACTGGCCAACATAACAACAGCAAGGAGAGAGTGGTGACTTACTCAATGAGATTAAATGCTGGGGCCCATCAAAACAGCAATGTAACGGAAGCCATGTTACCAGTATGATACCCAGGAGAGAAGCACATTGGTGGGCATGTAGTTTCTAGTACAGGCCGGTGGATAGCCGGGAGGGTGGCAAGCGCTATACCGGGCCATGGGAGAGTCCAAAAATGGCACATTCAAGTGGAGTTCAGGTTTGGCTGTAGTCCAAAAACATCCAAGGCACCATGTCAAGTGCTGCGAGCTTTCCTCAGGCACCGTTTCGAGTAGATGTCCTGAATTTTTATTATACTGTAATGAAACAGGCAGGGAGCTGGTCTCGAACCTTCGACCTTCTAGCCCGAGGTCCGATTTCCATGCCTATAAACCCAGGGTCGTTACACTACTCCCTCCTTTCAAAGAGCGCGTCCTCGCGCTAGCTTGCGACTCTACGTCTTACAGGAACGCGCTCACCGGCCAAGCACACGCACTGTCGTGGATGCGATGTCCGATCACTTCTGACACCAATGTAATGAAACAGGCAGGGAGCAGGTCTCAAACCCTCAACCTTCTAGCCCGAGGTCCGGGGCGCTATCGACTGTGCCGCAAAAGCATGCTTGTGCGGCAGGGTCGATTTCCGCGCTTATAAACCCAGGGTCGCTACAATACTGTAAACGAACGGTATATTTTCAGTTAAGTGTGCTAGTGCTTTTTTCAGCCCAGACCTAGTTATGGTGGGAGGAGATGAGAACTAAGCTAGAAATTTGAACCTTCCAGGTAGAAAAGATAGTTTGGTGTAGCTAGCCTTGTGGTGAGTCACCTGGGTTAGCTAAGCCTTTTGGCGAGAGCTAGCCCATTCTAGTGTGGTTAGCTAGCATCCCAGCTAGCTAGCCAAGTTAGCTAAATTCTTGCTGCGTGGGCTGACTAAGTCTCGATAGCTAGCCGTGTGACGCTAGCTACCAACAGAGACTGAGAAGTAGAACATACACTGCTCAAAAAAATAAAGGGAACACTAAAATAACACATCCTAGATCTGAATGAATGAAATATTTTTATTAAATACTTTTTTCTTTACATAGTTGAATGTGCTGACAACAAAATCACACAAAAATGATCAATGGAAATCAAATGTATCAATCCATGGAGTTCTGGAATTGTGGAAAACCACACTACAGGCTGATCCAACTTTGATGTAATGTCCTTAAAACAAGTCAAAATGAGGCTCAGTAGTGAGTGTGGCCTCCACGTGCCTGTATGACCTCCCTACAACGCCTGCGCATGCTCCTGATGAGTTGGCGGATGGTCTCCTGAGGGATCTCCTCCCAGACCTGGACTAAAGCATCCTCCAACTCCTGGACAGTCTGTGGTGCAACGTGACATTGGTGGATGGAGCGAGACATGATGTCCCAGATGTGCTCAATTGGATTCAGGTCTGGGGAACGGGCGGGCCAGTCCATAGCATCAATGCCTTCCTCTTGCAGGAACTGCTGACACACTCCAGCCACATGAGGTCTAGCATTGTCTTGCATTAGGAGGAACCCAGGGCCAACCGCACCGGCATATGGTCTCACAAGGGGTCTGAGGATCTCATCTCGGTACCTAATGGCAGTCAGGCTACCTCTGGCGAGCACATGGAGGGCTGTGCGGCCCCCCAAAGAAATGCCACCCCACACCATGACTGACCCACGCCAAACCGGTCATGCTGGAGGATGTTGCAGGCAGCAGAACGTTCTCCACGGCGTCTCCAGACTCTGTCACGTCTGTCACGTGCTCAGTGTGAACCTGTGAAGAGCACAGGGCGCAGTGGCAAATTTGCCAATCTTGGTGTTCTCTGGCAAATGCCAAACGTCCTGCACAGTGTTGGGCTGTAAGCTCAACCCCCACCTGTGGATGTCGGGCTCTCATATCACCCTCATGGAGTCTGTTTCTGACCATATGAGTAGACATATGCACATTTGTGGTCTGCTGGAGGTCATTTTGCAGGGCTCTGGCAGTGCTCCTCCTTGCACAAAGGCGGAGGTAGCGGTCCTGCTGCTGGGTTGTTGCCCTCCTACGGCCTCCTCCACGTCTCCTAATGTACTGGCCTGTCTCCTGGTAGCACCTCCATGCTCTGGACACTACGCTGACAGACACAGCAAACCTTCTTGCCACAGCTCGCATTGATGTGCCATCCTGGATGAGCTTGCACTACCTGAGCCACTTGTGTGGGTTGTAGACTCAGTCTCATGTTACCACTAGAGTGAAAGCACCGCCAGCATTCAAAAGTGACCAAAACATCAGCCAGGAAGCATAGGAACTGAGAAGTGGTCTGTGGTCACCACCTGCAGAAACCACTCCTTTATTGGGGGTGTCTTGCTAATTGCCTATAATTTCCACCTGTTGTCTATTCCATTTGCACAACAGCATGTGAAATGTATTGTCAATCAGTGTTGCTTCCTAAGTGGACAGTTTGATTTCACAGAAGTGTGATTGACTTGGAGTTACATTGTGTTGTTTAAGTGTTCCCTTTATTTTTTTGAGTATATTACACTCAAAGCAAAACTTTCCTTTTGGTCAGTACTCAACACTATCGACTGGACCCGAGGTCCTACTTTTGGCAGTGTTAACCTCACGGTTCACCTGAGGACAGTTTAGTAGCAAGACAGGGATCTAGTGGTCAGTGTACCGAAGCCGGACATCTCAATGGTCATAACACCGAATCCCTGACCAAACTGCTGGTTAAAGTCTTACAATAAGTACACATATGTTTACAAGCATATCATACCCATGCCTTCTGTTGTAATTGAGCTGTCTTTCTCTCAACTCGCTCGCTCGCTCGCTCGCAAGCGCGCGCACACACACACACACACACACACACACACACACACACACACACACACACGAGTAGAGACCAATTACCCAATCTTACGCTAGAGATCAGGCTCGGAATGTAAACTGGAACAATAACAGCGATGTGAAATCCTGATGTAAATATTTTCCATCTCCTTTCTGAAGTCAATGACGGTTAACTTCACACGGTAAGAGCCTTGGGCACATTCCTAAGAGGAGGGGGGCTATTGTAATTCAGACTCAACAGATCACACCAGCACCTTCATCCGCCCAGTTTCTATGTTGACATTCAGGACTATGCAAATGGGCCAACATGTTTGAATGTTTACATTTCAATTTGAAAAAACAATCTTTCTTCCTTTGTCCAGGCAAAGAGCTGCTGTGGCAAATGGGTCAAAATAATGTATATTGGTCACTGCAAATGCTAACGCACTTGTGAGAGATATAAACAAATAAGTGAATAGCGCTATCGCTTTTTTTCTGTTTTCCAAATTCCCCCTGCTTTTTGCATTTGCTTAGGAATCTTGAGGTTGAAAACGCTAAGGATGGCACACATCCCAATATTATCAGAGACCAGGCATTGGCAGGGTTACGGGCAATTATCAAAATGACTGAGTGTTGATAGTGGGCAAGTTTAGGTTATCTGTTTTGGCATTAAGATGGATGAAATCTGATGATTTGCATATCACCAACATCCATATAGTGATACACAAATCATACATTATCCACACCTAACAAGTGTGACCCAAAGCATGACATCATGTCAGACTGTCCCTGTCCCCCAGATCACTGCATTTGTGTACTGAGGCCCAGTCTATGGCCTAAATGAATGCCTTTCCTCTCTGCCCTCTCCTCTTTGTGGGGCACTTCCATTACCCACCACAGGAAATCAGTCTTCACCTTTGTGTCAACAAGGACATCCTTCTGAGAATAGCCCCACATCACTCCCTGCCCCCTCCACCAGCCCAATTACCTTGTCAATCCCCTGCTGCTCCATCCCCCCAAGGGTCCACACCCCAGCTATAGATCACCCCCATTCTGTCCCCTCTAGCCTTCTATTGCCACCCCTGTGTGAGTGACACCCCTATCCCTGGTTTATTCCTTGTTTTAGTCCCGTTATTTGTTTATTCTCTCTGGATAATTGTCTGCTCTATGTTTCATTTAAAAAAAATGTTTTTCAACCTTTATTTAACTAGGCAAGTCAGGTAAGAACACATTCTTATTTTCACTGCAGGCCTAGGAACAGTGGGTTAACTGCCTTGTTCAGGGGCAGAAAGACCGTTTTTACCTTGTCAGCTCAGGGATTCGATCTCGTAATCTTTTGGTTAATGGCCCAACGCTCTAACCACTAGGCTACCTGCTACCCCAATGTTGGACATAAGACTGTGTGTCCTGCCGCCCCATTGTTGGACATAAGACTGTGTGTCCTGCCGCCCCATTGTTGGACATAAGACTGTATGTCCTGCCGCCCCATTGTTGGACATAAGACTGTGTGTCCTGCCGCCCCATTATTGGACATAAGACTGTGTGTCCTGCCGCCCCATTGTTGGGCATGAGACTATGTCCTGCCGCCCCATTGTTGGACATAAGACTGTATGTCCTTCCGCCCCATTGTTGGACATAAGACTGTATGTCCTTCCGCCCCATTGTTGGACATAAGACTGTATGTCCTGCCGCCCCATTGTTGGACATAAGACTGTATGTCCTGCCGCCCCATTGTTGGACATAAGGCTGTATGTCCTGCCGCCCCATTGTTGGACATAAGGCTGTATGTCCTGCCACCCCATTATTGGACATAAGGCTGTATGTCCTGCTGCCCCATTGTTGGACATAAGGCTGTATGTCCTGCCACCCCATTATTGGACATAAGGCTGTATGTCCTGCTGCCCCATTGTTGGACATAAGACTGTATGTCCTGGCGCCCCATTGTTGGACATAAGGCTGTATGTCCTGCTGCCCCATTGTTGGACATAAGGCTGTAAAAACACCAGCAAATCAGCTCCAAGTGATTTTAATTTTGGAAATCTGTTCCCAAGTATTCCCATGTGTAATAGAGAACCATGCGATCGTGTACAAATGTAACTAAGGTTTGACATGTTTATGTTTTAGTAAAATATTACATCTGTTTGGGCTTCTTGCCATCAATTTGCGGTCTACAAATGATTTGTAATTATGTTCTGGCCCCCTGACCATTCATTCAAGAAAACAATCGGCCCGTGCCTGAATCTAATTGACGATCCCGGCTTTACAGTATATCTCTCTAAAACAGTAATAACAACTATCCTTATAGTTTGGTAAGAGGATCAATTGATTTACTATCTTGTTTTATGTATTACAGTATCATGCACCCAAGAATGGGAAGTTGTATGACCCACATTGATAAAAACACAATCAATTCACTTTGTTAGTGCAACAATACACAATATATAATAATAGGACATGTGCTGTATTCCCCTCAGTGAGATGTTATAAGGATGGATGACCTGACACCTTAAACTCTTTATATAAATGACTCACAGCGTATCAGACACCTGAGTCTTTTATCGAGCTAATAAGTAGACATCACCGGTCCTTCAACAGGCTAACAGGCACCTAGAGCTGCTAACGCCTCACTTCGGAAATGACGGTGACCGCCAAGCTCATCTCTATGACGGCTCTGACGTGTCACCATTAGTCACCTGTATGGGGACAGGGGGGACAGAGTCTGAGTGTCACCATCATGACATAATGTATTAGGTGTAGTCAGGGCACAGTCACAAACCCCTTAGAGTAACAGCTGGCCAGTATGCACACAATATTTGGTTCTGGGTGCAGAGACTACTGTATCACCAACACAGATCCTGCAGCTAGAATTATGAAGCTGTTATCGTGGCAGTTCACTCACCAGTACAAAGGAGGCTCTTGAACATACTGATTATGGGCATGGTAAACACTGGGGGCTGGGGCTCGGGTGGGGCTGTGAGGTGGCCTGTGGGGGGCTTGTGGCGTGTCGTGCTGTGCAGCTAGCAGGGGCCTGTCTGCTGACTAATTCTAGCCGTTCATTTCACATTTCAGCGTCCCCGCCTGTCATCAGGGCTCTTATCAAAAATACATACCAGACCATAATCACACTACGACTTGCTGCCAACATACCTCAGGAGGCAGACACATGAACACGGATGAAAGATGGGGGGCAGAGAGAGGGAGACATAAGAAAGTGGGACAAAGAGAAGGGATAGGTTGAAAAAGAGAAGTAGGTTTTCAACAGCCGTATTTGAACTTATTTGACACAATAAAGACAAAATGCTTTCTTTTGAAACGCTGCTCTCTCAGCACACAGGCACTTACAGTTCTACTGCGGCATGTGCTGCAAACACAAACACGAGCGCAATTGTCCCCATTATGAACAACTGTCCTGAGAAGGTGACTGTGAGCCCCTAGGTGATGACTACTGGGTCAGGGTGTCACCCAGTAACAGTTCTGGACCACTCACGACTTGTGGTGTTACTCAACAGTAACGGATCTGTGTGCCTTTTACAGATGATGTCCTCTGCAGTCTGAACAGTGAAGGACACAGGACCAGTCTGAGCAATGACTGTAGCAGGAAGCCACTTGGGTCTTTTGAGGTAGTTCCTAGCTTAGACAGTTTCTCCAGGATCGAAAGCTCTGTCCTTTGCTCTCAGTTCACAACATTTGACTTGACTCACCTGTTAACGTTGTACTGTCTCCTTTGCGTTCAGAAATTTGAGTAGGTCAAAACGTATGCATAGCTCTCTCTTCATGAGTAGCAGGAAGCTGTTCACGCATTGGTGCAGTGTCCCTTGACCCTGAGACACTTTTAAGGCATGTTTCATGAAGATGGATATTACGGTGCTGAACTGATGTGCTATAGCCCATTCACCGGTAGGAATGTGGCCATTTCTTGGGACACTAGCTGCGGTCCATTTGGAGTAGGAGTGGCGATCTGAACCGAATAAACACTTCCCCCGGCTTCTCGATTGTCTTCTCTGCAGTAGTAGACTTCATGATGGCAATCTCTGGCCACCTGCTATGAGCATAGACAACCATGAGAAACATTCTGTATTTGAATGGACCTGCTAAGTGGACGTGTATGCGTTGCCACACCTCCCCCAGCCAATCCCACAGATGAAGAAGTGCAAGTTGAAGTACGTTGCAAACCTTCTGAGATGAGGAACACGTTTTTGCTTCTCCTCAATGCTTCCATCCAATCCAGGCCACCAAAAGTAGCTTTGTGTGATTTCCTTCATACGAACCATTCCACATTGACCTGAGTGTAGATGTTGCAACACTGGTTTCCCCAGCAAAGACGGAATGATAACTCTCCTCCCCCACAGCAGACAACCGGACTGTACTGACAGCTCAGTTCTCCTGGAGAGGTAAGGTTTCAGTTCCGGAGCATCCCCTGCAGCTTTACCTTTAATGATGTCCATCACTTCAGATAACACCGGGCTGTTTCTGGTGTTTCTCCACACTTCTGTTGAAATGACTGGTGCGTTTTCCACACCCACCACCATAAGACCCCGCCCTGTGCAACTGGGTACTGGACTTCCTGATGGGCCGCCCCCAGGTGGTGAGGGTAGGCAACAACATCTCCACCCCGCTGATCCTCAACACTGGGGCCCCACAAGGGTGCGTTCTGAGCCCTCTCCTGTACTCCCTGTTCACCCACGACTGTGTGGCCACGCACGCCTCCAACTCAATCATCAAGTTTGCGGACGACACAACAGTGGTCGGCTTGATTACCAACAACGACGAGACGGCCTACAGGGAGGAGGTGAGGGCCCTCGGAGTGTGGTGTCAGGAAAATAACCTCACACTCAACGTCAACAAAACTAAGGAGATGATTGTGGACTTCAGGAAACAGCAGAGGGAACACCCCCCTATCCACATCGATGGAACAGTAGTGGAGAGGGTAGTAAGTTTTAAGTTCCTCGGCGTACACATCACAGACAAACTGAATTGGTCCACCCACACAGACAGCATCATGAAGAAGGCGCAGCAGCGCCTCTTCAACCTCAAGAGGCTGAAGAAATTTGGCTTGTCACCAAAAGCACTCACAAACTTCTACAGATGCACAATCGAGAGCATCCTGTCGGGCTGTATCACCGCCTGGTACGGCAACTGCTCCGCCCACAACCGTAAGGCTCTCCAGAGGGTAGTGAGGTCTGCACAACGCATCACCGGGGGCAAACTACCTGCCCTCCAGGACACCTACACCACCCGATGTCACAGGAAGGCCATAAAGATCATCAAGGACAACAACCACCCGAGCCACTGCCTGTTCACCCCGCTATCATCCAGAAGGCGAGGTCAGTACAGGTGCATCAAAGCTGGGACCGAGAGACTGAAAAACAGCTTCTATCTCAAGGCCATCAGACTGTTAAACAGCCACCACTAACATAGAGTGGCTGCTGCCAACACACTGACTCAACTCCAGCCACTTTAATAATGGGAATTGATGGGAAATTATGTAAAATATATCACTAGCCACTTTAAACAATGCTACCTAATATAATGTTTACATACCCTACATTATCCATCTCATATGTATACGTATATACTGTACTCTATATCATCTACTGCATCTTTATGTAATACATGTATCACTAGCCACTTTAACTATGCCACTTTGTTTACATACTCATCTCATATGTATATACTGTACTCAATACCATCTACTGTATCTTGCCTATGCCGCTCTGTACCATCACTCATTCATATATCTTTATGTACATATTCTTTATCCCCTTACACTTGTGTCTATAAGGTAGTAGTTTTGGAAATGTTAGCTAGATTACTTGTTGGTTATTACTGCATTGTCGGAACTAGATGCACAAGCATTTCGCTACACTCGCATTAACATCTGCTAACCATGTGTATGTGACAAATAACATTTGATTTGATTTGAAGCATGGATCTATTTCACCACAACAGTCCAAGAAGTACATAGGAACTGGCTAAATACCAGGAATTGCTGCCACTGAACAACTGACAGCTATCAGCTTCCCAGCACATGCAGACTGACAGACACAAATGACCTGGATGTTTTTGTGCATGTCTTATACAATTACAGTCAATGCATCTCTAAACAGGAAATACATTTTTACTTTGCTGTGATGCCTATTGTGCTGTGACGTGTTTTAGAGACTCTCCTGCAGATGTGCACCTGGTCCAATCATATGTATATGCTCCTTTAATGCCTAAATTACTTTTTGGGATTTTTCAGGTTAATATTTAGGATCAATAATTATCATACAATATCATTCACCATTTCACGTGTTATATGTAAAAATCAAAACAAATGTTTATTGGTCCGCACATATTTAGCAGATATATGTTGTTGTGGGTGTAGCGAAATTCTTGCGTTCCTGGCTCCATGCCATATAAGATGTCATATATCTGGACAATCACTATCGCCCCAGCCCCTCTACATACGTTATCAACCCTTTTTCTGTCAAATAAAGGATGTTTTGTTATTTGTTATTTCATCCGAACCGACCAAACTGTAGCACGGGGCATTCATTTTCTCCTTGTGTTTGGCTGGCGGATCCACGTGAGGGGCGGCAGGGAGCCGAAAGAGCGTACTGTTGCCAGTAGCCAATCAGCGAGAAGCATTTCTTTGGCACTATAAAAGCCACGGTGCTCTCATAGTGCACAGTATTCACACAGTTGGTTCAAGTTAACAATTGAGAGGCTGTTGTGTTTTGAACTAATAAAAGCGATTACTTTTGCTTCATCAGAGACATTATTGAACAATTTGGATTTAGCATCGTCTTGAAAACTGAACAAGGAATTAGTCAAAATGCGTCTGATACAGAACATGTCAACCATCGCGGAGTTTGCGACCCCAGATTGTCCGTCTAACCGGACCATCAAAATAGCGGTGATTGGGGGCAGCGGAGTTGGCAAAACAGGTAAATCGACAAATCAGTTCAACTAAATGTTGACAACTGTATTTTAGTAACTGATGTTATAAATGCATAGGCTACATGATGATTAACTTATGGTCTTCTATTCCAGCTCTGGTAGTAAGATTCCTGACAAGGCGCTTTATTGGCGACTATGAGAGAAACGCAGGAAACCTTTATTCAAGAGAGGTCCAAGTGGACGGAGAGCAGGCAGCCATCCAAGTCCAGGACACGCCGGGTGTTGATGTAAGTTCACTATTTGCTTTTTGCTACGTTTCCAAATGCGCTCGAGACCACTGCGTTTGAGTGCCCACAGACCAACATTTATTTAGGCTAGTCCACCAGAGCCTCTGATCAGTGTGAGGTTTTGAATGAATAAATCAGTATTTACTGTAGTCACAAAACCATAGTAGGCTATGTGAAGTTTGCGCTTTCTGTTCAGAGTTCTTCCCTCCCTGCTCTGGGCACTGGTCCAAAGCCACAGTTTTTGTTCTTACTAAAAGTGCAGAGTTTTTTTTTTTTTAGTCTGGCCTTCTAATTTCCCATTCAGAGAATGTCTGAGCCAGGGATAAATGATACCCCACTTCTGTCTCCTCAATCACCATCACCCTGTTCCCCTTTACTCACTCAGGAGGAGAGAGTAGAGGCAGGAGAGGAGTAACATTTCAGCCCACTGGTTGACTAGACTACTGTAATCAATTTATTAAAACATACCTGTTGCATAATGATGGGAAAATATTTGGTCTGGCATGAATTTAAATCACTTCGCTATGAGGCTGTCCAGGTTGGATTTTATGAAGTTAATTCATGCATTTTTAAACACTGTTCTAAATGAGTTTCAATGTAACAGTTCTCTAATCATGATCTCCATGTTCTCCTCAGGTGACATGCAACGGCCTCAGCCTCCCTGATCATGTGACCTGCTCCATCCAATGGGCAGATGCTGTGGTGTTGGTCTACTCTGTGACTGACCGCCATAGCTTCGACCTGATTGGCCAGTTGCACCAGCTGGTGGCCCGCGCGGGCGGGGCCAACGTGCCTCCCGTCATCCTGCTGGCCAATAAGGCGGACCTGCTGCACATGAGGCGTGTGGATGCCGAACAGGGCCCCTTGCTGGCGGCGGCGCTGGGCTGCTCCTTCTACGAGGTGTCAGCCAGCGAGGACTACAGCCAGGTGCATGGGGCCTTCCACAGGCTGTGCTGCCACATGGCCAAGCAGCAGCCCCAAGCCTCCCTGTCCTCCCACACCACAACTGGAGCAGCAGAAAAGAAGGGGCGCTCACCCCTCATCCCCAGGCCCAAGTCCCCCAACATGCAGGACCTGAAGAGGCGCTTCAAGCAGGCTCTGTCGGCTAAAGTCAGGACGGTCACCTCTGTGTGAGAAGTACTTGGCTTCGTCCACTACACAACATGGTCCAGAGTGGCTACAGAAAATACATTGAATGAGGAGAAACGAGGACAGAAGATTCCTGTCTCGTTTGGGGACTCAATCCTGTATGGATAGAGCAGCCTGACCTGCGACGAGCAGCAGAGACAAAAAGGAGGCTCAAGTTTGACCTCTGACCGAGGTCACTATCTGACAGAGGTCATGACCTGTGGGGTGAAACTGTTCACTGAGTCTGCAGACGTCTGCTATGAGGGACAGCAGCTGGGAGGTGTTGGTATGTCAGTCCACCAGAAGGGACAGAGGAGCTGAATGAAGCCCAGACACACTCCATATTGTGTGAACACTGATATCTTCTCCTGGTAACAAAAGCCTTGACGGACACTGCAGAGTATTTTTAGCCGACGGCAATTTACAGTTTAAATCTTTTTTTTCTCCTCAGGCTGCCACTGCATGGCAATGCTAAAAGACACTGACATTGTCAGACAAGCTGTTCACTGTTCAGTTTCTCATCTGTCAAACTCCTGTTCCCCAGTGCATTCCTTGTACAACAGCCAAAACCATCATTCTGCATATCATGGTAGTGAACTATGAGTGGAAGACAGGATCACTGTGGGGCAGCAGGGTATGGATATGGGGCTGGGTGGGATGTTGTGGTTATTTGTAATGCACTTTAAGAAAACAAAAATGGTTGACTTATTTGTCATACTTTTGAAAATAAAATGATTGCATTCATGATGACTCTTGTCTTATAACCTCATGAGTAAAATACAAACAAGTTCTACGAGCCAGGTATGAACCATGTATTATAGGTTAGGCTGTGTGTAGACATTATCTACAATGAAGCATACTACACCACACCAGTTCAGGCTTGTCCTCAGAGGTGCTGTTCCTCAACCTGGGTGGTGTGACCAATGACACCACAATGCTATTACAGTTATGTGAAAGTTCCTGTCACTAGTGAGGTTCACAGTTCATGCTGATTTGACCTGGGGTCTACTGTCCTATGATTGAGAATATCAGGCTCCAGTCAACATGAAACACCCATCTGAACTTGAAGAAAAAAGAAGCTTCAGGGCAGTTAGTGACATGGAGATGTGCAAAACTCAACTGTAGACCCCTGTTGGACAGACCATGGCCTGTCATTACCACAGAGGCCCTCCACCGTAGCTCTCACTCTCTGAGAACCCGACGTGTAGTGGTTTAATTCTGTACTGTGCCAGAATATTGAAAACTAGCAAGACGCCTCACGTTACTTCTCTCACCTGTAATGAGCTCACACATTGTACAGGACAGTCAGAACAACACAATTGTTTCATTTCACTCAATGTATTCAGATTTAATTCAAACAACTCGATTTGAATGTCATTGCTTTAAGTTGAACTTCAAGACAGAATCAAGTTTACATTCAGTACAGTTTGGAATAAGTCCATGAACACTTAATGTGATTTAGGGTGTACAAGGGATGGGATACAGATCTTACTAAACATTTAGGAATGCCTTTGAAAAAGCCTAAATAGATCCTCTTTCTATCATCTAGTCTTATGTCTGGTCTGCTCTGCTCACACACCAATGACTCCAATCCATTACCAAACCACAAAACCTCAATGGAGCATCTAATTTCTCCTCTCCAGAAAGCGGTACGTGTGTGTGGTCCTTGTTCTGTGCTCACACACCGATGTCTGGCACCAGTCTTTGGGTGGTGAAGAGCAGCTCAGGGACATCTGTAGGTCTCAGCAGTCTGGTGGAGAGGACCAGCACCTGGGACAGAGAGCAGACAGACAGACATGGAGAGTCCGACTAGCTCGTTGCTAAATCAGCAACAGAGAAAGACAACAGTTGGTTGTGTTCAGACCATTGGTTCAGACAACTGGAGTAGACGTCCTGCTTTAAATAAGTAGATACTGAATGTGAACGGAAGCATTTCACTGTAAGGTCTACAGGTGTATTTGGCGCATGTGACTAATACAATTTGATTTCATTTGACCCCATAGAAATCATTAAAATGTTTTTAGATAAAGATGAGTTTGTTGTGCCTTGCATCCACATTCAGTATATGACCCAATGACTCAGTTCATACATTAGACAAACCCAGGCTATTCACTATTTATGTTTCATTAGTCCAAACAAAACCATTTTCTGACTGCTTTTAAATCTATTAATAACCAAGTCCTTAGAGGACCTATATGTTCCTGGAAGCCAGCCCTTATCAGAACACTACTAGCTGCAGACAGACAGATCGAGCAGGCTGAATGGGTTGGGGTTAGAGTGCGTGTTGAGGTCAGAGAGTGTGTGGGCCGCTGGCTGCAGGATGAGGGTCCTACAGTAAGAGCCTCTCTCTTTCTTCTGTTGTTCTGATTAGAGATGTATTCATGACATCAGCCTTTGATGCTGCTCAGGCCTTTCATTAACACAGCTAGCCAGGGATTAGACTGTACTGCAGTACACTGGCTTACAGTTCATTAACCATGTACACACAGCGTACAATACACACGGATGTTTAGCGTGTGGTTGAGTCAGAGTGTGTTGTAGCAGACACACAATACACAATCAGATGCATTACCACATCACACACAAAGAATGTACACGTGTGTCACATTAGTTCCTTTCTGCACTATCCATTGTCTGTCACCTGAGAATATGTCTCAGTGTGTGTGCGTGCGTGCGTGTGAGATAGTGATATAATATATAGCTACTCTTGACTTTCTTCAACTCAGCACCCAGATTTTTGTGGTCGTCCCCTCCCTGTGTTTTATCCTCAGGCTCCTCTTTTGATGTCACTCAGACAGATGACAAACCCTCGCAAAGCCATCACAGTGTGTTATGTAATGCCACCGAGCCATAACCTGGAAAGCTGTAGCCTAAAAAACACATTCATACCACAGCAGCGAAGACTGCACCTGGCCTCTCGTATCTCCTCTGATTTATTTACACCTCACCCTCGCTCTCCAAATCCCCCCTCTTTGCGCTGTTTGTTCGATGTAAGCTCTGCCGGGTGAGTCGAGAGCAAGCGGCCGTGGTCTCTCACCTGTGTGCCCGGCTTGTGGGCGGAGACTACCTCGCGGATCAGGCGGAGCTCAGAGGGAGTGACTCCTCCCACCAGGAAGAGAAAGAGCAGGGCGTGGTCGCTGGGGTGTGGACGGCTCACCTAGGGAGGGGTTAGGGATTGGGATAAAAATTAGCTCATGTAATTTCATTGCCACAAGTTAACCATATCATAATTAAAGGTTATGCTATGGTTTGTGAGCTGAAACTCTAAAAACAATCTGTGGAGCCAGATTACAGTTCAGCATAAACTGACTCTGTCTCTCCCTATGTCTCTCTCCCCTGCTGTCCTTCAGTCTCTCCCCTCTCTGGTCTGAGTCACTGCCCAGCTGGAGTGCAGTGGTCAGAGTGGACTATTCAGCATGAAGGCTTTAAACAACACTCATTCCAGACACACACACAGATTTGTACATGAGTGTGAGTCAGGGGGTCTGGTGTGCCAGCTATGTGTGATTGGTTGGCCTACGGGTAATGGCTGTGTTCTATTGGCTGGGGAGCGACGCCGAGATCACAACTACAGCCTTTGAATAATAACCGTACAATCAAAGCTGCAGGGGGGCGGGACTGGTCCGGGATGGCCAGACATGTGCATCAGGACTGTCTGCCTGGGCTGGCTCAACATGTGTCTTACAATAGGTAGCCTTTATCTGTCAGAGTGTGTGTGTTTGTGTATGTGTGCGCGTGCATGTGTGTGTGTTTACATTGATCAATATGCACAAGTGTGTGGATGTCAGACTGAACATGTGTGTGTGTTTACATTGATCAATATGCACAAGTGTGTGGATGTCAGACTGAACATGTGTGTGTGTTTACATTGATCAATATGCACAAGTGTGTGGATGTCAGACTGAACATGTGTGTGTTTACATTGATCAATATGCACAAGTGTGTGGATGTCAGACTGAACATGTGTGCAATGTAGTAGGTCAAATGGGTATGGGTCTTTGTGCTCATTTGTATTCATATTACATACAGTATGTACTGTATGAGTGCATTAGCTATACCTGCACACACACAGAACAGCAGACCAGCATCTACATGTGCATCCTTAAAGAGATATGAACACCCACCCCCCATCTGGCAACACAAACCCCCTGCACTGTAGCACCAACCAAGTGTAAGGTACATGTGTATGAGTGAGTGAGGGGAGGGGATGGGAAAGGAGTGGAGGGAGGAGGAAAAACACAGCAACACACCTACGCCTAGACAGACAGACACACACTAAAGAACTACAGATGGGCTCTTTTGAGAGTTGTTCCCTAGACAGTGAAGACAGGGAGCTAGACAGTGAAGACAGGGAGCTAGACAGTGAAGACAGGGAGCTAGACAGTGAAGACAGGGAGCTAGACAGTGAAGACAGGGAGCTAGACAGTGAAGACAGGGAGCTAGACAGTGAAGACAGGGAGCTAGACAGTGAAGACAGGGAGCTAGACAGTGAAGACATGGAGCTAGACAGTGAAGACAGGGAGCTAGACAGTGAAGACAGGGAGCTAGACAGTGAAGACAGGGAGCTAGACAGTGAAGACAGGGAGCTAGACAGTGAAGACAGGGAGCTAGACAGTGAAGACAGGGAGCTTGACAGTGAAGACATGGAGCTAGACAGTGAAGACAGGGAGCTAGACAGTGAAGACAGGGAGCTAGACAGTGAAGACAGGGAGCTAGACAGTGAAGACAGGTAGCTAGACAGTGAAGGTATATTGTGGTACAGACTAAAGGGTGTAACCATGTGTTTTATGGTTAAAGGTTATACTGTGCCGTGGTCAGTGAGTTTTATATGGGTGATTTACTGTATGGAGGGTGTGTATAGTTTTACTAGAGGTTTTATGGTTCAGAGAAAGTAACCTTTAATATTACCCTTTCATAAATAACCCTCTCACGAGGGTGTGTGTCATCTGCATGTTTGTGTGTGTGGTTGGATCAGTCTCTCACCTTCATGAACATACTGAAGCCAGTCTTGAGCATGTCGGTGAGGCCTCCAGACATGTGTTCTATGTCGGGAGACTCAGGTCTGTCTGGGTGGAAGATCTCCTCCAGAACCTGTCTGAGGAACGGACGGTACATCGCCTGGAGAACACACAGGAACAGGGCCAGTCAAAACATATTCTACAAATATCACTAGTTTCTCTTTGTGCTTTGTCCTATTTTGTACTTGTGAGTTATGCCATAGTGACAACAAAGTGGAGGGTGAGCCATATATAACACAGGGATTATATAATGAGTGGGAGTGTGTATTACGTCTCTGTGCTAGGTATGTATCTGGGTGAGTAGTGTCTGTCTGGGTTATTGGAATAAAGTTTGTGTTTGAAGAACCCTTAACAGTGGTGTGATCCTCTAGTCCCCTCCATCACTGGATGAATGAGAGATGGTGTGATGTGAATAACTATGAAGCAGAGTTAGAAACAGCTCATCTCTGTAGGGCAGGCCTCTTATTGAGAAGGTCCATGCAGATGAGATGAGGGTATTGAGTTGTTTAGAAGGGTGTTATTGTTGCTGGGGATGAAAATAGCTTTGTTTTCAGTTATGAGCCAGTGTGTTGTGGAGGCTATTGTTGAAAACAAGCTTTTGTATGATAAGTGTTTATGTGTGTGTGGGTGTGCTGATGATTTTGTTTTAAATTGCCTTGTTATTGTGTGATTAGTCTACCGTGGTGATTATTGTGAGGCGTATATACTGATTACAGCCAAGTATTAGTCAGGCTGTTTAGCTAGGTGAATATGGATGGATAGTCAACGTGACATGACCCAACCTGTTCTAAAAAATACCCCACCGCTCCAGACAGGCACGACATTCCCATAAACCCTAGCAGAACACTACACCTCTACAGATACACACCCAGGAGGTGTACATTTCCCAAGCTGCATATGTCATCACTCCCCCTCTAACACACACACACACACACACACACACTCACCAACCCTTCTTAGCCATTTGGCTAATATATTTATTCTGTACTCATTCTATCCTTTCACACTAAAAGCACTGTGACTTTAACACGCTACTGTATTCAGTTTAAAAGTTCTACCTTAGAGTGCTGAGCATGAAGGAGAGGGCACCTTGAAATACTATTATAAATAAAGTTATCAATGTTCACATTCTGAAGGTTATAAAGAAAACACAGTAATATTTTCCAATTGCACTTGACAAACTACATACAACGCTATTGTGTGTAGAGAGACAGAGACAACAGAAAGAAAGAGTGAAAGAGAGCAAGAAATAAAGAGAGGAATTCGCTGACTGAAGGTTTAATCTGACCAGCTACCCGGGCCTATAAAGCAGTCCATTTTTAGGTTACAAGGTAAACCAGATTATTTTATGTGCGAGAAGTTCATATCCCGAGTTAACAATGCAGCCACAGTTAAGGTTTGGCAGAGCTTTATGAGAATTCTCGAAATAGCAGAGTGCTCAGAAGGGTCTGGAGCAAGGTTCCCTCTAAAATGCACCGGTACAGAGCGCAGTAGCCGAGACTGCCGGGCAGAACTATCAGCCCACAGAGAGATGCAAGAGATTTCACTTGCTTGACAATGTCAACATATGTTTCCCATGCCAATATAGCCCTTGAATTGAATTAACAAAACCATTCCTAGTCGATCGCTAGACGTTTCTATAAAAAACCCAACAATCAGCCTAGTTTCTTTTCTATTAGTCTCAGTCTGTTGAAAGTAGGTTCACCCGATTCAGCTGCACTGTGCGCCAGTAGGTGAACTGTTGCCATTTTGAACCATTTCATGTGTCAATGTACAAACTCTGCCTTCCCGGAGGGCCCAGAGAGCAAGTGCACTACAGGCCTACAACTGTCCAATCGGATGGCTCAGATTACCGTGTCTGCAGTACTTTAGCAGGCATAAGAAATCTACAGCGTGAGATTTCAAAACGTTTAAAACCATGACTAGAGAGTGTCAACGAATACATTAAAAAGCTGCTGTTTTTATGAGTGGTGCCTAATTCTGACCATCAGAAGCAGGCATCATCAGCCCAGTAAAAATAAAAAGCTAATTATTCACATGTATGCTCACTCAGCTGTGCCTCACAAGTAATACAACAACGGTGTGATCAAATATACACTACATCAAATTTTGAAATATAATTATAAAAAAATGGCCTGAACAACAATGCATTGGCATGGCAATTCAAGCAAAGCCAATATGCAGCGATAATCTATTGGGCCTATAGCGTACTGCACAAACCTCATTGCTACAGTTTGCAGTGGTGACCCATCATTCAGGGCAGGTGAGACAGACCTGTTTTGAGCCCCACCTGTCTGTTACTTGAACTCTGTGAAGCATTTATTTGGGCTGCAATTTCTGAGGCTGGTAACTCTAATAAACGTATCCTCTGCAGCAGAGGTTGGGAGAATGCCAAGAGTGTGCAAAGTTGGCATCTAGGCAAAGGGTGGCTACTTTGAAGAATCTCAAATATAAAATATATTTAGATTTGTTTAACACTTTTTGTGTGTTATTTCACAGTTTTGATGTCTTCACTATTATTCTACAATGTAGAAACAAGTAAAAATAAAGAAAAACCCTTGAATGAGTAGGTGTGTCCAAACTTTTGACTGGTATTGTATATTTATATATATTTTGTTGTTGGTTATTTTGGCATTAATACATGTCACATATCAGTTTGCAAATACATTGCGTTAATAAAGCCGAATAAGGCAGCTCCAAAATGCTGGTGTTTCAGCTCAGTGCTTTCTGTGGTGGTGCGGCCTCCAGCTGAAAATATGGAGCGTAGGGGTTGGTAATGTTCTCTAGTTGCGCCGTGATTGGTTCAGTGTTCTCTTACTCACACTACGTCACGGCAAAATCTACAGGGAGAGCTAAAAGAATTCAAGCCCCTTGGGTGCTGCCATAGAGTTACATTAGAAGTTCCCATCCAAGAAGGCTCAAGGTCATTGGCCACAGATAAAATGACGTCAAATCACGTTATATCAACCGTAGCTTTGACTGATCATGTCAACATCATACTTTCAAAATCTTAGCTAGCAAGCTAGACAAGCAGTCATCATCAAGAATCAAGTTGACAATCTACTAGAAAATCCTTTTCAATCATTGTCATATGGATAAAAATTAGAGATAAAAAGTATTGGTGCTCATTGGCCATGAACATTGCACAACAAGTTGGAAATCGCAAATTCAACAATGAGTGTTTTCGAAGGAATCAGTGACTAACTGCAAGCGTTGCAAAACAACCACTAGCCTGCTATCTATTCAGTGGAGTGAGTGTGTTGTCCAAGTCTGGGTTTAAGGGTCTCTTTTCCAAGCTTAAAGGGATAAACTTTCACATGCAACACTATGGGCCAGAAAAGGTTGACCACATTGGCGATGCTGTCAATACAGTATGATTTCTGCCTCGTTCAAAACAACTGGAAACTCGGAACTGGGAACTCTGGGGAAAAACGATCTCAGACTGAGATTTTTAAATGTTTATTATTGATATATATTTTACCTCTTTTTCTCCCCAATTTCGTGATATCCAATTGGTAGTTACAGTCTTGTTCCATCAAGAGCTGTGCGTCCTCTAAAACGCAACCCAGCCAAGCCTCACTGCTTCTTGACAATGCTTGCTTAACCTGGAAGTCAGCCGCACGGAAACACCGTACACCTTGCGACCGTGTCAGCGTTCATTGCACCTGGCCCACCACAGGAGTCGCTAGAGCGCGATGGGACAAGGACAACCCGGCTGGCCAAACCCGGACAACACTGGGCCAATTGTGCGCCACCCCATGGGTCTCCCGGTCGTGGCCGGCTGTGACACAGTCTGGGATCGAACCAGGATCTGTAGTGACACATCTAGCACTGCGATGCAGTGCCTTAGACCACGGGAAAATATGTTTTGAACAGAATTTCAAGACGGGAACCCTGGCCTCTTTCTAGAGCTCCGACCTGAAGATCACTGACATCATGATTCGACATTGTTTTTTCCCCCAAGTTCACAGTTTCCTTGAAAGCACCAAATCCAGAGAAAGTCAGACTTTGATGACAGAGTTTGATGACAAAATTTGCCCACAAGAAGGACTGCCATTCCACCTTCCTGTTCACAGCACAACAAGGTGAGTCAAAAATTGTATTGTATGCTGGTGCAAAAATGATGTAATATGCCAGGGAGATATGTATACTGTAGCTAAGAAAGTAATACTAAGTGTATGTTGTGTAGTAAGCTGTTAGTAGCCCATGTGCCTCACCCTAATAATTTGGTCCCTTTTCCCCTCATAACTTAGCCTAATGTTGCATAAGCTTCCGTTTTTTAAGTCATGTAAAAAATACATCTGAGTGGTAGAGCTCGGCTTGTATTTTGACACAGAAAGTTATTTTGACATGATTTGGTGACCACTTCTAAAGTTTTCCCTGTAAACACTATCAACATTTCGCTTTTCTGTGGCAATTGTGATCAATGCAATATTAGCCACTTTCAATGCAACCTACCAAAACAAAAACTATGCAAGAGATTTTGTTGAAGGCGCATCAGAGTACTCTGCCCGAGCTACACAGACCTGTGCGGCATAAACAAATCAGAGCTGCAGTAGGCCTGAATGCAAACAGACCATTGCCATATATGGATCTGTGCCATTTACTTTGAACTGGACTGTGTATACAGCATGAGCAGTAGATGAGTAGACACGCTTGAGATCAAAGCGAGAGCTGCATGTAGTCACATGTGCACATTTTGTTCATATCCTTTGCTATTTAGTGAGTTATTAGCCCAGTTATAGATAATTTGTAGTCAGAAATAGGGGAGTGATTGCTTCCTATAAGAGCAGAAAACGCGTACATTTCTAGACATGTTTAAAAAGCTAGTCAGGTAAAGAGATTTTTTTGTCTTAAAGCGGCAGTATTGTATTTTGAGACAGGCTTGAATAAGCTAAGTAGCCAATAGACAGAGGGTAGCGTAATTTGTCTGATTCTCTCTAATAATGGTATGGGAATAATAATGCATTTTATTTTGTAAAATGGTTTCTTGCATCAAACACAACATTTTCAGTCTGAAGGACAAGTCGATAAAAAGGTTAATGTAAAACCCTGCATGTTTTTTTTAAAGTCTCATGGAATGGCCTACATTGTACACCACACATTGGCTGCATGTAGGCTGAATGATAGAACAGCAATTTCCATGTTCAAATGTTATGGCATGTATTTTCTCCATTGTTTTTGATGGCAGGCCACTCTGGTAGGCCTACATTATGATCAAATAGCCACCACAGCCTACATTGCCAATGTTAAAACTGAAACTAAAAGTAGGTACAGCCTCAGTGTTCACAGTAAACGCGCGCTAGAAGTTGAACAGAATTTTCAGTTTGAGTTTACCCTCAGCAGACCTGAAATTGGCTCTGTGCCGATTTTTTTTCCGGGAACATTGCTCTGGATGTTAGCTTCTTTCTAGAAAGGGTAGCACACACACACACACAAAACTGTGCTCTCAATACTCGAAGAGATAGATTTTCTTGACACCTAGCAACCAGTATCAACACAGAGCAAATAGTTCCATCCTCCTCTGCTTGACTCAGGTGTGATACAGTAATATCCAGGTAGACACACCCTTCTGACATGGAATCCTCACACCTTTGACACCTGTCAACCAGATTCACCCCATCAGCATCTAATGAAGTGATTCTACCTCATGCTGACAGCCATCTCGGCCATATTAGGCATGTGTGGGGAGACTGACTGTGTTATATAAAAGCAACATTTTATTTAAAAAAAAAATATCATCCAGCACTTCAACTTCCCCGTGCAAATACATGTCAGCTCAGTGAGCAAACACAAACAAAACAAAACAAACAAACTTGGGAGTAAACACATGACTAACTCATCTAAACACGCATTCACATACAGAGAGAAAGAGAGGTTTGAACACATTGACCTATGCGTTCAAATGAAACAAACAAACCAATTCATTCATCTCCCCATCCACCCACAAGACAAAACAGTCCTTTATAGCCTCATCTTTAGTCATCCTGCTATCACCCAGGCCTCCCATGACATTTGGAATGAATTTCCCTGTTACTAATAGATATTCATTCCCCCTGGGACCTACCTACTAAAGAGGAGGATAACAAATGATTCACGCAAACACCCACACTATCAACAACAGTATAATTAAGCAATAAGGTACGGGGGTGTGGTATATGGCCATCACGGGCACATCACACACCACTCCCCAGCATACTACTCGCCAATGTCCAGTCTCTTGACAACAAGGTTGATGAAATCCGAGCAAAGGCATTCCAGAGAGACATCAGAGACTGTAACGTTCTTTGCTTCACGGGAAACATGGCTCACTGGAGAGACGCTAACGGAATCGGTGCAGTCAACTGGTTTCTTCACACACCGACAGAAACAAACATCTTTCTGGTAAGAAGAGGGGCGGGGGCGTATGCCTTATGATTAACGAGACGTGGTGTGATCATAACAACATACAGGAACTCAAGTCCTTCTGTTCACCTGACTTAGAATTCCTCACAATCAAATGTCGACCGCATTATCTACCAAGGGAATTCTCTTCGATTATAATCACAGCAGTATCTATTCCCCCCCAAACAGACACATCGATGGCCCTGAACGAACTTTATTTGACTCTATGCAAACTGGAAACCACATATCCTGAGCCTGCATTCATTGTAGCTGGGGATTTTAACAAGGCTAATCTGAAAACAAGACTCCCTAAATTGTATCAGCATATCGATTGCGCAACCAGGGCTGGTAAAACCTTGGATCATGGCTATTCTAACTTCCGCGACGCATATAAGGCCCTCCCCCGCCCTCCTTTCGGAAAAGCTGACCACGACTCCATTCTGTTGCTCCCTGCCTACAGACAGAAACTAAAATAAGAAGCTCCCGCTCTCAGGTCTGTTCAACGCTGGTCCGACCAATCTGATTCCATGCTTCAAGACTGTTTCGATCACGTGGACTGGGACATGTTCCGCATTGCTTCCAACAACAACATTGACGAATACGCTGATTTGCTGAGTGAGTTCATTAGAAAGTGCATCGGCGATGCTATACCCACAGCAACGATTAAAACATTCCCAAACCAGAAGCCGTGGATCGATGCCAGCATTCACGTGAAACTGAAAGCGCAAACCACTGCTTTTAACCAGGGCAAGGTGACTGGAAACATGACCGAATACAAACAGTGTAGCTATTCCCTCCGCAAGGAAATCAAACAAGCTAAGCGTCAGTATAGAGACAAAGTAGAGTCACAATTCAACGGCTCAGACACAAGAGGTATGTGGCAGGGTCTACAGTCAATCACAGACTACAAAAAGAAAACCAGCCCCGTCACAGACCAGAATGTCTTGCTCCCAGGCAGACTAAATAACTTTTTTGCTCGCTTTGAGGACAATAGAGTGCCACTGACACGGCCCGCAACCAAAACCTGCGGACCCTCCTTCACTGCAGCCGACGTGAGTAAAACGTTTAAACGTGTTAACCCTCACGGCATCCCCAGCCGCGTCCTCAGAGCATGAGCAGACCAGCTGGCTGGTGTGTTTACAGACATATTCAATCAATCCTTATCCCAGTCTGCTGTTCCCACATGCTTCAAGAGGGCCACCATTGTCCCTGTTCCCAAGAAAGCTAAGGTAACTGAGCTAAACGACTACCGCCCCGTAGCACTCACTTCCGTCATCATGAAGTGCTTTGAGAGACTAGTCAAGGACCATATCACCTCCACCCTACCTGACACCCTAGACCCACTCCAATTTGCTTACCGCCCAAATAGGTGCACAAACGACGCAATCTCAACCGCACTGCACACTGCCCTAACCCATCTGGAAAAGAGGAATACCTATGAGAATGCTGTTCATCGACTACAGCTCAGCATTTAACACCATAATACCCTCCAAACTCGTCATTAAGCTCGAGACCCTGGGTCTTGACCCCGCCCTGTGCAACTGGGTACTGGACTTCCTGACGGGCCGCCCCCAGGTGGTGAGGGTAGGTAACAACATCTCCACCCCGCTGATCCTCAACACTGGGGCCCCACAAGGGTGCGTTCTGAGCCCTCTCCTGTACTCCCTTGTTCACCCACGACTGCGTGGCCAACTCAATCATCAAGTTTGCGGACGACACTACAGTGGTAGGCTTGATTACAAACAACGATGAGACGGCCTACAGGGAGGTGAGGTTGTGGACTTCAGGAAACAGCAGAGGGAGCACCCCCCTATCCACATTGATGTGACAGTAGTGGAGAGGGTAGTAAGTTTTAAGTTCATCGGCGTACACATCACGGACAAACTGAATTGTTCCACCCACACAGACAGCGTCGTGAAGAAGGCGCAGCAGCGCCTCTTCAACCTCAGGAGGCTGAAGAAATGTGGCTTGTCACCAAAAGCACTCACAAACTTCTACAGATGCACAATCGAGAGCATCCTGTCAGGCTGTATCACCGCCTGGTACGGCAACTGCTCCGCCCACAAAGCAGGGACCGAGAGACTGAAAAACAGCTTCTATCTCAAGGCCATCAGACTGTTAAACAGCCACCACTAACATTGAGTGGCTGCTGCCAACACACTGACTCAACCCCAGCCACTTTAATAATGGGAATTGATGGGAATTGATGTAAAATATATCACTAGCCACTTTAAACAATGATACTTAATATAATGTTTACATACCCTACATTACTCATCTCATATGTATATACTGTACTCGATACCATCTACTGCATCTTGCCTATGCCGTTCTGTACCATCACTCATTCATATATCTTTATGTACATATTCTTTATCCCTTTACACTTGTGTCTATAAGGTAGTAGTTTTGGAATTGTTAGCTAGATTACTTGTTGGTTATTACTGCATTGTCGGAACTAGAAGCACAAGCATTTCGCTACACTCGCATTAACATCTGCTAACCATGTGTATGTGACAAATAAATTTGATTTGATTTTGAATGACCTGGATTACCAGTTGATATAACAAGTCTCTAGCTGGCTTCAAGTTCCAAAAGCTGGTCTAGGATGAGCTCTAAACCCTGAAAGAATTAAACCAACACCGTCCGCAAGTCTATGGATAGAACTTTGTATTGGGTGTTGAGAGCGATTAAGTCTCACTTAGTTTGCTGAGTGCTTTCTGCTGAATAGGTGGACCTTCTTCCGTTTAGCCCCCAGAAGGACAAGAGTCTCGTCAGACTCCTCAGAGAGTGGTTACTATGGCAATGGAAGAAAAGTATTACTTTATGTAAGACTAACAATGCCACTGCAACCTTCCAACCAAAACAAATATGCTTTTTAGGCTTCTCAGTATGGTGTGTGTGTGCGTGTGCGTGCAGGTAAAGTCAATTGATAGATCTTGCAATTGTCTCTACTGTTGTGGTGTCAAAGTATTTTCCCTCTTAACTCACTCGTCTACCTTGAGATGGACAGGATAGCAGTACTGAGATCACGGATGTTTCCTCTTCAAGCCATTCCAGTCATGCTCTAACCCCCCCCCCCCCTCTTCAAGCCATTCCAGTCATGCTCTAACCCCCTCTTCAAGCCATTCCAGTCATGCTCTAACCCCCCTCTTCAAGCCATTCCAGTCATGCTCTAACCCCCCCTCTTCAAGCCATTCCAGTCATGCTCTAACCCCCCTCTTCAAGCCATTCCAGTCATGCTCTAACCCCCCTCTTCAAGCCATTCCAGTCATGCTCTAACCCCCCCTCTTCAAGCCATTCCAGTCATGCTCTAACCCCCCTTCAAGCCATTCCAGTCATGCTCTAACCCCCTCCCCCTCTTCAAGCCATTCCAGTCATGCTCTAACCCCCTCCCCCCTCTTCAAGCCATTCCAGTCATGCTCTAACCCCCCTCTTCAAGCCATTCCAGTCATGCTCTAACCCCCCTCTTCAAGCCATTCCAGTCATGCTCTAACCCCCCTCTTCAAGCCATTCCAGTCATTCTCTAACCCCCCTCTTCAAGCCATTCCAGTCATTCTCTAACCCCCCCCCCCCTCTTCAAGCCATTCCAGTCATGCTCTAACCCCCCCTCTTCAAGCCATTCCAGTCATGCTCTAACCCCCCTCTTCAAGCCATTCCAGTCATGCTCTAACCCCCCCCTCTTCAAGCCATTCCAGTCATGCTCTAACCCCCCTCTTCAAGCCATTCCAGTCATGCTCTAACCCCCCTCTTCAAGCCATTCCAGTCATGCTCTAACCCCCTCTTCAAGCCATTCCAGTCATGCTCTAACACCCCCCTCTTCAAGCCATTCCAGTCATGCTCTAACCCCCCTCTTCAAGCCATTCCAGTCATTCTCTAACCCCCCTCTTCAAGCCATTCCAGTCATGCTCTAACCCCCCTCTTCAAGCCATTCCAGTCATGCTCTAACCCCCCTCTTCAAGCCATTCCAGTCATTCTCTAACCCCCTCTTCAAGCCATTCCAGTCATGCTCTAACCCCTCCCTTCAAGCCATTCCAGTCATGCCCCCTCTTTTCTTGAGCATGTGAAGTGTCTGACTTCTTCTGGGTAGAAATAATTGATTAACAGCATGAAAGGTTCCAATGGATAAGGCAGGTATATACATGTGTGCACTGCATATGTTACTGAGCATTGTGTGTGTGCTATGAAACACAACATACCTGGCTAGTGTCTTGCACTTCTTTGGTGTGTTCTTATGTCAGAGAGAGAGACAAGGGCAGACACAGAGAGAGAGAGAAGGGCAGAGAGACAGGGGCAGACACACAGAGAGAGAGAGAAGGGCAGAGAGACAGGGGCAGACACACAGAGAGAGAGAGAAGGGCAGAGAGACAGGGGCAGACACACAGAGAGAGAGAGAAGGGCAGAGAGACAGGGGCAGACACACAGAGAGAGAGCAGGGCAGAGAGACAGGGGCAGACACACAGAGAGAGAGAGAAGGGCAGAGAGACAGGGGCAGACACAGAGAGAGAGAGAGAGAGAAGGGCAGAGAGACAGGGGCAGACACACAGAGACAGAGAGACAGACAGACAGACAGACAGACAGACAGACAGACAGACAGACAGACAGACAGACAGACAGACAGACAGACAGACAGACAGACAGGAACAAAGTGAGCCAGAGATACTGACAGACAGGAACAAAGTGAGCCAGAGACACTGACAGACAGGAACAAAATGAGCCAGAGACACTGACAGACAGGAACAAAGAGGGCCAGAGACACTGACAGACAGGAACAAAGAGAGCCAGAGATACTGACAGACAGGAACAAAGAGCCAGAGACACTGACAGACAGGAACAAAGAGAGCCAGAGACACTGACAGACAGGAACAAAGTGAGCCAGAGATACTGACAGACAGGAACAAAGAGAGCCAGAGATACTGACAGACAGGAACAAAGAGAGCCAGAGATACTGACAGACAGGAACAAAGAGAGCCAGAGATACTGACAGACAGGAACAAAGTGAGCCAGAGATACTGACAGACAGGAACAAAGTGAGCCAGAGATACTGACAGACAGGAACAAAGTGAGCCAGAGATACTGACAGACAGGAACAAAGTGAGCCAGAGATACTGACAGACAGGAACAAAGTGAGCCAGAGATACTGACAGACAGGAACAAAGAGAGCCAGAGATACTGACAGACAGGAACAAAGTGAGCCAGAGATACTGACAGACAGGAACAAAGAGCCAGAGATACTGACAGACAGGAACAAAGAGAGCCAGAGATACTGACAGACAGGAACAAAGAGAGCCAGAGATACTGACAGGCAGGAACAAAGAGAGCCAGAGATACTGACAGACAGGAACAAAGAGAGCGAGATATACTGACAGACAGGAACAAAGAGAGCCAGAGATACTGACAGACAGGAACAAAGAGCCAGAGATACTGACAGACAGGACCAAAGTGAGCCAGAGATACTGACAGACAGGACCAAAGTGAGCCAGAGATACTGACAGACAGGAACAAAGAGAGCCAGAGATACTGACAGACAGGAACAAAGAGAGCCAGAGATACTGACAGACAGGAACAAAGAGAGCCAGAGATACTGACAGACAGGAACAAAGAGAGCCAGAGATACTGACAGACAGGAACAAAGAGAGCCAGAGATACTGACAGACAGGAACAAAGAAAGCCAGAGATACTGACAGACAGGAACAAAGAGAGCCAGAGATACTGACAGACAGGAACAAAGAAAGCCAGAGACACCGATTGTAAGATTTGTAATTACTTACTCGCAGTGATTACATTTGACATAGTGCTGTTACACTCTGGGAAAAAGAACATTGAGTTCTTAAGTGTCTGAAAGAAAAATGCCACCCCCCTCTCCCTGTCTGACCGTGAGGAATATTCTAAGATTAGAGGGAGAGGAGGTTGTCATAAACAAAGACATCTTGACCTGAAGACATGAAATTGACTGGAAGAGTGACTCAGTGGGGAGACGTGGTGATGTTTGTATTTTTTGAGTTTCTGTCAAGAAAAGCCAGTAACTCACAGATACAAAGCTCTGATCCATTTAATTGTACTCAATAATTGTACTTCATCATGAACAGAGAGAGTACTAACACATAGCACTTAGCTGTCTTACTATACTTGTGAAGACTTTTTGGCGACCAGGAATTGATTCCCATTTAAAATCTTAAAACCCTAACCCTAACTTTCATCTTAAACCCTAAACCTAACTTTCATCTTAAACCCTAAACCTAAACACTAACCCCTCCTTCTAATTTTTGTTGGTTTACTATTTGTGTGAGGACTTTTGATACTCACAAGTATACTAAAATGTGCACGCATACACACACACTAAAATCTAAAGGCACAGCTATTATGCAGAGGCTTTGCCACTGTTTGGGGCCAGGCAGACATAGAGAACTAGAATGCAGATACTAGATGGGGTTGTAATTTTTACAACCCTGAAATAAACATGATAATACTGTATATCAAACTCATTGTGAGCTGTGGCAAGGTACAGTCAGAGGAAATGTATTGAAGGTAGATTGGATTGCAATATATGTCATGGAACATGTCATGAAATATACATCATTAAACCTACGTCATTAAATAGTCTATAAATACATGCAATTATCAGATATCTTAAGCAGCTTATTGTAAGGTGAGGGGAAAAAAAGATTGAAAGTAGGAGACATTCAGAGAGACATGCTAACATCTACAGGGCCCGGTTTTCATTTGTCAAACATTATCTATATGGATTTCGCCTATTGAATAGGATTAAATGCATAGAAATAGAATGAATAGAACAGACAAATTATTTACTTTAATGGTGACTCCCATTCTATTCATTCTATTTCTCTATGCCAGTGGTTCTTAAACTTTTTCAGCCTGGGACCCAAATTAGAAATTCTGTGTTTTCCTGGGACCCAAGGTTAGGAAAATATGCAACTATACGTAAATATCGGTACATTTCAATGCACTTATGCCTAAAAAAAAATGCAATATAGGTAAAAATAAATAAAAATGAAATACCCATAAATATATTTTCATGTTTATTTTTCCCCATTAAAAACACTCCTACACACCTGTCTAGGTTGGAACTGGTGCTGTTAAAATACAATACATAATTTAATTCTGAACTGGAATAAATGGATTGATTACATCACACAGATGTATAACAGAACACACACACACACACACACACACACACACACAGGCTTTTTGGTTGTGCAACGCTAAGTAACAGTACAGATCAAAACACGCAGGCCTACTTACTGTATACATTATTGTTGATAGACAGTTTAGGTTGGAACTGTTGCTGTTAAAATACATATTTTTTAAAATTTTGAACTGGAATAAACTGATTGATCACGTCACACAGATGTAGACCAGAACACACACACACAGTCCTAATGAGAGGTGTGTGGCTGGTTGAAGTTTTCAACAAGCATGTCTATTCTGGGCTCAGTTTTTCACAGTGCAACACTGGTCATGCTCAGCATTGACACGGTTTCTGTACTTGACAACCCTGACTCGCATAGATATGTGGTGCCAAACTGGATCAGAACATCTACTGCTTTCTCAGTCAGGCAGGAGACCGCTTCCTGCTGTAGATGAACAACCCAGAACTGTGTGTGTTTGTCTCATGCATCTTACTTCAATCAGTTTATTCCAGTTCAGAATAAAAATGAATCATTGTAACAGCAACAGTTCCAAAAATAATTTCTACAGTAAAATGTACAGTAGGCCTGAATTTTGATCTTCATCTGTTTTTTAGGGTTGCACTACTATCAGTAGCTAGCTAGCTTGCTTTGGCTTACGTTAGCTATTAGCTGTGTAACGTAACAAGGCCAGGGGATTGTTGAAAGAGAAACTCACATCTACTACTATGAGAGTTAGAACTACCTTATTTCTGCTCATCATCACCTGTTATACAATGACAACAATGCCTTGCTAGCTGATTTACTTTTCCACCGTCAAAGCACTGTTTCCTGAAGCACTGTTTCCTGAAGCACTGTTTCCTGAAGCCCTGTTTCATGAAGCCCTGTTTCATGAAGCCCTGTTTCATGAAGCCCTGTTTCATGAAGCCCTGTTTCATGAAGCCCTGTTTCCTGAAGCACTGTTTCCTGAAGCACTGTTTCCTGAAGCACTGTTTCCTGAAGCACTGTTTCCTGAAGCACTGGCAAATTCTTCACATACAAAGGCAAATTCTTCTCATACTTTGTTGATTTCCTAAAAGCCTTCGACTCAATTTGGCATGAGGGTCTGCTATACAAATTGATGGAAAGTGGTGTTGGGGGAAAAACATACGACATTATAAATCCATGTACACAAACAACAAGTGTGCGGTTAAAATCTGCAAAAAACACAAATTTCTTCCCACATGGCCGTGGGGTGAGACAGGGGTGCAGCTTAAGCCCCACCCTCTTCAACATATATATCAACGAATTGGCGAGGGCACGAGAACAGTCTGCAGCACCCGGCCTCACCCTACTAGAATGTGAAGTCAAATGTCTACTGTTTGCTGATGATCTGGTGCTTCTATCACCAACCAAGGAGGGCCTACTGCAGCACCTAGATCTTCTGCACAGATTCTGCCAGACCTGGGCCCTGACAGACCTGGGCCTTGTCAGACCTGGGCCCTGACAGTAAATCTCAGTAAGGCCAAAATAATGGTGCTCCAAAAAAGGTCCAGTCGCCAGGACCACAAATACAAATTCTATCTATACACGTTGCCCTAGAGCACACAAAAAACTATACATACTTTGGACTAAACATCAGCGCCACAGGTAACGATTTGAGAGACAAGGCAAGAAGGGCATTCTATGCCATCAAGAGGAACATAAAATTCAACATACCAATTAGGATCTGGCTAAAAATACTTTAATTAGTAATAGAACCCATTGCCCTTCATGGTTGTGAGGTCTGGGGTCCGCTCACCAATCAAGAATTCACAAAATAGGAACAAAGACCAAATTGAGAATCTACATGCAGAATTCTGCAAAAATATCCTTAGTGTACAACGTAAAACACCAAATAATGCATGCAGAGCAGAATTAGGCCGATACCCACTAATTATCAAAATCTAGAAAAGAGCTGTTAAATTCTACAACCACCTAAAGGAAGCGATTCCCAAACCTTCCATAACAAAGCCATTACGTACAGAGAGATAAACCTGGAGAGTCCTCTAAGCAAGCTGGTCCAGGACAGCAACACAATTAGACCCAACCAAATCATGAGAAAACAAAGAGATAATTATTTTCAATGTGTAATTAGTAATTAACAAACAAACTAGAATGCTATTTGTCCCTAAAAAGAGAGTACCCAGTGGCAGAATACCTGACCACTGTGACTGACCCAAACTTAAGGAATGCTTTGACTATGTACAGACTCAGTGAGCATAGCCTTGCCATTGAGAAAGGCTGCCGTAGGCAGACCTGGCTCTCAAGAGAACACTGCCCACAAAATGAGGTGGAAACTGAGCTGCACTTCCTAACCTCCTGCCCAATGTATGACCATATTAGAGACACATATTTCCCTCAGATTACACAGATCCACAAAGAATTAGAAAATAAACCCGATTTTGATAAACTCCCATATCTACTGGGTGAAATACCACAGTGTGCCATCACAGCAGCAATATTTGTGACCTGTTGCCACAAGAAAAGGGCAACCACTGTAAATTACAACCCATATTTAGGTTTATTTATTTTCCCTTTTGTACTTGACCTATTACTTGACCTATTTGCACATTGTTACAACACTGTATATATACATAATATGACATTTGTAATGTCTTTATTCTTTTGGAACTTCTGTGAGTGTAATGTCTACTGTTCATTTTTATTATTTATTTCACTTTTTTATATGATCTACTTCACTTGCTTTGGTAATGTTAACATATGTTTCCCATGTCAATAAAGCCCCTTGAATTGAACCCATTCACTACATCTAATCATTCAGTTCCCTGTCAACACAATGCCTTCCTCATCAGCTCTCAGATCACAGTAGAGGCTCAGGACAGTGGAAGTGGAACGATCTGGCTATTCTTTTGTGTTGTTTAGTCATTGTTGTTTTTCCTACTGAAACCAGAGGATAAAGCCAAGCCATTCACAGGTGCCTGTCTGCCTGCAGTGCCCTCCTACAAACACACACTAACTCACTCTAAAGAGGAGGAAGACTGTGTGTGCTACATAGGAAAAATGCGCCACGCTGGCACACAATGATGTGAGAGATTCATTCAGAAGACTGTGGCTCTGACGCAAGACTGGGATGAGAGGAAGGAAGAGCAGAAGACAAAGTCTTCTATTCTACCTGGGACTGACGTCAATGTCATTGCCACTAGGGTGTCTATGAAAGAGGGGAGGAGAAAGTGGAGAATAACTGCCTGAGATCTATGGAGATACAATATGTACGTATGAGCAGAACATTTATCTATAGTTGAACAGATGAATAGACACAGGGAGATAGGCGTGGACAGTAACGTAGACAGAAACTCGATACTAGGAAATAGTCATGTCTTCTGGAGGATGCTGTGGAGGTGTGTTGGAGAGGGACTGGGATCCCTGGTACCAATGACGTTGTTGAGGTGTGTTAGTGAACGACTGACCTGGTGTACTCCATCGCTGGCTGTGTAGACGGAGTTGAGCTGTTTGAGGTGGTCTCGGGCGTGGCTCAACTCTCTGAGGGTGTCAAACACCCCCTCCACAGCAGTATGGGCCCTCTCCATGGTGAGCTCTTCAATACTTCCACACCCTACACAGAGAGAGAGAAACACACACACAAAGCAAAACATTTACCAGTGAATATCCTCCTCTAATCAACATTTCATTTCATGTTGCCCCATTTCAAAAAATTACCTGGGGAAGAAAATGTTGTGTTCTGATTATGAGGTGGAATTTGCTATCATGGCCCCAAAAAGTCTGAGAACCCATGCCCTAAATAACTCAGTGTCCTGTACATTGGACTAGACTACCATGGTAAAAACCAGGAGAAAGAGTACAAAAGGCCCTTTATTTACCAGAGAATGTCCTCCTCATATCTAATCAACATTTCATATGGCCCCATCTCCAAAAAGTGCATGGTCAATAAAAAGTTTGGTCAATAATACACCCAAGAAGACAGAGGGTGGGAGAGGCAGAGACAGACAGAGACAGACAGCGGGGGAGGCTCTCCATGCCCAGGTCGGAGTGCTGTTGGCTAGGGGTAGGTAACAGTGGCATCTACGTCTCTCTCTCCCTGATAAGGAATGTGGTTGTCGTTGGTTAATGAGAAGGTCACGTGGTATTAAGACATACAGTATAAAATACATAATATCAAACATGAAACCACATCAGTAGGACAGACACTCAGGGAGACAACACCTGGGATGAATAATTGTGCATAGTGATGACTACAGCAGGACTACTGCCAAACAGCACACTTACATAAGATCCTCTGGGTTGTTTTCTCCTAAAGGAACCGTTATATATGTAGGCTGCTAGCCGAGAGGTTATAGTTCAGTCCAAAGTCTCCATATCAAAAGGAATACTTTGCTACCATACTGACCAATCACTCTCAGTCTGGGGCTCTAAGCTTCTGTATCCTCCCTAATCAGGAACACAACTACTGACCAACCGTGTGTATATATATATATATATATATATATATATATATATAATATATATATATATATACAAAGGCGGAGGTAGCGGTCCTGCTGCTGGGTTGTTGCCCTCCTACGGCCTCCTCCACGTCTCCTGATGTACTGACCTGTTTCCTGGTAGCGCCTCCATGCTCTGGACACTACGCTGACAGACACGGCAAACCTTCTTGCCACAGCTCGCATTGATGTACCGTCCTGGCTGAGCTGCACTACCTGAGCCACTTGTGTGGGTTGTAGACTCCGTCTCATGCTACCACTAGAGTGAATGCACCGCTAGCATTCAAAACATCAGCCAGGAAGCATAGGAACTGAGAAGTGGTCTGTGGTCCCCACCTGCAGAACCACTCCTTTATTGGGGGTGTCTTGCTAATTGCCCATAATTTCCACCTGTTGTCTATTCCATTTGCACAACAGCATGCGAAATGTATTGTCAATCAGTGTTGCTTCCTAAGTGGACAGTTTGATTTCACAGAAGTGTGATTGACTTGGAGTTACATTGCGTTGTTTAAGTGTTCCCTTCATTTTTTTGAGCAGTGTATATACACACGATATGTAATGTTGTATTTTCCCCCAAAGAGGGAAGGGAGTTCTGGATTAGAGCATCTGCTAAATGACTAAAATGTAAATTTAAAATGTAGTTAAATTAAATGCTTTGCTTTTGTTTCATGGTTTGATGGAAACCTGTCATGAATAAGGGGTTTTCAAGTCACGCATGCTCATTGACATCCAGTCAGAGATGAGGTGTCAAGTAAATCTAATCTACAAAGAAAACAGGCAGCACACTTAACTCTCAACAGTAGTAGTTTCTAGCCAATTATCTTGTTCTATACCTTGGGTTTACTCTATCTATCTATCTATCTATCTATCTATCTATCTATCTATCTATCTATCTATCTATCTATCTATCTATCTATCTATCTATCTGTGTGTGTACAGTATGTATGTCTACACACAAAAATCCATATTTGCCATAAATATTTACAAAACCTCTTTCAGATTAAATATATTTTGTTCATTAACACAACTGAACTGGAGTTGTGCCCATGTATACATGGATATACACCGAGTGTACAAAACATTAGGAACACCTTCCTCTTTTGCCCTCAGAAAAGCCTCAATTCATTGGGGCATAGGCCAGCATCCCTGTGGAACGCTTTCGACAGCATATAGAGTACAAGCTGTCAAAAGCATTCTACAGGGATGCTGGCCCATGTTGACTCCAATACTTCCCACAGGTGTGTCAAGTTGGCTGGATGTCCTTTGGGTGGTGGCCCACTCTTGATACACACGGGAAACGGTTGAGTGTGAAAAACTCAGCAGCTTTGCAGTTCTTGACACACTCATACCGGTACACCTGGCACCTTACCCTGTTCAAAGGCACTCAAATCTTTTGTCTTTTCCATTCACCCTCAATGCAACACATACACAATCCATATCTCAATTGTCTCAAGCCTTAAAAATCCGTATTTAACCTGTCTCCTCCCCTTCATCTAAAGTCGTGGCCAAAAGTTGAGAATGACACAAATATTAATTTTCACAAAGACTGCTGCTTCAGTTTGTATGATGGTAGTTTGCATATACTCCAGAATGTTATGAAGAGTGATAAGATGAATTGCAAAGTCCCTCTTTGCCATGCAAATGAACTGAATCCCAAAAAAACATTTCCACTGCATTTCAGACCTGCCAAAAAGGACCAGCTGACATCATGTCAGTGATTCTCTCGTTAACACAGGTGTGAGTGTTGACGAGGACAAGGCAAGAGATCACTGTCATGCTGATTGAGTTTGAATAACAGACTGAAAGCTTCAAAAGGAGGTTGGTGCTTGGAATCATTGTTCTTCCTCTGTCAACCATGGTTACCTGCTTTGCACAAAAAGGGCTTCACAGGCAAGGCTGCCAGTAAGATTACACCTAAATCAACAATTTATCGGATCATAAAGAACTTCAAGGAGAGCGGTTCAATTGTTGTGAAGAAGGCTTCAGGGTGCCCAAGAAAGTCCAGTAAGCGCCAGGACCGTCTCCTAAAGTTGATTCAGCTGCAGAATCGGGGAACCACCAGTACAGAGCTTGCTCAGGAATGGCAGCAGGCAGGTGTGAGTGCATCTGCACGCACAATGAGGCGATGACTTTTGGAGGATGGCCTGGTGTCAAGAAGGGCAGCAAAGAAGCCACTTCTCTCCAGGAAAAACATCAGGGACAGACTGATATTCTGCAAAAAGTACAGGGATTGGACTGCTGAGGACTGAGGTAAAGTCATTTTCATTGATGAATCCCCTTTCCGATTGTTTGGGGCATCCGGAAAAAAGCTTGTCAAGAGAAGACAAGGTGAGCGCTACCATCAGTCCTGTGTCATGCCAACAGTAAAGCATCCTGAGACCATTCATGTGTGGGGTTGCTTCTCAGCCAAGGGAGTGGGCTCACTCACAATTTTGCTTAAGAACACAGCCATGAATAAAGAACGGTACCACCACATCCTCCGAGAGCAACTTCTCCCAACCATCCAGGAACAGTTTGGTGACGAACAATGCCTTTTCCAGCATGATGGAGCACCTTGCCATAAGGCAAAAGTGATAACTAAGTGGCTCAGGGAAGAAAACATCGATATTATGGGTCCATGGCCAGGAAACTCCCCAGACCTTAATCCCATTGAGAACTTGTGGTCAATCCTCAAGAGGTGGGTGGACAAACAAACACCCACAAATTCTGACAAACTCCAAGCATTGATTATGCAAGAATGGGCTGCCATCAGTCAGGATGTGGCCCAGAAGTTAATTGACAGCATGCCAGGGCGGATTGCAGAGGTCTTGAAAAAGAAGGGCCAACACTGCAAATATTGACTCTTTGCATCAACTTCATGTAATTGTCAATAAAAACCTTTGACACTTATGAAATTCTTGGAATTATACTTCAGTATTCTGACAAAAATATCTAAAGACACTGATGCAGCAGACTTGGTAAAAAAATTATATTTGTGTCATTCTCAAAACTTTTGGCCATGATTGTACATTTGCACGACCCACTTTTCCATTTGAACTTTTCACTTCACCAATTTGGACTATTTTGTGTATGTCCATTACATGAAATCCAAATAAAATCAATTTAAATAACAGGTTGTAATGCAAAAAAATAGGAGAAATGCCAAGGGGGATGAATACTTTTGCAAGACACTATGTGCATGCTTTCAAGCACACCCATCTCATTAACTTGTGGTGAGTTATTCACAATTTTAGATGAACAAATAAGGTTTTATATGAAAGATGGTTAAAGAAAGTGCAAAATTATTGATTATTATTATATTACTATTTTTGCCCTGGTCCTATAAGAGTTCTTTGTCACTTCCCACGAGCCGGGTTGTGACAAAAACTCACACTCACTCTTATGTTAAATAAATGTATTGTATAGTGTGTGTGTGGCAGGTTTACAATGATGGCAAAAAACAACATTTGACAGTGCGCTGACCCTGGTGCTAGAGGGGGTACGCAGCTCGAGGTTGAATGTTTGAAGGGGTACAGGACTATAAAACGTTTGGGAACCACTGATCTACACTGACTGAAGTGGATTTAACAAGTTACATCAATAAGGGATCGTAGCTCTCACCTGGTCAGTCTGTCATGGAAAGAACAGGTGCTCCTAATGTTTTGTAGACTCAATGTACTTTGACAGTGAGTTATTTCGCCCCCTAACTCCCTATGAAGTGTTACAGATCTGTAATTTAAGTCAACAGGGCTGGCCAGTTGTATTTTGGTCTGTTCTATTTTGGAGAATTAGATATGCCCACATGCACTTCAACAACACAGAGATATAATGTACACAGAGTGGCCTGACTCAATGTCAAGACTGTCAGGATTTCATCTGTATTATATCATGGTTATTGTTAGGTCCTTCTCCAAATAGAGCTGATATCATATTTAACCTTGGTGGGTGTGTTGTTATGAGTTGCTGGCTATTGGAATGTAAAGCGTCTTGCGCTGTGGCTTTCACTTTCCCATCAGTCGGAAGGGTTAGCTCATAGGAAAAATAGCCCTGCTCTCCTATCAGATGGACAGCAGCGTGAAGAGAGAGTGGGTCGGATGTGGGCTTTATCCTTCCACAACATGCATGTAAGACAGCCTGCACAGGAGAGAGGCATCCTGCAAAACTACGTAAAAAAGTCTGAGTCTGTGTGTGCGTGCATCTTTGCATTTTGTCAAGTATAAATACTAAAAACAGACCCAAAAATGTCTATTCACAGACATAGAAGCCAGACTTGCACTTTCAGGAACTTATGCAAACCAGCTACATTCAGTTAGAACATCTGACTCACAGTTCAGATACACTCACAACGCCAGGGTTTGTCTCATTCTGCTGCAGTGAGGGTGTGTCTCAGCATGTATAGCGTGAGAGGGCTGTGATGTGGGTTGAGGATGGATGTAGAGAGGCAGAGGGAGGGAGGTGTGTCTGGGTGGAGTGTGAGAGGGCTGTGATGTGGGTTGAGGATGGATGTAGAGAGGCAGAGGGAGGGAGGTGTGTCTGGGTGGAGTGTGAGAGGGCTGTGATGTGGGTTGAGGATGGATGTAGAGAGGCAGAGGGAGGGAGGTGTGTCTGGGTGGAGTGTGAGAGGGCTGTGATGTGGGTTGAGGATGGATGTAGAGAGGCAGAGGGAGGGAGGTGTGTCTGGGTGGAGCGTGAGAGGGCTGTGATGTGGGTTGAGGATGGATGTAGAGAGGCAGAGGGAGGGAGGTGTGTCTGGGTGGAGTGTGAGAGGGCTGTGATGTGGGTTGAGGATGGATGTAGAGAGGCAGAGGGAGGGAGGTGTGTCTGGGTGGAGTGTGAGAGGGCTGTGATGTGGGTTGAGGATGGATGTAGAGAGGCAGAGGGAGGGAGGTGTGTCTGGGTGGAGTGTGAGAGGGCTGTGATGTGGGTTGAGGATGGATGTAGAGAGGCAGAGGGAGGGAGGTGTGTCTGGGTGGAGTGTGAGAGGGCTGTGATGTGGGTTGAGGATGGATGTAGAGAGGCAGAGGGAGGGAGGTGTGTCTGGGTGGAGTGTGAGAGGGCTGTGATGTGGGTTGAGGATGGATGTAGAGAGGCAGAGGGAGGGAGGTGTGTCTGGGTGGAGTGTGAGAGGGCTGTGATGTGGGTTGAGGATGGATGTAGAGAGGCAGAGGGAGGGAGGTGTGTCTGGGTGGAGCGTGAGAGGGCTGTGATGTGGGTTGAGTATGGATGTAGAGAGGCAGAGGGAGGGAGGTGTGTCTGGGTGGAGCGTGAGAGGGCTGGTTGACTGGTTGCCAAAGCACACAGTGCTGCATGTCTGGAGCAGGCTGCAGACTCTGCCAGGCCGGGACACAGTCTGTGGTTGAGATGTTGATCACACCACTGCCGTGCCATGGCACTAAGCGGCCCAACCCGGCCCAGGTGCTGCTGCTCTGACAACAGTCAGGCGGAACAAAATGTCCGTAGTAGAGCAGAACTCCTTGCTGCGGGACTCTGTCACACACACCATCTGTCTGCCTGCCTGCCTCTCACGCAACTCTGGGACAGATTTACCACAACACGGAGCAGAAACAGTGTGTGTGTGTGGGTGTGTGTGAGTGCTTATAAGTGTACTGTATGTGAGATAGTTGGTTTATGTAGGTGCAAGCCTGTATGTGTAAATGTAAAATGTTGGGTTTACTTATGCATGCATAAGCATATTTATGAATATGAAAGTCTATTTGTGAATGAATGTGTGTCTGCTCATATGCATAATATGTGTTGATATGGTTTATGACTGTTTCTCTGTAATAGCCGTGTGCCTCTAATGGCCTTGTAAGTACAGGTAGAACGTAACCAGTATCTGTTGTAAAACAGCTTAGGCCCATTTACCCCCTAATACCATCACCAGCACCATTATCAAATCACAACTAATGTGATGTTGCCCCTGACTCACCTTTAGTATCACACTGAACCCTGTCACTAAGAGAGAAGAGAGAGAGAGAATAAGGAGGGAGAAAATGGGAGAGAGAATGTAATGATGTGTGTTAAGTAGATCAGTGAGAACACAGTCAGCAGTATGACAGGAAGTGGTTGATGTAGACGTTCCGGAAAATTCTTAATGAGGTCTAATAGAGCAGTAGGGACAGGAGGTGATACTGGGAGGTGAGGCTGAGGATGTGCTTGCACACAGTCTCTCAGCTCTAAGCAGTGAATGATGTGCACAAATTGTCCTTATGGAAAGAATGTGAGGAAGAACAAAAAGACATTCTGGTATATAACTTAGTACTCATCAACAGCACACAGCTCTCCATCCAGGATCCGCTCCACTAGAGAACATTGAATTAGAGTACACAGTAGAGGCCGACTGATTCATCGGAATGACCGATTAACTAGGGGCGATTTCAAGTTTTCATAACAATCGGAAATCGGTATTTTTGGGCGCCAATTTCCATTTTTTTATTATTTTTTTATTTGACCTTTATTTAACTAGGCAAGTCAGTTAAGAACACATTCTTATTTTCAATGATGGCCGAGGAACGGTGGGTTAACTGCCTTGTTCAGGGGCAGAACGACAGAGTTTCACCTTGTCAGCTCAGGGGATCCAATCTTGAAACCGTACAGTTAACTAGTCCAAAGCTCTAACCATTGCACTCCACGAGTAGCCTGCCTGTTACGCGAATGCAGTAGAAGCCAAGGTAAATTGCTAGCTAGCATTAAACTTATCTTATAAAAAACAATCAATCATAATCACTAGTTATAACTACTAATCCAGTTTAGCAGGCAATATTATCCAGGTGAAATTGTGTCATTTCTCTTGCGTTCATTGCACGCAGAGTCAGGGTATATGCAACAGTTTGGGCCGCCTGGCTTATTGTGAACTAATTTGCCAGAATTGTACGTAATTATGACATAACATTGAAGGTTGTGCAATGTAACAAGAATATTAAGACTAAGGGATGCCACCCGTTAGATAAAATACCGAACGGTTCCATATTTCACTGAAATAATAAACGTTTGGTTTTCAAAATGATAGTTTCCGGATTCGACCATATTAATGACCAAAGGCTCGTATTTCTGTGTGTTATTATGTTATAATTAAAGTCTGATTTGAAAGAGCAGTCTGAGCAGCAGCAGGCCCGTAATCATTCATTCAAACAGCACTTTCGTCCGTTTTGCCAGCAGCTCTTTGCAAGCACAGCGCTGTTTATGACTTCAAGCCTATCAGCCTAATGGCTGGTGTAACCCATGTGGAATGGCTCGCTAGTTAGCTGGGTGTGCGCTAATACTGTTTCAAATGTCACTCGCTTTTAGATTTGGAGTAGTTATTCCCTGCGGCTTTTGTGGAGCGATGGGTAACGATGCTTCGAGTGTGGCTATTGTCGATGTGTTCCTGGTTCGAGCCCAGGTAGGGGCGAGGAGAGGGACGGAAGCTATACTGTTACACTGGCAATACTATAGTGCCTATAAGAACATCCAATAGTCAAAGGTATATGAAATACAAATGGTATAAAGAGAAATAGTCCTATAAATACTAACTACAACCTAAAACCTTTTACCTTGGAATATTGAAGTCTCATGTTAAAAGGAACCACCAACTTTCACATGTTCTCATGTTCTGAGCAAGGAACTTAAATGTTTTTTTACATGGCACATATTTTACATGGCACATACATGGCACATATTGGCACATGTTACTTTCTTCACCAATACTTTGTTTTTGCATTATTTAAACCAAATTGAACATTTCATTATTTATTTGAGGCTAAATTGATTTTATTGATGTATTATATTAAGTTAAAATAAGTGTTTATTCAGTATTGTTGTAATTGTCATTATTACAAATAAATAAATAAAACAATCCGCAGATTAATCGGTATCGGCTTTTTTGGTCCTCCAATAATCGGTATCGGTTTTGAAAAATCCTAATCGTCGACCTCTAGTACACAGTCTCCTCAACAACCTCTCTAAACACTCCCTCAGAGTCCCAACCCCAGCCCCAGAATAAAGACTAATCGCTCCAGATTTATCACTGGAATGCAGAGTCAGACAGTGGAACTAACTATAAATAACTTAAGCTGATTTTGTCACCTGACCGAAATTCTATTTTGTTTGAGAAAAGCAGAGGAGGTGCTTCCTAACTTCAAAGGGAGAAAAACAGAAACACAGATTCCTGGGGATGAGGAACCACCAGAGCTTATATCAGCATTCCCAATGAATCCTCCTGTAGAATGCTGGCTGGCACTTGGAGCTATGGCCTGGCTCCTGCATCCCATTCCTGTCCTCTGGAATCTCACTGATAGCGGGTAAAGGGAGGAAGTATATATACAGTAGGACTGGGCCACTACACTATGAGAAGGTGCGGCAGGGTAAGAAAGTGGGCATCTTCTAACATGTCATGAATATTACAGTTCTCTCTGTAGAGATATGGTTTAGTCATGTCCCAGGGAACAACCTAGCATCCGGTCACGGTGTGCCGTCATCCCCATGGTAACATGTTAATGTCAGGTCTAGCGGACAACATCTCTACATCAGCCAGAGGCTATGTGATGAAGCTTCCTGCCTTACTGTCAGATCTGCTGAGACACAGAGGGACAGTAGAAGTGTAACCTGAGTACAGTCTGAGCTGTAAGTGAAGCTGTTGGGCAGAGTGGGGCAGAGTTGGGCAGAGTGGAGCAGAGTGGAGCAAAGGCACAGAGAAGAGCTGGGTGGTGATAAAATAAAGCATGGAGAGCTCAGTGCTAATGATACACTGGTATAAATTGTATTGTAGCTGACAGTGTATGTACAAACGTCATGACAGAGATATTTTGTAATGTGTTTTGGTAGGAATATTGTGACAAAGACTTAGTGTGAAAGTCATGAATCACAGTATTAACCTCTATATCAGGGGTACTCAACTCTTACTCTACGCGGTCTGGAGCCTGCTGCTTTTCTGTTCTACCTGATCATTAATTGCAGACACCTGATGTCCCAGTGGAACTCCCAGAGTTGAGTTTGAGGGCTCAATATGTATTATTAACCTTTAGAAATGATGGATTGGGCAAACAGCAAGTGAATATTTGACACTTTCTCTTATTAGACTAGCCTACTTCTGCAACTGCTCATTTGGTGATACTGTATTGGCACAGGAAACCCATATGACACATAAGCCCACAATGACCCTGCCTCACACACGTCTTCAGGATTCAGTTCAATCGGGGGCTCAGAATGAACAAACTACCGAACAGTCCAGTAATAATGACCTGACCAGTCTTAGTGATTTCCTAAAGACAAAGAATTCCTGCTATAGTTGGCCAGATTCTGGTTTTACACCATAATCCTCTTCACTGTGATCCGAGCCACTTGACAAGAAACACAAGACCAGCTAATAGGACCAGGATCAGCCCTCTCTCCCCATTCTCTCTCTCCCTCCATCACTCTCTCTCTCTATGGACAGACAACACCTCTCCACTGACGTCCACAGCCGCTAGTTATCCCACTAATTCCTGGACTCAGTTATGTAACTCAGCTATGACTGGATCACATTCCTTAAGATTTTGGGGGCAAAATTGTGGATCCATGAGTGTTTATTCGCTGTGTTTCAGAAATGGAAGAGAAAATAGATGGCTGGCTGGCTAGTCTTCTCTTCCTGAGGTTTTTTGGAAAGAGGCACAGTAAAATGTGAGTACGAGAGCTTACATTTACATTTCAGTCATTTAGCAGACACTCTTATCCACAACATCATTTTTTAAAAGCATTTTGGAACTGGTCCTCCGTGGGAATCTAACCCACAACCCTGGCGTTGAAAGGAGTCAGTTCAAGTGGGAGCTATACCATTTTGTGCATAGAAAATTCATGGGTGGGCTTCAGTGTTTTTTCTGGCCACCTACTCTACAGTTCAAAAGTTTGGGGTCACCTAGAAATTCCCTTGATTTTTAAAGAAAAGCACATTTTTTGTCCATTAAAATTAATGTTATGTTATCAGAAATAGGGTGTAGACATTGTTAATGTTGCAAATGACTGTTGTAGCATGAAACGGCTGATTTGTTATGGAATATCTAGATAGGCATACAGAGGCCAATTATCAGCAACCATCACTCCTGTCTTCCAATGGCACGTTGTGTTAGCTAATCCAAGTTTATAATTTTAAAAGGCCAATTGATCATTAGAAAACCCTTTTGCAATTATGTTACCATAGCTGAAAACGGTTGTTCTGATTAAAGAAGCAACAAAACTGGCCTTCTTTAGAATAGTTGAGTTTCTGGAGCATCAGCATTTGAAGGTTCAATTACAGGCTCAAAATGGCCAGAAAAAAAACTACTTTCATCTGAAACTCATCAGTCTATTATTGTTCTGAGAAATGAAGGCTATTCCATGTGAGAAATTGCCAAGAAACTGAAGATCTCGTACAACACTGTGTACTCCTCTCTTCACAGAACAGCGCAAACTGTCTCTAACCAGAATAGAAAGAGGAGTGGGAGGCCCCGGTGTACAACTGACCAAGAGGACAAGTACATTAGAGTGTCGAGTTTGAGAAACAGACGCCTCACAAGTCCTCAACTGGCAGCATCATTAAATAGTGAAGTGGCGGCTCCGGGATGCTGGCCTTCTGTTCAGTGTCTGTTCTTTTGCCCATCTTAATATATTTTTTATTGGCCAGTCTGAGATATGGCTTTATCTTTGCAACTCTGCCTAGAAGGTCAGCATCCCGGAGTCGCCTCTTCACTGTTGATCGCCAACATCAGAGCAGCAGGAATGTTGTTAAGCTTAGGTAACGCAGCTAATGTTACCTAGCTAGCAAACTACATTTATTTGCAAAAAAAAAATCTAAAATCGACTGAATCTTTCTTTCCATGACTCGATGAGCAAATAAATATAATGGAGCTAAGCATAAACATGGTCCGTGTCTTGTCAATGTTGGGTGTGTTTACAAGTAGGCTACAACTTCTATTGTAGTTTTCTCTGTATTATGGAGGCTAGTTGATTGTTCATGCAAGGCTTGAAGTCGAAATGGGAGAGAAGGAGGTATTGGTAAGGAGGCGATGGTGTGGGTGACTGACTGGTGTCTGTTGGGGGTGAGTATTGTGTGTAAAGGTTAGTATGTGTGTCCTACAGACTCATTCTGCTGCTGCTGCTGATGACCTTGACCCCAGCTTCAGTAGTACAGAGCCTGTAGACCCACTGGATGAAAGCTTTCAGCCTGGAATAAACTCAAGCTCAACATCATCTGACTTTGAAACAAGCTAGGACAGCCACAATTATTTATGAAAGCACAATACTTTCTTCAGAAAACAAAATCACCAATACACTAAACTCTACAAGTCAAGCCCCCTTCAAACTTTTCACATATGCTAATAATTTGCTAACAGCCCATCTCAATGCCCCATTATTGAGTCTGAGTCTAATAAAACCCATTCCAGTCTACTGTACCCTTTGTTGTTAACAGATGAACACGGTTTATTGTATGGTTACACATCCTCATGATCAGTGTTCATGTCATTCCAGGAGACTTGCAGTACAAATCTTCAAATCAAAATCAAATCAAATTTTATTGGTCACATACACATGGTTAGCAGATGTTATTGCGAGTGTAGCGAAATGCTTGTGTTTCTAGGTCCGACAGTGCAGCAATAGCTAACAGGTAATATCTAATAATTCTACAACAAAACCTAATATCTAACAAACTCCACAACAACCCCTAATACACACAATCTAGTAAAGGAATGGGATGAGAATATAGAAGTATAATATATATGGATGAGCAGTGACAGTGGCTAAGATGCAATAGATACAGTATATAATGTGAGATATGTAAAGATTCTTAGTTTAATTATTAAATTGACTAGTGTTCAATTTATTAATGTGGCTAATGATATTAAGTCTGTAGGTAGGCAGCAGCCTCTCTGTGTTAGTGGTGGCTGTTTAACAATCTGATGGCCTTGAGATGGAAGCTGTTTTTCAATCTCTGTCCCAGCGTTGATGCACCTGTACTGACCTCGCAGAAGTGAGTGCTACAGGGTGATAATCATTTAGTTCAGTTACCTTTGCTTTCTTAGGAACAGGAACAATGGTGGCCATCTTGAAGCATGTGGGGACAGCAGACTCGGATAGGGATTGATTGAATATGCCCGCATGCTCTGAGAACGCGGCTAGGGATGCCGCCTGGGCAGGCAGGGTTTACACGTTTAAATGTTTTACTCACGTCGGCTACGGAAAAGGAGAGCCCACAGTCTTTGATAGCAGGCCGCGTTGGTGGCACTGTATTGTCCTTAAAGCGTGCATAGAAGTGGTTTAATTTGTCTGGGAGCAAGACGTCGATGTTCGCGACGGGGCTGGTTTTCCTTTTGTAATCGGTGATTGTCTGTAGACCCTGCCACATACTCGTGTTTGAGCCGTTGAACTGCGACTCCACTTTGTCTCTATACTGACGCTTTGCTTGTTTGATTGCCTTACGGAATTAATAACTACACTTTTGTATTCGGCCATGTTTCCAGTCGCCTTGCCATGATTAAATGTTTTTATTTTATTTTTAATTTTACCTTTATTTAACTAGGCAAGTCAGTTAAGAAAAAAATCTTATTTTCAATGACGGCCTAGGAACAGTGGGTTAACTGCCTGTTCAGGGACAGAACGACAGATTTGTACCTTGTCAGCTTGGGGATTTGAACTTGCAACCTTCCGGTTAATAGTCCAACGCTCTAACCACTAGGCTACCCTGCCGCCCTGGTGGTACGTGCTTTTCAGTTTTACTGCCATCAATCCACAGTTTCTGGTTAGGAAACATTTTAATAGTCACAGTGGGTACAACATCTCCTATACACTTCCTTATGAACTCGCTCACTGAGTCAGCGTATAAGTCAATGTTATTGTCTGAGGCTTTCCGGATCAGGGACAGCAAGAGGTTGTAGCAATGGGTGATGAAGAAAGTGTACGAGAGGTTTGTCCACCTGGCTGTGGAGTCCACCTCGCCACAGTACCAAAGCCTGCTAAACCGGCTGTCATTACCCAACACAAGAAGAGGTTCTCTAGCAGAAGAACATTCTGGAACCTGCCTGGAACATTCAACCAACACAACATCCATATTCAGTTAGACTGATGTAGGATAATATAGAATACCTAGTATGCTCACAACTACATTGTGGTATAGATATTGATAGCTCTTGTACATAATGTATACAATAGTGTTTTATATCATATTTGTTTAGAAGTGTACTGATAATTAACTAAATTATTCCAGTTGCATGAGAAACCAATAAAATATTAACTTCTGGATCAATTTATTGTATTCATGAAATATATTTGTAAGGGGTGGCAGGGAAGTCAGGCGCAGGACAGCAAAAACTGGGTTTACAACGGAGCAGTTTAATACATAAAACCACCGGCATCCAGAACAAACAATCAATGGGTACAAAACCCGTCACACATCAGATAAACGTGCACATGCACTTACAATAAACAATTCCGGACAAGGACATGGGGGGAACAGAGGGTTAAATACACAACATGTAATGAGGGAATTGAAACCAGTGGTGTGAGAAGACGAGACAAAACAAATGGAAAAATGAAAATTGGATCGATGATGGCTAGAAGACCGCCGAAGCCGAACGTCACCCGAACAAGGAGAGGAGAACGTCACCCGAACAAGGAGAGGAGAACGTCACCCGAACAAGGAGAGGAGAACGCCACCCGAACAAGGAGAGGAGAACGCCACCCGAACAAGGAGAGGAGAACGCCACCCGAACAAGGAGAGGAGAACGCCACCCGAACAAGGAGAGGAGAACGCCACCCGAACAAGGAGAGGAGAAGGCCACCCAAGAAGGAGAGGAGAACGCCACCCGAACAAGGAGAGGAACCGACTTCAGCGGAAGTCGTGACAGTATTTGGATAAATTAGCTTCAGTCTAACTACTAAAACAAATGATGCAGGGAGTTGGTGTATCATTTAAACTTTAATTTGTTAGGAAGTAAACATGTTTCAATAAAAAAGTCCATTAGTCTGTCAATATGGGTAATAAGTAGACAAGTTTACTTTCTCTGGAGACCGATGTGAGTTTACACAGCACTATGCAGGAACTGTTCCTGACAGCGTACTGTATGACATACACTGAGTATTAACAAAACATTAACACCTGCTTTTCCCATGACAGACTGACCAGGTGAAAGCTATGATCCCTTATTAAATCAACTTCAAATCAGTGTAGATGAAGGGGAGGAGAAAAGACAATTGAGACATGGATTGTGTATGTGTGCCATTCAGAGGGTGAATGGGCAAGACAAAAGATTTAAGTGACTTTGAACAGGGTATGGTAGTAGGTGAAAGGCGCACTGGTTTGTGTCAAGAACTGCAACGCTGATGGGTTTTTAATGTAAACAACTTCCCGTGTGTCTCAAGAATGATCCAACACCCAAAGGACATCCAGCCAACTTGGCAACTGTGGGAAACATTGGAGTCAACATGGGCCAGCATCCCTGTGCAACTTAATATTTGGAAGGTGTTCCTAATGTTTGGTATACTCTGTGTACATAAAGTAGAAGAAAAATATGCTACTAACGCTTATAATAAATACTACAGTTGTACAAAGGGAATACTTGCATATGGTGTGTTTGGGTGGTGCAGTGAGCTGTTCACAGTCACTTTGTTAAAGGGGAGATCGTTACATCTCCTTTTGAGAGTCATCAATTTCTTTGTATTCAAGCAGAATAATCTGTGAGAAAGATGAAAACTCTATTACACATTCATGGGCAATCGTTGTGTACGGTCTGTATTCCTACTGTAGCAGCATGATGTAGAATACAGCTCACAGACACACGTTAACCAGCTAGCTACAACACACAGGTATAGCTACTCCAAGATTAAACCCAAAGCCAAATCTTTACACTCCTTAAAATTTCTCCAGTTTAACCCTTCATCGACCTGGCAAAGGCTTTCAAAGGCTTTCTGTCAATCACCGTATTCTTATCTGCAGACTCAACAGCCTTTGTTTCTCAAATGACTGCCTCGCCTGGTTCACCAACTACTTCTCAGATAGAGTTCAGTGTGTCAAATCGGAGTGCCTGTTGTCAGTCTCTATGGGGGTGCCACAGGGTTCAATTCTTGGGCTGACACTTTTCTCTGTATACATCAATGATGTTGGTGATTCTTCTTGCTGCTGGTGATTCTCTGATCCACTTCTACGCAGACGACACCATTCTGTATACCTCGGGCCCTTCTTTGGACACTGTGTTAACAAACCTCCAGACGAGCTTCAATGCCATACAACACTCCTTCCGTGGCCTTCAAAAGCTCTTAAATGCAAGTAAAACTAAACGCATGCTCTTCAACCGATTGCTGCCCGTACCCGCCCGCCCGTCTAGCATCACTACTCTGGAATGTTCTGATTTAGAATATATGGACAACTACAAATACCTAGGTGTCTGGCTAGACTGTAAACTCTCCTTCCAGACTCACATTAAGCATCTCCAATACAAAATAAAATCTAGAATCGGCTTCCTATTTCGCAACAAAGCATCCTTCACTCATGCTGCCATACCCTCGTAAAACTGACTATCCTACCGATCCTCGACTTCGGCAATGTCATTTACAAAATAGCCTCCAACACTCTACTCAGCAAATTGGATGTAGTCTATCACAGTGCCATCCGTTTTGTCACCAAAGCCCCTTATACCGCCCACCACTGCGACCTGCATGCTCTATCTCGTCATATTCGTCGCCAGACCTACTGGCTCCAGGTCATCTATAAGTCTTTGCTAGGTAAAGCTCCGCCTTATCTTAGCTCACTGGTCACCATAGCAGCACCCACCCGTAGCACGCACTCCTGCAGGTATATTTCACTGGTCATCCCCAAAGCAAACTCCGCCATTCCTTCCAGTTCTCTGCTGCCAATGACTGGAACAAATTGTAAAAATCACTGAAGCTGGAGACTTATCTCCCTCACTAACTTTAAGCATCAGCTGTCAGAGCAGCTTACCGATCATTGCACCTGTATACAGCCCATCTGTAAATAGCCCACCCAACTACCTCATCCCCATATTGTTATTTATTTGTTGCGCCTTTGCACCCCAGTATCTCTACTTGCACATTCATCTTCTGCACATCTATCACTCCAGTATTTAATTGCTAAATTGTAATTATTTTGCCATTATGGCCTATTTATTGCCTTACCTCCCTAATCTTACTACATTTGCACACACTGTATATAGACTTTTCTATTGTGTTATTGACTGTATGTTTTGTGTATCCCATGTGTAACTCTGTGTTGTTTGTGTCGCACTGCTTTGCTTCATCTTGGCCAGGTCGCAGTTGTAAATGAGAACTTGTTCTCAACTAGCCTACCTGGTTAAATAGGTGAAATAAATAAAATAATAATAAAAGATGGGAACATCATTGAGACAAGTCCAATGGCTCTATTGAACAAGGACAACCACCTAAGCACCAATTTGACAGAGGAAAAACCCTGCAACTGAGCCACACAGGACCACAAGCTGAACTAGAGAATGAGGTCACCCCTGTTGGTCACCAGCTAAATATTAGAATCAGTTGCGCTAGATTGGGGTTGGAGCGAAGACTGACAAGACGGTAGCTCTCCAGAAACAGGGTTGGAGAGCCCTGCAAGATTGAGTCAGACTACAGACAGGCCAGAGAGACACACTCTCACAGCATGCAACACTTCTCTCCTCTTTCTGAGTGTGAGACGTGCGTAACAAAGTATGTTACTGTGGATGAGAACAAAGCATATCCCACAGGTGTGTGCGATGTTAATGTGCTCATATGGTCATGTTTCCATGATTTGTCTACATCCCTAACTGTAAATCTCCAGAGACTACAAAACAAAAAGCAAGTAATGTTATGATTTAGGATGTTATTTTCCATGGTGAGGACAAACTGTACAGCACAGAGCTGTGTGTTTGATGAGCATATAGGCCAGTGATGATACTCCTCTGATGTCCTGCTCTCTCTAAACAGCCATGAGGAGATCAAACAGCAGACAGATGCATGAGCCCAGCCCACTGAGGGGGAAACTCTCAGCAACACAACCAACACACGTGTTCATGGTCTGCGGGTCAGCAGTTTGTTCATCCGCATGCAATTGCAAATAACCCATCCGCATCCGCAACCGCCCGACTGTATGTGATAGTCTAAATCTGAGGCCCGCACCCGACCCGCTAAGATAAAATGTGCTGTAGGCTACAGTCAGAGGCGACAGAAGGATTTGACAGGGGGCGCAGGATTCTTTTTTGCCTGATTTAGATATGTTTCTGCTTATAATTTCAGACATTTTGGAAAGCTATTTGTTATTCAACTTGTCTATAATTAGATACATGCAGCTTCTCTTCTGTCATTATATGTTGCCCAAGTAGACTAAATAAACCCTTGCTCACCAAAATAATGTCATAAATCAATAGAATGAATGCTTCAATATAGTTGACATTGGTAAAGTTCTCTGTCATGTCTGCTTCTTTAACTGAGCAAAGATATTTAAGGACCGGGGAGAAAATGTAATAACAACCTCCCCAAAAAACTGGAAAGATTTGATGTGCAAAATTTGACATCAGTTTGACCAGTTGTAAGGAATTCGAAAGCTGTGAAAACGACCAAACATGTTTCTGATAAGTTTTCAGTTCGGCTTGGATGAATATTTGATGTGGTTGTCATACTATGATGCTGATAAAGAAAGCACCTCTACAGACGGTATCTAACTGCATATTCACATTCTCTCAAGAGAAATGTTCCCAAGTAAAAATGTTGCTTACATTTGATGTATCATTTTACTTAAATAAATGCTTAATTCGGCAGGAGTTAATATTAAGTCTATGTGAGAGGTTATAGACCTAGTCAGTGTTCAGATTTCAGTTTCCATTTAACTCAACTGAACAATAGGCTACAGTTCCCTTGTGACAGTCCCGTTTTGTGACTGTCAAATTTGTATAGCGCCTCACAATCATCACAGATAACATCACAGCCAGCACTGCCATCATCCTGTTTTACCACAATCATCACAGATAACATCACAGCCAGCACTGCCATCATCCTGTTTTACCACAATCATCACAGATAACATCACAGCCAGCACTGCCATCATCCTGTTTTACCACAATCATCACAGATAACATCACAGCCAGCACTGCCATCATCCTGTTTTACCACAATCATCACAGATAACATCACAGCCAGCACTGCCATCATCCTGTTTTACCACAATCATCACAGATAACATCACAGCCAGCACTGCCATCATCCTGTTTTACCACAATCATCACAGATAACATCACAGCCAGCACTGCCATCATCCTGTTTTACCACAATCATCACAGATAACATCACAGCCAGCACTGCCATCATCCTGTTTTACCACAATCATCACAGATAACATCACAGCCAGCACTGCCATCATCCTGTTTTACCACAATCATCACAGATAACATCACAGCCAGCACTGCCATCATCCTGTTTTACCACAATCATCACAGATAACATCACAGCCAGCACTGCCATCATCCTGTTTTACCACAATCTTTCCCAAACATTACTTTTCTGTCCCTCCCTTCTCTTTATTTTCAACTCTCCATTTCACAGCTTTTCTCTTATTGAATTAAACTCCGACATAGTCCTTTTTGCCTGCTTGGATCAACGTGAACTTTTTCTGCCCATTCCCAAAATAATTGACTGGTTGGTATATATTAGAGATGCACTGCTATGACATTTTTGGCCGATACCCAATAAAAACCCAAATACCGATAACTGATATTTAAAATTATAGCGACTCTTTGATTTGGTGCCATATTCAGTTTTCCTGTCACCTCTCCTTGGCAGAGGCAGCCCAACAACTTACCATACTTTATTTCTCTCTATCATTATAGTGCTGTGTGTCTGCATGCGTGCGTGCGTGCGTGCGTGTGTGTGAGAGAGAGTAAGGGAGTGTGTGAATGTCAAAATAACAGTAGTTATATTGTTTCAAGGCAAGTAGCGCTGATAAGAAACAGTAGGGCAGAGAGAATGCCCGTAATTTCCGATAAAGACAAGTACAACTCCTCACGCAATACAGTTTGTTTTAAATATAGAACAGAGAAAGAAAGAGCAGGGGAGAGAAAGGAAGAGAGTGAAAATTCAATACTTGTCATACATTCAATTCAAAAATCAACTAGAAAATGCATGGTAACAGTCAACATAGCATTTAATGGGCTTTACGGTGGGTTGACAACTGAGCTGGTACACTGTAGCGTAGTTGGTATAGAATGGCGCTTACAACGCCTGGATAGTGGGTTTGATTCCCAGGACCACTCACACACAAAAAAAATGATGCACGCCGGACTGTAAGTTGTTTAGGATAAAGCATCTGTATAAATGGCATCTGATAGGATGATAACACTAACGTGTTATAGCTGTTGCTAAATCTGTTGTACTGTAAGCTATGTGGAGATCAAGGGAGCAGTGACCCTGTATGTCAGGGATGCTTTATATATACTCTTAAGTCTATGGTTGAAGTGTTGCAGGAGGCTGCTATTGACATGGCAACCCGAGAGGATCAACAAGGCAGAGGAGGCCAGTCTGAATGAATGAGCAGAAGAGTGCTTATGCAACGGTGTTTGCCATTGTGTGTAAGAGAGGTTCAATTATTAAGGTGACCCTTGTTGAGCATGTTGTAAAAGTGTAAAGGGTACTTTGTTCTCCAATATGAAGGCCACAGTTGAAGTCAGAAGTTTACATACACTTAGGTTGGAGTCATTAAAACTTGTTTTTCAACCACTCCACACATTTCTTGTTAACAAACTATAGTTTTGGCAAGTCGGTTAGAACATCTCCTTTGTGCATGACACAAGTAATTTGTCCAACAATTGTTTACAGACATATTATTTCACTTATAATTCACTGTATCACAATTCCAGTGGGTCAGAAGTTTACAGTCTAAGTTGACTGTGCCTTTAAACAGCTTGGAAAATTCCAGAAAATTATGTCATGTCTTTAGAAGCTTCTGATAGGCTATATTGACATCATTTGAGTCAATTGGAGGTGTACCTGTGGATGGGTCAACCAGTTATGGTCAACCAGTTATTAAATCCAAGGGTTCACATACTTTTCACACCCTGCACTGTGAATGTTTACACGGTGTGTTCAATAAAGACATGAACACAGAGTTGTTTGTGTGTTATTAGTCTAAGCAGACTGTTTGTCTATTGTTGTGACTTAGATGAAGATCAGATACAATTTTATGACCAATTTATGCAGAAATCCAGGTATTTCCAAATGGTTCACATACTTTTTCTTGCCACTGTACAATAAAAAATATTACATTACATTTCATAACACATTAAGTGTGTGCCCTCAGGCCACTATTTTACTACCACATATCTACAATACAATATCCATGTGTACCTGTGTGTTATCATGTGTACCTGTGTGTTATCATGTGTACCTGTGTGTTATCATGTGTATGTGTGTCTTTGCCTGTCTTCACAGGCTACATCTTTATTTAAATCAAATCAAAGTATTTGCTGCGTACACATATTAGCAGATGTTAAAGCAGGTGCAGTGAAATGATTGTGTTTCTAGCTCCAGCTGTGCAGTAAATGTTGTATTTATTATATTTAACTAGGGAAGTCAGTGAAGAACAAATTCTTATTTACAATGACAGCCTACACCGGCCAAACCCGGACGACGCTGGGCCAATTGTGCGCCGCCCTATGGGACTTCCAACCATGGCCAGTTATGATACAGCCTGGAGTTGAACCAGGGTGTCTGTAGTGACACCTCTAGCACTGAGATGCAGTGCCTTAGACCGCTGCGCCACTCGGGAGCAGTACAATACAACAATAAACATGATGTAAACATTATTAAAGTGACGCAATGACTATGTACAGTACATAGGGCAGCAGGGTCGAGTATGATCTATGGGGCAGGGCAGGGCAGGGTACCGGGTGGAAGCCGGCTAGTGATGACTACTTAACAGTCTGATGGCCTGGAGATATAATGAAAAACAGCTTCTCTCTGTCCCACCTTTGATGCACCTGTATGTCTCCGCCTGCTAGATGGTAGCAGGGGGAACAGGCCATTCCTAAGGTGGCTGAGGTCCTGGACGATCTTCTTGGCCTTCCTATGACACCGGGTGGTGTAGGTGTCATGGAGGGCAGGCACTGTGCTCCCGGTGATGTGTTGGGCAGACCGCACCACCCTCTGGAGAGCCCTGCGGTCGTGGTCGATGCAGTCGCCATACCAAGCGGTGATAAAGTCCGACAGAATGCTCTTGATGGTGCATCTGCAGAAGTTTGTGAGGGTTTTAGGGGCCAAGCCAAATTTCTTCAGCCTCAAGGTTGAAGTGGTGCCATTGCGCCTTCACCACGATGTCAGTGTGGAGAGACCATTTCAGGTCCTCAGTGATGTGCACGCCGTGGAACTTGGAAGATTTTGACTCTCTCTGCTGTCTCCTATAGTCCACGATCAGACTCACCACCTGGAGTCGGACCGTCAGGAAGTCTAGGACCCAGGGCCCTAAGCTTAGTGATTAACTTGGAGGGAACTATGGTGTTGAAGGCTGAGCTGTAGTCGATTAACAGCATTCTCACATAGGTAATCCTCTTGGGATAGGGCAGTGTGCAGTGCAACAGCGATTGAGTCATCTGTGGATCTGTTGGGGTGGTATGCAAATTGTAGTGAGTCTAGGGTGTCGGGTAAGGTGGAGGTGATATGGTCCTTAACTAGCCTCTCAAAGCTCTTCATGATGACAGAAGTGAGTGCTACGGGGCGATAGTCATTTATTTCAGTTACCTTCACTTTCTTGGGTACAGGAACACTGGTGGGCATATTGAAGCAAGTGGGGGACAACAGACTGGGATAGGGAGAGATTGAATATGTCCGTGAACACTCCAGCCAGCTGGTCTGCACATGTTCTAATGATGCGGCTTGGGACGCCATCTGGGCCAGCAGACTTGCAAGGGTTAACACGCTTGAATATCTTGCATCAACCACGGAGATTGGGAGCACACAGTCCTCGTGAACGGCTGGGGCCCACGTTGGCGGCACATATTCATGTTCATGTATTCAGTCCACTCAAGAGTCAAGGACCTTGATTTCTGGAAAAAAGTCAATGACCACTTGTCTACATGTAGGTCAAGGAATCCAGCCAAATCCGGGTGATTATACTGACATGCAACTATGTGTGTATGTGTGTGTGAGAGTCTGTGCGCATGGGTGCATGAGAACATCATTAGATGTAATGAAAATGTGTGGATATGTGGGCGCATACATACTCAAATCTATACCGTTAAATGCATGTCTGAGTGTTTAAATAAAGATCTGTGTGTGGATGTGTGGACATATGTGAAGAGCGTGTGTCTACATTGACGCACAAATGAGTGTGTCATGTGTTTTTCACCAACCTTCAATTCCAGGTAGCTAACGCTTGACAGAGAAAAGGCTTCACAGATCCTAGACGTCACATTCTTCGTCAGAGACAAAGTAAGCAAATTGTTTCTCTTCTCCCCAATCTCTCCACTAGAGATGGCACAATGTGAGCACCATTTACTGAAGGTGGATGGCCTTGACTTGGAACTACTGTTGGTCTGTCTCATTATGTTTCTGCTTGACTAGAGGACAATGCCGTACAGTATGAAGTGGTTTCCTGGACACAGATTAAGCCTAGTCCTACACTAAAAACCAAGCTCAATGGAGAATCTCAGTTATACGTTTTTTAGTCAGGGGATTAGTCTCAATCTCTGTCTGGGAAACAGGCACTAAATGTAAATACAGAGATATGCTGTTACATTTTTTTTTACCTTTATTTAACATTAAAGCATCCCTTTAATGTTGTTTAAAGCTGGTTCACGATCTGCTCTCCCAAACATGAATTATCATCATGAAAAACAAAACTGGCTGTGGACATCTCTCAGACTGTTCTCTGACCACAAAGCCAGTCATCCTTTAACTTCCAGGAAGAGAATATAGGTCTGTTGTGCCCCCTATTGGACTACCGTGGAAAAACTACTCTGGAATTCCATCCTGAAACTATTCAACCGTACAGAGAAGTGGCTGTCATCGTACCACTGGTGCAATAATAATTGTTTCAGAGTGAATGTATTGATGATTTGATCATTTCACAGTGTCCGACATTGGATACTTCATGAATGAATATTATTTGACCAAATGTCTCATGGATGGACCAAAACTCTTCCAGAACTATTGAGGTCGTCTTCTAGTTTATAGACAGCAGAGCAGTCATTGGTGGCTGTCACAGAGGGAAACAGTGGCTCGTCCTGGCTGCATTAGACTCTGGCATATTACACACTCATATACTAAAACCCAGTGGGACTACACTACAGTACGAAAACATAGCTAACCATGTTCTTCAAATAAAATGACAGATAAACCCCAAGGGAGACACTGGACAAATGTTACTGAGACAAAAATAAAGGGTATGAGGTTCTGGGTAAGAGAATCGAGTGTGAGTGAAAAATAGATAAAATAATGAGGTTGAATTTGACTTGTGATATGATTACCAATATCAAATCTGACACAATACAGCACAACTAAGTTAAAACATACGTACCTAAACATCTTGACATATCTAAAGTTATATGACTGTATACGTTTAAAGAGATTATAGGACTAGGAGGTCGAACACAACGTTAAATATAGTCAACAAGAGCTTCCTCCCTCAGAGCAGAGAGTCTGCACCTGGACTTTCCATTACAACAACACCCCCCCCGGTAAACTGTATTGGCCCAATGAGGATGCTGGAGCATCATTTCTGTTTGAATGAGTAATGATATTGGTAGCTATTGTCCTCTCTAAGGGCCCACAAAATACTAACGCTAACAGACCCACAAAACATTACACATACACAGCTGTGGCAACACAGACACACACACACTTGGCTCTGTATGAAGCGAGTAGTGATGATGCTCACAGAGCTGTCACAATGCAGCGCTAACCTGAGAAATACAACGTCCGCTCAGCCCATGGAGGAGACTCAGGACTGCTTATTTATGACCTCCTGTCATTCATATCCTCTTCAATTTCACAGCTCAAAAAACTTGTTCTCTCTCTCTTTATCCAACTACTCTCCAAACAGCATTATTTACCTCTCACTTAATGTCATTTAAACTCACATCTACCTTGTCCTCTTTTTCAATCCCTCACACAGAGAACTTCTAGAGACTGATGTGTCTCATGTGCTCTCCATTTTGAAAGCCTATACAGAAGACTCATGTTATTGATGCAACATTCATAAAATATAAAAGTTATTGTGCGCACATAAACTATGTCTGCAAGTCTGTCTCTCTCTGTATCCCTGAGGTCTACTCCTGGTCCCGTGGGCTCACAACACCTCTGGAGTGACGCAGTGCATTTTGGGAAGTGCCAATAAATCATGGAGCAGGGAGGAAAGGGGGTGGCAGTGTTTGTTCTCCTCTCATCCCATCCCATGCCTCCCCCCATCCCTTCCTCCCTCCCAGGATTCTAAATCTCTCTCAGTCTGAAGAGTCATCACTCCGAGTCCCACCAACAGCTCCAATACTAATGGAGGGACCAGACACACACACGGGCGCGCATGCGCGCGCACACACACACTTTTTGTGAAAGAAAATTGACAAGATAGAATAATGTGTAAGAACCGAACAACCAAACATATGTGAGAGCAGTGGTGTAAAAGCATGTGTCAGACAGAAAAATGCTCCCCTCTGCATGCACCCCATGAAACAGGAGGGAGGTGGAGGTCAGGGCCAGCGTTTATTTTGATAGTCCCTTGTCCTGGAGAAAGGGCCTCTGTTCTGTTTGTTTTCCAGAGAGAAACATCTGTGTTACTCCTGAGAGCAACACACTGGGCTAAAGTAACAGACCACGGCAACACGCACGCACAACGCACACACAACGCACACACAGACGACAGCAAAAGAAAACAAAGAAAAAGAAAAGAAGATCTGAACAAAATACTCTTTATAATCATGTTACTACAATGTAAGTAAATTAAAAGACAAGATCAGCATTGAACGTTAATAAAACCTTAGCTGGATTAAGCTCACATATTTCCCTGTATGATTGACAACTAAGGATAATGTACAGCTGTCTAAAGTCTACATGGACAGTTTTACTGTCTCTTGGCAGTGGCTGCAGTTGTTGTATTACAAAAACCAATTCAACCAAGAAAAAACCAGGGCTGAAAAAAAAAACCTCTTGGGTAAATATTGTATACGCTAACATATTGAATTTGGACAAAGCATCTGGCATTTGTCACAAGTCTCTTTTTTCCCCCCATCAGAAGTGTGTACAATACTTTCCCCTGTTGACAGTGAAGGGACTGAGACAAAACATAGCCTAGGGTTCTCCAGGCAGGGGGAATCACAGAGCTCTCCATCTCTGAATATGCACAACCCTACAGACATAAATACAGACACAGATATGCCCACTAAGAATAGAGAGGACCTGATGGAATCTACAGTTGATTGGAGGCTCTGTCAGCCTGTGTTTTGGAACCGTTTCCACATCTCTCTGTAGTCTGCTGTTTCCACCCATCTTCAACATGAAGAAGATAAAGTCAACATGACCACTAGAGGGTACTGGTACACTGTGGATTGACAGCATCTAGGGACCTCCCCAGTCCCAAAACCCCCCACACGTGCACACTCCCCACGCAGTCACTCTCTCCTTCTTATCCTCTCTCCACCCTCTCTCCTAAACGCTGCTGCTGCCAGGACTGGACTGGTTTCTCTCAGTCTCCTCAGGGAGATGAGCATCATTTTGTACTCCAGCTTCTCTCTGGTTTGGATGATGAAGGCCTGTGGTGACCCAGATGTACAGCACAATGCTGAAGAGGCTTAGAGGCTCGTCCCAAGCTCTGTTCTCTACTCGTTCTGTCTGCTCGCTCTGTCTACTCAATTCAATTTAAGGGGCTTTATTGGCATGGGAAACATATGTTAACATTACCAAAGCAAGTAAAGTAGATAACATACAAAAGTGATAAACAAAAATGAACAGTAAACATTACACTCACAGAAGTTCCAAAAGAATAAAGACATTACAAATATCATATTATGTATATATACAGTGTTGTAACGATGTGCAAATTGTTAAATTACAAAAGGGAAAATAAATAAAACTAAATATGGGTTGTATTTACAATGGTGTTTGTTCTTCACTGGTTGGCATTTTCTTGTGGCAACAGGTCACAAATCTTGCTGCTGTGATGGCACACTGTGGTATTTCACCCAGTAGATGTGAGAGTTTATCAAAATCAGGAGGGCAGGAAGTGCAGCTCAGTTACCACCTCATTTTGTGGGCAGTGTGTACATAGCCCGTCTTCTCTTGAGAGCCAGTTCTGCCTATGGCAACCTTTCTCAATAGCAAGGCTATGCTCACAGAGTCTGTACATAGTCAAAGCTTTCCATAAGTTTAGGTCAGACACAGTGGTCAGTTATTCTGCCACTGAGTACTCTCTGTTTAGGGCCAGATAGCAATCTAGTTTGCTCTGTTTGTTTGTTAATTATTTTGAATGTGTCAATTAATTATCTTTTTGTTTTCTCATGATTTGGTTGAGTCTAATTGTGGTGCTGTCCTCGGGCTCTGTATGATCTGTTTGTGAACAGAGCCCCAGGACCAGCTTGCTTAGGGGACTCTTCTCCAGGTTCATCTCTCTGTAGGTGATGGCTTTATTATGAAAGGTTTGGGAATCGCTTCCTTTTAGGTGGTTGAAGAATTTAATAGCTCTTTTCTGGATTTTGATAATTAGCGGGTATCGGCCTAATTCTGCTCTGCATGCATTATTTGGTGTTTTACGTTGTACACTAAGGACATTTTTGCAGAATTCTGCATGCAGAGTCTCAATTTGGTGTTTGTCCCATTTTGTGAATTCTTGGTTGGTTAGCGGACCCCAGACCTCACAACCATAAAGGGCAATGGGTTCTATTACTAATTCAAGTATTTTTAGCCAGATCCTAAATTGGTATGTTGACTTTTAAGTTCCTTTTGATGGCATAGAATGCCTTTCTTGCCTTGTCTCTCAGATCGTTCACAGCTCTGTGGAAGTTACCTGTGGCACTGATGTTTAGGCCGAGGTACGTATAGTTTTTTGTGTGCTCTAGGGCAACGGTGTCAAGATGGAATTTGTATTTGTGATCCTGGCGACTGGACCTTTTTTGGAACACCATTATTTTGTTCTTACTGAGATTTACTCTCTCTTTCCACTTACCTCACTCCATCCTTCTCTCCCAATGCCCTTTTCTACTTCGCTTACACTTAAAAATCGGACAAAACCAAACCACGACTCCTCTTTAAAACTCTTGGAAGTGCTAAAAGTGAAAAGTTGACCTGTTTAAATATTCACCAGGATTCTACAGAAGTGTCCATAAGTGGGCCAGAGAGGGGCGAGCTTCCTGTCACCCACCAGGCTGTATGAAAGCCAGTGTGACAGCCACATGGTGTCAGAGCACCAGAGCGAAGCCTGCCTGGCTCCTCTACAGTATACACCACTAATGCAGGGGTGGAGGGAGGGGGACACGTCAGGGCAGGCTGATAGTGTACACAGTAATGAACTACAGTACAGACTGGGGAATGGGATGGTGTCAGGCAAGTTGGACAGTGGGGAAGTTCAGACATGAGATTCACTCTGGAGCACAAAGGATCAACACGTCTCACTAAACTGAGCATGAACACACACATAAGAAGTTGATTTGCGGTGTTCAATGTATCTGGGGAGTTTTCAAAATGTAAAATATCCTTGTTAGTTTCCCTTACACACTGAACCAGAGTTCACAGTGGGTTTCTTCCTCAGATGGTGCTAAGGAGGGATAGAGATGTACTGGACAGTACAGTCGGTGGTGTGGGAGGCCTTTGTAGGAGGCAGGGAGTCTGTATTGTAGAATACATAAGCAATAAGTTACGCGGGAGTTTGGTATATGGCCAATATACCACGACAAAGGGCTGTTCTGTACCCAAGACACATCGCGGAGTGCCTGGAGACAGTCCCCATGGTATATTGGCCATATACCACAAACCCTGAGGTGCCTTATTGCTATTATAAACTGGTTACCAACGTAATTAGAACAGTTAAAATATTTTTGGGGTCATATCTGTGGTATATACACCACAGCTTTCAGCCAATCAGGGGGGATAAGAACACAGCTGGGCATGGAGCTAAATGTGAACTCTGGCACACAACAAGTCAAAGGGCCAAATCCTAACTGTATGTACAACTTCCTGGAAAACTCATCAATGCATGATTTATGAGAAAGTTCATATTTCACAAATATGCAGACCGACATCTCAAACAGTGACTAAATTATACAGACATACAGCCAGTATGTGTAAAATCAACAAAGGATTACTTTTCTTCCCCTTTAGGTGTAATAGGAAGATATCTGCAACAGGATGCAGTTGCATTGTAAAAGAGCAATAGGAGATTAAATTCAGAACTAAGAAAGGAAAGAGTGAAAGAGTGAGAGAGTGGAGAGTGAGAGAGCGGCGAGTTGCGAGTGAGAGAGTGGCGAGTGAGAGAGTGAGAGAGTGGCGAGTGAGAGAGTGAGAGAGTGGCGAGTGAGAGAGAGTGGCGAGTGAGAGAGAGTGGCGAGTGAGAGAGAGTGGCGAGTGAGAGAGAGTGGCGAGTGAGAGAGAGTGGCGAGTGAGAGAGAGTGGCGAGTGAGAGAGAGTGGCGAGTGAGAGAGAGTGGCGAGTGAGAGAGTGGTGAGTGAGACAGATTAAGAGAGAGGACAGAGGGTGAGGGGGACCCTGGTGGAGGTATTCTCTAAACCTCAGACCAAACCCCCTCTATTCTCTAAACCTCAGAACAAAACCCCTCTATTCTCCAAACCTCAGAACAAACCCCCTCTATTCTCTAAACCTCAGACCAAACCCCCTCTATTCTCTAAACCTCAGAACAAACCCCCTCTATTCTCTAAACCTCAGACCAAACCCCCTCTATTCTCTAAACCTCAGAACAAACCCCCTCTATTCTCTAAACCTCAGACCAAACCCCCTCTATTCTCTAAACCTCAGACCAAACCCCCTCTATTCTCTAAACCTCAGACCAAACCCCTCTATTCTCTAAACCTCAGAACAAACCCCTCTATTCTCTAAACCTCAGAACAAACCCCCTCTATTCTCTAAACCTCAGACCAAACCCCCTCTATTCTCTAAACCTCAGACCAAACGCCCTCTATTCTCTAAACCTCAGACCAAACATTTAACACTTCAGGATGGCTTCCATTTCACAGAACCATTTTCTGCTCTTCCCCATTTCATAAAATGCTCCATCCCAGGGCATGCAGAGCAGAGGGTGTTCTGTACATGTATATGTACTGAATGAATAAGCACTTCCTGTTGCAGTCAGTTGGGGGGGGTTATGGTCTGAAATGTATACGACTATGTCACTCTCTCTCTCCAGCAGTACTAACAATACCACACCACTCAGAGGGTATGGCGTAGGCATTCAAATACGCTCAAAGTATTTCTGTTTCCTCACAAACCCTGTCCAGAGAAATGCCTCCAACACGTTTTAAATGATTGTACAGCTCTATTACACAGTTTTATAGGAGAGTGTAGATCAAATTAATGGCTGATTTTACAAATACAATAGAAAACACTGTTTGCATTAAATCAACTAAAGTAAGCAGAGATTCAGTTTCAGAGGGAAAACTACCCTTGGTATGAGTAGGTCGAGAGAGGGAGAAAGGAGGGGGGGAGATAGAGACAAATACTTCATCAGAGAAGAAAGAAAGGACTGTTTATTTATTGTATGAAATAAATACTTCAAAACCATTCATTAGTTGGGACAGACAGACATATACAAGGCAAGCTCACACACAAACTGGGTGTGACTCAAACTTATATTTGAGTCATTTAGCAGATGCTTTTATCCAGAGCGACTTATAGGAGCAATTAGGGTTAAGTGCCTTGCTCAAGGGCACATCGGCAGATTTTTCACCTAGTCGGCTCGAGGATTCAAATCAACACTCTTAACCGATAGGCTACCTGCTGCCACACAAAAACTGTGCACATACATCTATAACATTGAGGAGGACAGAGAGACAGCAGTTTGCCCCGACTGATGAAAAGACATGATTAACCTTTGATCCTCTTTCTGTTCTGTGTTAGTGTGTGTGAAAGAGTGTGTGTGTTGAATGATAACTATGATATGGGGCTAACTGTCAGGGGAGACAGATAATGTGAATGTGGAGGAGCTGTGTGTGTTGTGTTCAGATCCTGTGATAATGTGTTTAGGGCTGGGGGGTTGTGGGTAGATACGAGGAGAGGGGAGTGGCCTCTCCCCTCTGGTGGTCCCTGGGTGCTCCTGGTCTGAATTACGTGGGGGGCGGTGTATAGTGGAATGAATGTTTGTGTCTGATCTCTGAAACCACAATGACCTGAGAGACAAGGAGGCAAGGCATGGGAACTTGGTAGCGGCGTGTGTGTGAGTGTGTGTAAATAAGTAGCTCTTTCTGCATCTGTATGAATATGTGAGTGTGTGTATTTGCGTGAGTGTTTACTCTGTAAAACCATTACTGTGAAAACAGAGTGGACGGGAGTGATTGTGAGACAGAGCAGTGGGTTTCATTTGATACCTGAAACCCAAATAAACCCTCAGACCTGCCAGATCTGCACTTAGAGCTACAATAAACACTGCTGATACCTGAAACTATACCTGTTTACATGCTCATCAGTCAACACACAGCCAGCCAGCCAGCCACAGCCAGCCAGCCAACCACACAGCCAGCCAGCCAGTCAGCCACACACAGTCAGCCACACACAGCCAGCCAGCCAGCCACACACAGTCAGCCAGCCAGCCACACACAGTCAGCCAGCCAGCCACACACAGTCAGCCAGCCAGCCACACACAGCCAGCCAGCCAGCCAGCCAGCCACACACAGCCAGCCACACACAGCCAGCCAGCCAGCCACACACAGCCAGCCAGCCAGCCACACACAGCCAGCCAGCCACACACAGTCAGCCAGCCAGCCACACACAGCCAGCCAACCAGCCACACACAGCCAGCCACACACAGGCTTCCTATAGAAACAGATTTGTAAAAATGTTTGCAAAAAGACATTCTGGATTTTTTTAGGCAGTAACAGGGGGGTTAGGCTACATTTCTGAAACCCAGGCAAAAATGACACGTTTGAAAAACATGAAGACAGCATCAATAGCCATAACTCTCAGTGAAGGGTAGATTGGGGTGGGACCAAACAGAGCCTGGTGATTGAAGCCACATGTTGAGGCACAGTGCAGATCACACACACTCATGACTTGATTGATTAATTGAGAGTTGCTCTTTTCCTCCCTAAAACACCAAGTTACACAGAAAAGTCAAAGCAGATACAAAGTATGGGTCATAGAGTACACACTATACACTACTATTACCCCCCCCCCTCTCAAAAATGCACACACACACACTCTAAAATGCATACACACTCAGAAATGATCAAATTCACCATGAGGGGTTCAGATCCAGTCACACACACAACTGGGGCGGCAGGTAGCCTAGTGGAGTGGTTAGAGCGTTGGACTAGTAGCCGAAAGGTTGCAAGATCCAATCCCCGAGCTGACAAGGTAAAAAAAAAAATCTGTCATTGAAAATAAGAATTTGTTCTTAACTGACTTGCCAAGTTAAACAAAGGTTAAATAAAAATAAAATCCTCTGAGGACTGACTCAGGCAGAACATACAGTACAAGTATAATGTCCTTAGAGCAGACCTACAGTCACAGTACTGTACTTAGAGCAGACCTACAGTCACAGTGATATACTGTACTTAGAGCAGACCTACAGTCACAGTACTGTACTTAGAACAGACCTACAGTCACAGTGATATACTGTACTTAGAGCAGACCTACAGTCACAGTACTGTACTTAGAGCAGACCTACAGTCACAGTGATATACTGTACTTAGAGCAGACCTACAGTCACAGTACTGTACTTAGAGCAGACCTACAGCCACAGTACTGTACTTAGAGCAGACCTACAGTCACCGTGATATACTGTACTTAGAGCAGACCTACAGTCACAGTGATATACTGTACTTAGAGCAGACCTACAGTCAGTGATATACTGTACTTAGAGCAGACCTGCAGACCTACAGTCAGTGATATACTGTACTTAGAGCAGACCTGCAGACCTACAGTCAGTGATATACTGTACTTAGAGCAGACCTACAGTCACAGTGATATACCGTACTTAGAGCAGACCTACAGTCACAGTGATGTACTGTACTTAGAGCAGACCTACAGTCACAGTGATGTACTGTACTTAGAGCAGACCTACAGTCACAGTGATGTACTGTACTTAGAGCAGACCTACAGTCACAGTGATATACTGTACTTAGAGCAGACCTACAGTCACAGTGATATACTGTACTTAGAGCAGACCTACAGTCACAGTGATATACTGTACTTAGAGCAGACCTGCAGACCTACAGTCACCGTGATATACTGTACTTAGAGCAGACCTACAGTCACCGTGATATACTGTACTTAGAGCAGACCTACAGTCACCGTGATATACTGTACTTAGAGCAGACCTACAGTCACAGTGATATACTGTACTTAGAGCAGACCTACAGTCACCGTGATATACTGTACTTAGAGCAGACCTACAGTCACCGTGATATACTGTACTTAGAGCAGACCTACAGTCACAGTGATATACTGTACTTAGAGCAGACCTACAGTCACAGTGATATACTGTACTTAGAGCAGACCTACAGTCACAGTGATATACTGTACTTAGAGCAGACCTACAGTCACCGTGATATACTGTACTTAGAGCAGACCTACAGTCACCGTGATATACTGTACTTAGAGCAGACCTACAGTCACCGTGATATACTGTACTTAGAGCAGACCTACAGTCACCGTGATATACTGTACTTAGAGCAGACCTACAGTCACCGTGATATACTGTACTTAGAGCAGACCTACAGTCACCGTGATATACTGTACTTAGAGCAGACCTACAGTCACAGTGATGTACTGTACTTAGAGCAGACCTACAGTCACAGTGATGTACTGTACTTAGAGCAGACCTACAGTCACCGTGATATACTGTACTTAGAGCAGACCTACAATCACAGTGATATACTGTAGTTAGAGCAGACCTAGTCAGTGATATACTGTACTTAGAGCAGACCTACAGTCACAGTGATATACTGTACTTAGAGCAGACCTGCAGACCTACAGTCACCGTGATATACTGTACTTAGAGCAGACCTACAGTCACCGTGATATACTGTACTTAGAGCAGACCTACAGTCACCGTGATATACTGTACTTAGAGCAGACCTACAGTCACAGTGATATACTGTACTTAGAGCAGACCTACATTCACCGTGATATACTGTACTTAGAGCAGACCTACAGTCAGTGATATACTGTACTTAGAGCAGACCTACATTCACCGTGATATACTGTACTTAGAGCAGACCTACATTCACCGTGATATACTGTACTTAGAGCAGACCTACAGTCACCGTGATATACTGTACTTAGAGCAGACCTACAGTCACCGTGATATACTGTACTTAGAGCAGACCTACAGTCACAGTGATATACTGTCCTTAGAGCAGACCTACAGTCACAGTGATATACTGTACTTAGAGCAGACCTACAGTCACCGTGATATACTGTACTTAGAGCAGACCTACAGTCACAGTGATGTACTGTACTTAGAGCAGACCTACAGTCACAGTGATATACTGTACTTAGAGCAGACCTACAGTCACAGTGATGTACTGTACTTAGAGCAGACCTACAGTCACAGTGATATACTGTACTTAGAGCAGACCTACAGTCACAGTGATATACTGTACTTAGAGCAGACCTACAGTCACAGTGATATACTGTACTTAGAGCAGACCTGCAGACCTACAGTCACCGTGATATACTGTACTTAGAGCAGACCTACAGTCACCGTGATATACTGTACTTAGAGCAGACCTACAGTCACCGTGATATACTGTACTTAGAGCAGACCTACAGTCACAGTGATATACTGTACTTAGAGCAGACCTACAGTCACCGTGATATACTGTACTTAGAGCAGACCTACAGTCACCGTGATATACTGTACTTAGAGCAGACCTACAGTCACAGTGATATACTGTACTTAGAGCAGACCTACAGTCACAGTGATATACTGTACTTAGAGCAGACCTACAGTCACAGTGATATACTGTACTTAGAGCAGACCTACAGTCACCGTGATATACTGTACTTAGAGCAGACCTACAGTCACCGTGATATACTGTACTTAGAGCAGACCTACAGTCACCGTGATATACTGTACTTAGAGCAGACCTACAGTCACCGTGATATACTGTACTTAGAGCAGACCTACAGTCACCGTGATATACTGTACTTAGAGCAGACCTACAGTCACCGTGATATACTGTACTTAGAGCAGACCTACAGTCACAGTGATGTACTGTACTTAGAGCAGACCTACAGTCACAGTGATGTACTGTACTTAGAGCAGACCTACAGTCACCGTGATATACTGTACTTAGAGCAGACCTACAATCACAGTGATATACTGTAGTTAGAGCAGACCTAGTCAGTGATATACTGTACTTAGAGCAGACCTACAGTCACAGTGATATACTGTACTTAGAGCAGACCTGCAGACCTACAGTCACCGTGATATACTGTACTTAGAGCAGACCTACAGTCACCGTGATATACTGTACTTAGAGCAGACCTACAGTCACCGTGATATACTGTACTTAGAGCAGACCTACAGTCACAGTGATATACTGTCCTTAGAGCAGACCTACAATCACAGTGATATACTGTACTTAGAGCAGACCTACATTCACCGTGATATACTGTACTTAGAGCAGACCTACAGTCAGTGATATACTGTACTTAGAGCAGACCTACATTCACCGTGATATACTGTACTTAGAGCAGACCTACATTCACCGTGATATACTGTACTTAGAGCAGACCTACAGTCACCGTGATATACTGTACTTAGAGCAGACCTACAGTCACCGTGATATACTGTACTTAGAGCAGACCTACAGTCACAGTGATATACTGTCCTTAGAGCAGACCTACAGTCACAGTGATATACTGTACTTAGAGCAGACCTACAGTCACCGTGATATACTGTACTTAGAGCAGACCTACAGTCACCGTGATATACTGTACTTAGAGCAGACCTACAGTCACAGTGATATACTGTACTTAGAGCAGACCTACAGTCACCGTGATATACTGTACTTAGAGCAGACCTACAGTCACCGTGATATACTGTACTTAGAGCAGACCTACAGTCACAGTGATATACTGTACTTAGAGCAGACCTACAGTCACAGTGATATACTGTACTTAGAGCAGACCTACAGTCACCGTGATATACTGTACTTAGAGCAGACCCACAGTCACAGTGATATACTGTACTTAGAGCAGACCTACAGTCACAGTGATGTACTGTACTTAGAGCAGACCTACAGTGATGTACTGTACTTAGAGCAGACCTACAGTGATGTACTGTACTTAGAGCAGACCTACAGTGATGTACTGTACTTAGAGCAGACCTACAGTGATGTACTGCACTTAGAGCAGACCTACAGTGATGTACTGTACTTAGAGCAGACCTACAGTGATGTACTGTGACGATGGTCTGCTGTACTCTTTGCTCTTGTTATTAGGATGTTGGTGGGCGGAGCTGGGAGGGTTGTCAGCGACATGGGACACACCTGGGCCCGGGTGTGTCCCGGGATAAATACACCTCTTCCCCATTCACTGAGGAGACTCTCTCCATGCAGACACACTGTTAGATTTTGGTTGTGGCATTTTTTGTTTGTTTGCTTTGGCACCTTTCAGCGCCTCTCATTATCACATTTATGCATGCACCACTCACTTACACTACTGATTACTGACTAACACCATTGTTAATTGTACTTACGTTACCTCAGTTAAAATATATTTTTGTTATTCCTTATCTCCACATTGTTTCGGACTTCGAGCCGGTTCGTGACAAGTAGGGGCTCGTCTGGGATCTTGAAGGTGTTGTGTTTGGGAGAAAACGTGGAGTTAACGTTAAACTCTGTAGGTGCTCTGTTTGCATCTTTTGTTACAGCTTGTTTGAGTCGTAATGTTTGGTGCCCAGTGTTGGTTGCCTTTGTTTGTTTGGTAAACTTGCCACTGTGGTGGATAGGTGGTTGTGTGTTGCGTTGGAGGGAGTACCGTGGTTAGTTTCCAGGCCCCTGCCCAGGCTGGAGACTCTTGCTCTACTCGCTGTTGGGACGTCGGTCCGAGGAGGTGAGTACAATCAGCTGTGTACCTCAGTGGGAGATTTGGGTAGGGTAGTGATACTTGCTACCTGGAGCTATAGCCTTTTTCCCCCCTGTTAGGCTTAGCGACATGTTTCACTTTGGAATATGTTGGGCATGGTTATTTTGTTATTTTTGTGTGGTGTCTGTGGACTGAGCAGTTGTCTCGGGGGCACTTGGCTTGGGGGAATCTGCCAGCGTGTTGTTTTTTCTTTCTTCCCCCACTTGCCAGCGGGCTACAGTGCATAATTACCCACCGCAAATACAACACACAGACTAGGGTTGAGTTATTGTAGGTTTTGGGGAAGCTCCATATATATCTCATCTCTCTTCTGTGGTGCCCAGTGTGATCGTCATCTCTCTCTTGTTGTGGTTCGGTCTGGTGTGCCCAGCAGAGGGGAAGAGCAAGATTTTTTGTTGTATTTACTTGTGACTAAGGCATCTAATGTAGATGAGTTCATTCACTTTCCATCAGAGGAACTGTTAGAATTATGTTGAAGATCGCTGATCACTACCAGGTTGAAATTAGTGATAAATGTCAAATTCTGTTCAGTTGATATTGAAGGGCAATCTGATGGAGAGTGGTATTCTTGAAGTTGCCTCTACCGAGGACTCGCCGCCACCTCAGCCGCCTCCCGGTTTTGTTACAATGGCCGCCCTGTTAGACCAAGTGGTCTGTCTTTTAAACACCAGAAAGAACTGCTTCTGTTACAGCTAGAGCATGATTGTGAAAAGCTAGAGCATGATTATGCGAAGCTAGAGCATGATTATGAGAAGCTAGAGCATGATTATGAGAAGCTAGAGCATGAAAAATAATTGGCATATAAACAGGATTTGGGGCAGCTAAAACCAACAGACAGCTAGAGTTGGTTAGGGAAATAAGGCTCTCGGGAGAGTTTGCTCTGGGAAGGCGACCCAGATTTACCTAGGGGTCGTGCCCGGACTCACTTGATTTACGGTTGTTGCCAAAATGTAATGAGAAGAACCCTGAGATGTTCTTTTTGTTGGAGCGTGTTGCTGATGCGCTCGCTCGTGCGCCCTGTCCCTGAATGTCTACGTGACTGACCACTGTTTATTTTGTATTGTCCTGTTCTGTCGCTCCTGTCTTCTCTTCTGGTCTCTTATTCTTCTTTCCTCTTAAAGGTTGCTTCCTGTGCGCAAAGGTTGCTGAGGTCTAGGGAGGACGAGGTTGGCTGGGGGAAGTGGAAGTGTGAACACCTCATGGATTTGGGACGCAGGCTGGGTCAATTTGGGACGCAGGCTGGGTCTTTTACTTGGATGCAGGGCAGTATTTTGTTTGACACTGGTATGGTGTTCCGGGGTCCTTGTTGGTCCACGGTTTTGTGGGGTGTGACGACCCTCCCGCTCTGTCTGCCAGTTGATCTGGACATTTCATAAATAGCTCTAAGGTACTGTATGCAATGACTGACAAGACAAGAGAAAACTGCTGATGCACTACCCAATTTCAAAATTGCACCTTGTGCATTTTACAACTGTCAGTTTTTCTTTGGCAGGGGTGGCCATCCGCGCCCCCTCTGCTGACCCCCTCCCCCTTACAGTTTGGGAACCACTGTATGCATGAGTAGATGTTTTATGAATATGAAAAGAGTTAGAGAACAACTGTGTCCTACTAACCAACACTACAGTGATGTGTTACTCAGGAGCCAGGAATCCTTCCAGCAGCCAATATGAAGAAGGGAGGAGGAGAGAGGCAGGGTTGGCAGAGAGAGGGAGCCAACAGGAAATGGGGAAATTAGAACCATATATCCCGTAAGTCAATAACACAAAACACATATTCTTAGGATTTGCTATCTCAACAAAGTAGAGCGGAAATGAAAAGGCAGCCAAAAATAGTGGTTGTTTGAACAGGGGAGTCAGAGAGGCAGGCAGCCAGGCGGGCTGAGGGGATCCACAGGTCTGACAGAGTATGAAGGCTCTGAGGGTTTACCCCGAGGGACTACATGTAGGGTGTCCAATCAGAAGGCTCTGAGGGTTTACCCCGAGGGACTACATGTAGGGTGTCCAATCAGAAGGCTCTGAGGGTTTACCCCGAGGGACTACATGTAGGGTGTCCAATCAGAAGGCTCTGAGGGTTTACCCCGAGGGACTACATGTAGGGTGTCCAATCAGAAACTCATCGTTTGACCACTGGGTAAAATAATTGTGTAGATAATCCTCTAAGAAAATCAATGGTTCAAACCTCATGTCTCTTATAATCTGTTAAAAACCTATTTGAGATTTTACCCTTGTAGGATGGTCAAAAATAGGGCAACTAAATCAATGGAGGCCAGAGAAAATCAGGGGAAAAAATCATGGCGCCAGCCAGGCTGGATGCTGTGTGAGAATTAAAACTACCTGACAGGCTTACCATTGAACTTGTCATATTTATTCTCAAATCTGGAGGACATAAAACATATAAGATAGACGTCGATTTTGAAACCTCGCCCCGCTCCTCCGCTCTCTCCACTGGCTTCCAGTTGAAGCTCGCATCCGCTACAAGACCATGGTGCTTGCCTACGGAGCTGTGAGGGGAACGGCACCTCAGTACCTCCAGGCTCTGATCAGGCCCTACACCCAAACAAGGGCACTGCGTTCATCCACCTCTGGCCTGCTCGCCTCCCTACCACTGAGGAAGTACAGTTCCTGCTCAGCCCAGTCTAAACTGTTCGCTGCTCTGGCCCCCCAATGGTGGAACAAACTCCCTCACGACGCCAGGACAGCGGAGTCAATCACCACCTTCCGGAGACACCTGAAACCCCACCTCTTTAAGGAATACCTAGGATAGGATGAAGTAATCCCTCTCACCCCCCCCTTAAAAGATTTAGATGCACTACTGTTCCACTGGATGTCATAAGGTGAATGCACCAATTTGTAAGTCGCTCTGGATAAGAGCGTCTGCTAAATGACTTAAATGTAATGTAAATGTTGAGACGACGTGTAGTATTTTCATTTTTTAGGACTCGCAGTTCATAATGTGAAGTTCCTGTTCTTTTTCGAAGACTTCTCACAAAAACAATCGTATCTCTGTGAAATGTCAACAGAGCGTACCCCAAGCTTTTTCATTTCAAGGCCTGTCAAAACATTTAATTCAGCTTGTGCTAATTTTGACGACGACCACAAAGTTTGAAATCCTCAAGTTTCGCCGATAAAGATGCATTGCTCTGTCAGAGTTCGGTGCCTATTTTCAGATGTATTAGAGGTTATGAAATCCAACTTTTGGAATATAATGTTAATGATATGTTAGAGAAAGACCCCAATGAATGATTCAGAATATGACAAAACATATTTGTCTTGGTAAAATGTATTTTATAACATAAAGAAGTGAAATGTCATCACCAAAGCATGTTTTCACCCTAGTGAATGACCCATTAGGAGCAAGGTGTTTGTGTGTGTACTAAGCTGACACACTACAACACACCAGATATTTCAGAGAGCGGTGAGATGACAGGGCTCCTCTACAAAGGGCACCTCACCTAGTAAAGTATGCACAGTTCTAGCATCCATAGCTTCATATCGATCTCCATCCCTCTCTCCATCTCTCAGTAGGAGAGGTTCACCTGGGTTTAAACAGAGTTTAGCCGAACCAACGTGAGAGGGGGGAGCTCATAGATGGAGCGCAGACGGAAAGCAGCTGTCAGCATCAAAGAGCGGAGCAGACCTTGTGTGTCTGTGCGAGCCAGCGGGAGACAGACAGCCTGAGAGGACCAAGACACAGACGTGTCTCCTTCAGAGCAGATAAGAGGGAGAGAGAGAAGATGGAGAACGTGAGTGTGTTTTTATGTGCAAGGAAGAGAGGAAGAGACAGCAAAATGGAAAGAAAACAGACGACAAAGGAGAACGACTGATAGAAAGAGAGCAGAGAGCTTGAGTTAAAGAGAGAAAGAGGACGGTGAGACCGTGAGAGTGAGTGTTCTGTATTTACTCAGGCCAGAGCTTATTAGAGACCCTGATCCCCTTCCTCATTGGAGCAGAACACCAACAGCACAGGAAGAACACTCATCTCCCTCTAGGTCAGGGGGAGGAAACCCTGGTCCTGGAGTGGAGCAGGCACCTCATGTTTTTGATTTAACCGACATGGGAGATCAGGTGTGTTGAATTTAGGCAATCAATGAACTGGTCAGGAGTGGTACCTATTTGGAACTAAATCCAGCAGTACCTGTGGCCTACCCCCGCTCTAGGCACTCACTGCTGCTGCTGGGGAAACTGCTACTGCTGCTGCTAATGGGGGAACTGCTACTGCTGCTGCTGGGGTAACTGCTACTAATGGGGGAACTGCTACTGCTGCTGCTGGGGAACTGCTACTGCTGCTGCTGGGGGACTGCTACTGCTGCTGCTGGGGTAACTGCTACTAATGGGGTAACTGCTACTAATGGGGGAACTGCTACTGCTGCTGCTGGGGAACTGCTACTGCTGCTGCTGGGGACTGCTACTGCTGCTGCTGCTGGGGGTAACTGCTACTAATGGGGAACTGCTGCTGGGGGAACTGCTGCTGCTGGGGGAACTGCTACTGCTGCTGCTGGGGGAACTGCTACTGCTGCTGCTGGGGGAACTGCTGCTGCTGGGGGAACTGCTACTGCTGCTGCTGGGGGAACTGCTGCTGCTGGGGAACTGCTACTGCTGCTGCTGGGGAACTGCTACTGCTACTGCTGGGGGAACTGCTGCTGCTGGGGGAACTGCTACTTCTGCTGCTGGGGGAACTGCTACTGCTGCTGCTGGGGGAACTGCTACTGCTGCTGCTGGGGGAACTGCTACTGCTGCTGCTGGGGGAACTGCTGCTACTGCTGCTGGGGGAACTGCTGCTACTGCTGCTGGGGGAACTGCTACTGCTGCTGCTGGGGGAACTGCTGCTACTGCTGCTGGGGGAACTGCTACTGCTGCTGCTGGGGGAACTGCTACTGCTGCTGCTGGGGGAACTGCTACTTCTGCTGCTGGGGAACTGCTACTGCTGCTGCTGGGGGAACTGCTACTTCTGCTGCTGGGGGAACTGCTACTGCTGCTGCTGGGGGAACTGCTACTGCTGCTGCTGGGGAACTGCTGCTGCTGGGGAACTGCTGGGGGAACTGCTGCTACTGCTGCTGGGGGAACTGCTGCTGGGGGAACTGCTGCTACTGCTGCTGGGAGAACTGCTGCTACTGCTGCTGGGGGAACTGCTGCTACTGCTGCTGGGGGAACTGCTGCTACTGCTGCTGGGGGAACTGCTGCTGGAAGAACTGCTGCTACTGCTGCTGGAAGAACTGCTGCTACTGCTGCTGGAAGAACTGCTGCTACTGCTGCTGGGGGAACTGCTACTGCTGCTGCTGGGGGAACTGCTGCTACTGCTGCTGGGGGAACTGCTGCTACTGCTGCTGGGGGAACTGCTACTGCTGCTGCTGGGGGAACTGCTACTGCTGCTGCTGGGGGAACTGCTACTAATGGGGGAACTGCTACTGCTGCTGCTGGGGTAACTGCTACTAATGGGGGAACTGCTACTGCTGGGGGAACTGCTACTGCTGCTGCTGGGGAACTGCTACTGCTGCTGCTGGGGGACTGCTACTGCTGCTGCTGGGGTAACTGCTACTAATGGGGGAACTGCTACTGCTGGGGGAACTGCTGCTGCTGGGGGAACTGCTACTGCTGCTGCTGGGGGAACTGCTACTGCTGCTGCTGCTGGGGGAACTGCTACTGCTGCTGCTGGGGGAACTGCTGCTGCTGGGGGAACTGCTACTGCTGCTGCTGGGGGAACTGCTACTGCTACTGCTGGGGGAACTGCTGCTGCTGGGGGAACTGCTACTTCTGCTGCTGGGGGAACTGCTACTGCTGCTGCTGGGGGAACTGCTACTGCTGCTGCTGGGGGAACTGCTACTGCTGCTGCTGGGGAACTGCTACTTCTGCTGCTGGGGGAACTGCTACTGCTGCTGCTGGGGGAACTGCTACTGCTGCTGCTGGGGAACTGCTACTGCTGCTGCTGGGGAACTGCTGCTACTGGGGGAACTGCTGCTACTGCTGCTGGGGGAACTGCTGCTACTGCTGCTGGGGGAACTGCTGCTGGGGGAACTGCTGCTACTGCTGCTGGGAGAACTGCTGCTACTGCTGCTGGGGGAACTGCTACTGCTGCTGCTGGGGGAACTGCTACTGCTGCTGCTGGGGGAACTGCTACTGCTACTGCTGGGGGAACTGCTACTGCTGCTGCTGGGGGAACTGCTACTGCTGCTGCTGGGGGAACTGCTACTGCTACTGCTGGGGGAACTGCTGCTGCTGGGGGAACTGCTACTTCTGCTGCTGGGGGAACTGCTACTGCTGCTGCTGGGGGAACTGCTACTGCTGCTGCTGGGGGAACTGCTACTGCTGCTGCTGGGGGAACTGCTACTTCTGCTGCTGGGGGAACTGCTACTGCTGCTGCTGGGGGAACTGCTACTGCTGCTGCTGGGGGAACTGCTACTGCTGCTGCTGGGGGAACTGCTGCTACTGGGGGAACTGCTGCTACTGCTGCTGGGGGAACTGCTGCTACTGCTGCTGGGGGAACTGCTGCTGGGGGAACTGCTGCTACTGCTGCTGGGAGAACTGCTGCTACTGCTGCTGGGGGAACTGCTGCTACTGCTGCTGGGGGAACTGCTGCTACTGCTGCTGGGGGAACTGCTGCTGGAAGAACTGCTGCTACTGCTGCTGGAAGAACTGCTGCTACTGCTGCTGGAAGAACTGCTGCTACTGCTGCTGGGGGAACTGCTACTGCTGCTGCTGGGGGAACTGCTGCTACTGCTGCTGGGGGAACTGCTGCTACTGCTGCTGGGGGAACTGCTGCTACTGCTGCTGGGGGAACTGCTGCTGGAAGAACTGCTACTGCTGCTGGAAGCACTGCTGCTACTGCTGCTGGAAGAACTGCTGCTACTGCTGCTGGGAGAACTGCTGCTACTGCTGCTGGAAGAACTGCTGCTACTGCTGCTGGAAGAACTGCTGCTACTGCTGCTGGAAGAACTGCTGCTACTGCTGCTGGGGGAACTGCTGCTACTGCTGCTGGGGGAACTGCTACTGCTGCTGCTGGGGGAACTGCTACTGCTGCTGCTGGGGGAACTGCTACTGCTGCTGCTGGGGGAACTGCTGCTGCTGGGGGAACTGCTGCTACTGCTGCTGTGGGAACTGCTGCTACTGCTGCTGGGGGAACTGCTGCTACTGCTGCTGGGCGAACTGCTGCTACTGCTGCTGGGGGAACTGCTGCTACTGCTGCTGGGGGAACTGCTGCTACTGCTGCTGCTGGGGGAACTGCTGCTACTGCTGCTGCTGGGGTAACTGCTGCTACTGCTGCTGCTGGGGTAACTGCTGCTACTGCTGCTGGGGGAACTGCTGCTACTGCTGCTGCTGGGGTAACTGCTGCTGCTGGGGGAACTGCTGCTACTGCTGCTGGGCGAACTGCTGCTACTGCTGCTGGGGGAACTGCTGCTACTGCTGCTGGGGGAACTGCTGCTACTACTGCTGGGGGAACTGCTGCTGCTGGGGGAACTGCTGCTGCTGGGGGAACTGCTGCTACTGCTGCTGGGCGAACTGCTGCTACTGCTGCTGGGCGAACTGCTGCTACTGCTGCTGGGGGAACTGCTACTGCTGCTGCTGGGGGAACTGCTACTGCTGCTGCTGGGGGAACTGCTACTGCTACTGCTGGGGGAACTGCTGCTGCTGGGGGAACTGCTACTGCTGCTGCTGGGGGAACTGCTACTGCTGCTGCTGGGGGAACTGCTACTGCTACTGCTGGGGGAACTGCTGCTGCTGGGGGAACTGCTACTGTTGCTGCTGGGGGAACTGCTACTGCTGCTGCTGGGGGAACTGCTACTGCTGCTGCTGGGGGAACTGCTACTGCTGCTGCTGGGGGAACTGCTACTGCTGCTGGGAGAACTGCTGCTACTGCTGCTGGGGGAACTGCTGCTACTGCTGCTGGGGGAACTGCTGCTACTGCTGCTGGGGGAACTGCTGCTACTGCTGCTGGGGGAACTGCTGCTACTGCTGCTGGGGAACTGCTGCTACTGCTGCTGGGCGAACTGCTGCTACTGCTGCTGGGGAACTGCTGCTACTGCTGCTGGGGGAACTGCTGCTACTGCTGCTGGGGGAACTGCTGCTACTGCTGCTGGGGGAACTGCTGCTACTGCTGCTGGGGGAACTGCTGCTACTGCTGCTGGGGGAACTGCTGCTACTGCTGCTGGGAGAACTGCTGCTACTGCTGCTGGGGGAACTGCTGCTACTGCTGCTGGGGAACTGCTGCTACTGCTGCTGGAAGAACTGCTGCTACTGCTGCTGGAAGAACTGCTGCTACTGCTGCTGGAAGAACTGCTGCTACTGCTGCTGGAAGAACTGCTGCTACTGCTGCTGGGGGAACTGCTGCTACTGCTGCTGGGGGAACTGCTACTGCTGCTGCTGGGGGAACTGCTGCTACTGCTGCTGGGGGAACTGCTACTGCTGCTGCTGGGGGAACTGCTACTGCTGGGGGAACTGCTGCTACTGCTGCTGGGGGAACTGCTGCTACTGCTGCTGGAAGAACTGCTGCTACTGCTGCTGGGGGAACTGCTGCTACTGCTGCTGGGGGAACTGCTACTGCTGCTGCTGGGGGAACTGCTGCTACTGCTGCTGGGTGAACTGCTACTGCTGGGGGAACTGCTACTGCTGCTGCTGGGGAACTGCTACTGCTGCTGCTGGGGGAACTGCTACTGCTGCTGCTGGGGGAACTGCTGCTACTGCTGCTGGGGGAACTGCTGCTACTGCTGCTGGGGGAACTGCTGCTACTGCTGCTGGGGGAACTGCTGCTACTGCTGCTGGGGGAACTGCTGCTACTGCTGCTGGGCTTAACTGCTGCTACTGCTGCTGGGCTTAACTGCTGCTACTGCTGCTGGGGGAACTGCTGCTACTGCTGCTGCTGGGGAACTGCTGCTACTGCTGCTGGGGGAACTGCTGCTACTGCTGCTGGGGAACTGCTGCTACTGCTGCTGGGGGAACTGCTGCTACTTCTGCTGGGGGAACTGCTACTGCTGCTGCTGGGGGAACTGCTACTGCTGCTGCTGGGGGAACTGCTGCTACTGCTGCTGGGGGAACTGCTGCTACTGCTGCTGGGGGAACTGCTGCTACTGCTGCTGGGGGAACTGCTGCTACTGCTGCTGGGGGAACTGCTGCTACTGCTGCTGGGGGAACTTCTGCTACTGCTGCTGGGGAACTGCTGCTACTGCTGCTGGGGGAACTGCTGCTACTGCTGCTGGGGGAACTACTACTGCTGCTGCTGGGGAACTGCTGCTACTGCTGCTGGGGGAACTGCTACTGCTGCTGCTGGGGGAACTGCTACTGCTGGGGGAACTGCTACTGCTGCTGCTGGGGGAACTGCTACTGCTGCTGCTGGGGGAACTGCTACTGCTGCTGCCGGGGGAACTGCTGCTACTGCTGCTGGGGGAACTGCTGCTACTGCTGCTGGGGGAACTGCTGCTACTGCTGCTGGGGGAACTGCTGCTACTGCTGCTGGGGGAACTGCTGCTACTGCTGCTACTGCTGCTGGGGGAACTGCTGCTGCTGCTGCTGGGGTAACTGCTGCTACTGCTGCTGCTGGGGTAACTGCTGCTACTGCTGCTGGGGGAACTGCTGCTACTGCTGCTGCTGGGGTAACTGCTGCTGCTGGGGGAACTGCTGCTACTACTGCTGCTGGGGGAACTGCTGCTGATGGGGGAACTGCTGCTGCTGGGGGAACTGCTGCTGCTGCTGCTGGGCGAACTGCTGCTACTGCTGCTGGGGGAACTGCTGCTACTGCTGCTGGGCGAACTGCTGCTACTGCTGCTGGGGGAACTGTTGCTACTGCTGCTACTGCTGCTGGGGGAACTGCTGCTGCTGCTGCTGGGGTAACTGCTGCTACTGCTGCTGCTGGGGTAACTGCTGCTACTGCTGCTGGGGGAACTGCTGCTACTGCTGCTGCTGGGGTAACTGCTGCTGCTGGGGGAACTGCTGCTACTGCTGCTGGGCGAACTGCTGCTACTGCTGCTGGGGGAACTGCTGCTACTACTGCTGCTGGGGGAACTGCTGCTGCTGGGGGAACTGCTGCTGCTGGGGGAACTGCTGCTACTGCTGCTGGGCGAACTGCTGCTACTGCTGCTGGGCGAACTGCTGCTGCTGCTGCTGGGGAACTGCTACTGCTGCTGCTGGGGGAACTGCTACTGCTGCTGCTGGGGAACTGCTACTGCTGCTGCTGGGGAACTGCTGCTGCTGGGGGAACTGCTACTGCTGCTGCTGGGGGAACTGCTACTGCTACTGCTGGGGGAACTGCTGCTGCTGGGGGAACTGCTACTGCTGCTGCTGGGGGAACTGCTACTGCTGCTGCTGGGGGAACTGCTACTGCTACGGGAACTGCTGCTCCTGGGGGAACTGCTACTGCTGCTGCTGGGGGAACTGCTACTGCTGCTGCTGGGGGAACTGCTACTGCTGCTGCTGGGGGAACTGCTACTGCTGCTGCTGGGGGAACTGCTACTGCTGCTGGGGGAACTGCTACTGCTGCTGCTGGGGGAACTGCTGCTACTGCTGCTGGGGGAACTGCTGCTACTGCTGCTGGGGGAACTGCTGCTACTGCTGCTGGAAGAACTGCTGCTACTGCTGCTGGAAGAACTGCTGCTACTGCTGCTGGAAGAACTGCTGCTACTGCTGCTGGGCGAACTGCTGCTACTGCTGCTGGGGGAACTGCTGCTACTGCTGCTGGGCGAACTGCTGCTACTGCTGCTGGGGGAACTGCTGCTACTGCTGCTGGGGGAACTGCTGCTACTGCTGCTGGGGAACTGCTGCTACTGCTGCTGGGGGAACTGCTGCTACTGCTGCTGGGGGAACTGCTGCTACTGCTGCTGGGCGAACTGCTGCTACTGCTGCTGGGCGAACTGCTGCTACTGCTGCTGGGCTTAACTGCTGCTACTGCTGCTGGGCGAACTGCTGCTACTGCTGCTGGGCGAACTGCTGCTACTGCTGCTGGGGGAACTGCTGCTACTGCTGCTGGGGGAACTGCTGCTACTGCTGCTGGAAGAACTGCTGCTACTGCTGCTGGGAGAACTGCTGCTACTGCTGCTGGGCGAACTGCTGCTACTGCTGCTGGGCTTAACTGCTGCTACTGCTGCTGGGAGAACTGCTGCTACTGCTGCTGGGGGAACTGCTGCTACTGCTGCTGGGAGAACTGCTGCTACTGCTGCTGGGGGAACTGCTGCTACTGCTGCTGGGGAACTGCTGCTACTGCTGCTGGGAGAACTGCTGCTACTGCTGCTGGGAGAACTGCTGCTACTGCTGCTGGGGGAACTGCTGCTACTGCTGCTGGGGGAACTGCTGCTACTGCTGCTGGGGGAACTGCTGCTACTGCTGCTGGGGGAACTGCTGCTACTGCTGCTGGGGGAACTGCTGCTGCTGCTGCTGCTGGGGAAACTGCTACTGCTGCTGCTGGGGGAACTGCTGCTACTGCTGCTGGGGGAACTGCTGCTACTGCTGCTGGGGGAACTGCTGCTACTGCTGCTGGGGGAACTGCTGCTACTGCTGCTGGGGGAACTGCTGCTACTGCTGCTGGGGGAACTGCTGCTACTGCTGCTGGGGGAACTGCTGCTGCTGGGGGAACTGCTGCTACTGCTGCTGGGGGAACTGCTGCATCTTCCACCTGAGGGCACAGCTAGAAGCAGCAGCTATACCAGTGATGCTGAAACTGATTGACACCCATCTGTAATTTCTCAGGAACCGTGTAAGAGAGGAGATGTGGAACATTGGGTTTGAGTGAGTCACAAGTCTACTGGTCAGTAGAGATGGGAAGAAGCACTAAGATAAGCCTGTCTGTCTACCACAACACTAAACAGACAGTAAAGAGAGAGGGAGAAAGGAACAGACATTAACCAGCATGTCAAAACACAGGATCAAACAAAACACAGTGAGGGGTTGGAGTAGGGGGAGGAGAGAGGAGAGTAGGGGGAGGAGAGAGGAGAGTAGGGGGAGGAGAGGGGAGAGTAAGGAGAGGAGAGGGGGCTGCAGGGGGAGGAGAGGGGGAGCTGCAGGGGGAAGAGTAGGGGGAGGAGAGGGGGGCTGCAGGGGGAGGAGAGGGGGAGCTGCAGGGGGGGAAGGGGGGGGAAGGGGGAAGAGAGGGGGAGCTGCAGGGGGAGGAGAGGGGAGAGTAGGGGGAAGAGAGGGGAGAGTAGGGGGAGGGTAGGGGGAAGAGAGGGGAGGGGAGGGGGAAGAGAGGGGAGGGTCGGGGGAAGAGAGGGGAGAGTAGGGGGAAGAGAGGGGGGAGGAGAGGGGGAGCTGCAGGAGGAGGCGAGGGGAGAGTAGGGGGAGGTGAGGGGAGAGTAGGGGGAGGAGAGGAGAGAGTAGTGGGAGAGGGGGAGCTGCAGGGGGAAGAGAGGGGAGAGTAGGGGGAGGAGACGGGGGGAGTAGGGGGAGGCGAGGGGGGGGGCAGTAGGGGGAGGAGAGGGGGAGCAGAGGGGAGAGTAGGGGGAGGTGAGGGGAGAGTAGTGGGAGGGGGAGCTGCAGGGGGAAGAGAGGGAAGAGTAGGGGGAGGAGAGGGGGAGCTGCAGGGGGAAGAGAGGGGAGAGTAGGGGGAAGAGAGGGGAGAGTAGGGGGATAGGGGGGCTGCAGGGGAGCTGCAGGGGAGAGTAGGGGGAGGAGAGGGGGAGCTGCAGGGGGAGGAGGGGAGAGTAGGGGGAGGAGAGGAAAGGGGACAGTAGGGGAGGAGAGGGGGAGCTGCAGGGGGAGGAGAGGGGAGAACAGGGGGAAGTATGGGGAGATGAGGGGGCAGTAGGGAGAAGAGGGGGCAGTAGTGGAAGGAGAGAGGGCAGTAGGGAGAGGAGAACGGGGGCATCCCCCCTGGCTTTGGGGAACACCTGGCCTCCTCACAGGAAATGACCTGGACAGCACGAGCAGAGCCGAACGGCAGGAGAGCTTCCATCTGGCATCAGGTTCGTAGTAGAGGAACACACTTCCACGCCTAGGAGGAGCACACACAACCACTAAGACCAGAACTAGCAATCTAGTCCCTCTAGATCTACTGTCCAGTATTGAGTAACACCACAGTATCAGTCTTTTCCCCCCTACTACTGCTCAGTACAGCCAGTCCTCTCGTCCCTTCACCACCATCTAATGTAGGACAGAGGTTAAAACAAATAGGGCACAAATGTCTTTATAGCGAAGGAAAGCTGTCACGTAATCCTCAGAAGTCCCAAAGCAACTATATTTAAAATATGTATTATCATTTCATGCAGTAATTGTAAAGGGAAAACAAGTCAATCACAGAGTAACTTGAGCTGAGTGAGAGATAGCTAGTAGAGAGTAGTTGATAACAGCTGTAGGAATGAGGGGAAAGAGAGAGAAAGAGGCAGAGGAAGAGAGAGCGAGGGGACAGTTTGCGGAGGAAAGCATGTACAGAGTGACAGGTCATCTCTCACTGCTGTCTGGAATCCGTGATGTAAACATGCTCTTCCACAGCAGCCAGATAAAACACAGATATACAGTAAAACACTGAGCACTCTGGGAACAGGAGCAGACACACAGACCTTTGTCTATTTCCATTAGCATTGAGACTCCTCAAACTCTCCCCCTCTCTGTATAGTATGTGTGATGCAGATACAATAGAAGCTTCATATGACAGGATGACCCTTCCCCCATGTGGGTAGTTCTGGGGCTGAGAGGGGAGAGAGACATGGGGGGTAAGAAGACAGAGAGAGGAAAGAGAGACACTGGGGAGTAGAGAGGACAGGAGGCCCAACAGGACCTCTCCACTGACCCTGTGTTATAGGGTGACCACAGCCTGCACTGATGCGTGTGCAGGGGCCAGCAGGGCCAATGTCACAGCGTTCCTCTGAGCCAGTGTATGTGTGTGTGTGTGTGTGTGTGTGTGTGTGTGTGTGTGAGAAAGAGAAAGTGTGTGTGAGTGTAATACAATTCCCTCTGGGCTTATATCTGCTTACGACTAGCCTTTTATGATGTGCATTTCCTGTCATAAATACACAGAGGAGGAATTCTGAGCTGAGGTTTAATACCCTCCACAAAGCAGACGGTAGGACTGGAGGTGTAAACAACACATTGGAAGTGGTCTAGAGATGGTCCCAGGGTTAAAACCTATATTCCAATGGTAGACCTTCAAAACAGGATTACTGTGGATGAAGGGAACAAGCTGTCTGTATTACTGTACACACTGATGACTACAAGGAAGTGAAGTGGGCTGAGTGTAACACACACACTCCCGTGGTCTAACCTCCTGACCGGTCGTGTCCTGCAGTGGAGTAGTTTCATTTCTGTTGATTAAAGCCTGGGGATCCGTGTGTGTGTGTATTTGTAGAGGGTTTCGATGGGTTGATCTGAGAAAAGTCTTCCAATTAAAAATGAGACAAATTTTGAGTCATTTCATAAATGCAGTGAAACTGGGAAAATAATCTTAATCAAGCCTAATCACCCATGCACCCTCATGCTCCGCTTCCCCTGTAACTAGCTCTCTGCTGCAGGGCCTGGGAGAGAGAGAGGGGGGAGATGGGGGAGGGAAAAGACAGAAGAAAGGAGAAAGAAAAAGAGAGCGAGAGCTGATGGCCAGAGTGTAAAAGAACTTATGTCCCAGGACTGCTCCCGTCCATGGAGACAGAACGCGTTGCCATGCCAACCTAAACAGCTTCTTTGGGGAGGTCCGTCGCTCCCTGCTCCCCCTCACACACCCCAAGGACAGAATGGAAAACAAATCCAACTAGTGTGTGTGTGAGAGACAGGGGTGCTCAGAACATACACTTAGGTTAAAACTTGTTAACAAACTATAGTTTTGGCAAGTGGGTTAGGACATCTACTTTGTGCAAGACAAGTCATTTTTCCAACAATTGTTTACATACAGATTATTTCACATATAATTAATTGTATCACAATTCCAGTGGGTCAGAAGTTTACATACACTAAGTTGACTGCCTTTAAACAGCTTGGAAAATTCCAGAAAATGATGTCATGGCTTTGGAAGCTTCTGATAGGCTAATTGACATAATTTGAGTGAATTGGAGGTGTACCTGTGGATATATTTCAAGGCCTACCTTCAAACTCAGTGCCTCTTTGCTTGACATCATGGGAAAATCAAAAGAAATCATCCAAGACCTCAGAAAAAAAATTGTAGACCTCCACAAGTCTGGTTCATCCTTGGGAGCAATTTACAAACGCCTGAAGATACCATATTCATCTAAAAAAAACAGCCGTCATACCGCTCAGGAAGGAGATGCATTCTGTCTCCTAGAGATGAACATACTTTGGTGCTGAAAGTGCAAATCAATCCCAGAACAACAGCAAAGGACCTTGTGAAGATGCTGGAGGAAAAGGGTGCAAAAGTATCTATATCCACAGTAAAATGAGTCCTATATCAACATGGCCTGAAAGGCCACTCAGCAAGGAAGAAGCCACTGCTCCAAAACCGCCATAAAAAAGCCAGACTACGGTTTGCAACTGCATATGGGGACAAAGATCGTACTTTTTGGAGAAATGTCCTCTGGTCTGATGAAACAAAAATAGAACTGTTTGGCCATAATGACCATCATCATGTTTGGAGGAAAAAGGGGGAGGCTTGCAAGCTGAAGAACACCGTCCCAACTGTGAAGCACAGGGGTGGCAGCATCATGTTGTGGGAGTGCTGTTCGATGGAACAGTAGTGGAGAGGGTAGCAAGTTTTAAGTTCCTCGGCATAAAATATCATCAAGGACAACAACCACCCGAGCCACTGCCTGTTCACCCCGCTATCATCCAGAAGGCGAGGTCAGTACAGGTGCATCAAAGCTGGGACCGAGAGACTGAAAAACAGCTTCTATCTCAAGGCCATCAGACTGTTAAACAGCCACCACTAACATAGAGTGGCTGCTGCCAACACACTGACTCAACTCCAGCCACTTTAATAATGGGAATTGATGGGAAATGATGTAAAATATATCACTAGCCACTTTAAACAATGCTACCTTATATAATGTTACTTACCCTACATTATTCATCTCATATGTATACGTATATACTGTACTCTATATCATCTACTGCATCCTTATGTAATACATGTATCACTAGCCACTTTAACTATGCCACTTTGTTTACATACTCATCTCATATGTATATACTGTACTCGATACCATCTACTGTATCTTGCCTATGCTGCTCTGTACCATCACTCATTCATATATCTTTATGTACATATTCTTTATCCCCTTACACTGTGTATAAGACAGTAGTTTTGGAATTGTTAGTTAGATTACTTGTTGGTTATTACTGCATTGTCGGAACTAGAAGCACAAGCATTTCGCTACACTCGCATTAACATCTGCTAACCATGTGTATGTGACAAATACAATTTCATTTGATTTGATGCAGGAGGGACTTCACAAAATAGATGGCATCATGAGGTAGGAAAATTATGTGGATATATTGAAGCAACATGAAGACATCAGTTAAAGCTTGGCCGCAAATGGGTCTTCCAAATGGACAATGACCCCAAGCATACTTCCAAAGTTGTGGCAAAATGGCTTAAGGACAACAAAGTCAAGGTATTGAAGTGGCCATCACAAAGCCCTGACCTCAAGCCTGTAGAAAATGTGTGGGCAGAACTGGAAAAGCGTGTGTGAGCAAGGAGGCCTACAAACCTAAAGAGTTACACCAGCTCTGTCAGGAGGAATGGGCCAAAAGTCATCCAACTTATTGTGGGAAGCTTGTGGAAGGCTACCCGAAACGTTTGAGGTAAGTTTAAATTGTTTAAGGCAATGCTACCAAATACTAATTGAGTGAATGTAAACTTCAGACCCACTGGGAATGTGATGAAAGAAATAAAAGTTGAAAATAATCACTGACATTTCACATTCTTAAAATAAAGTGGTGATCCTAACTGACCTAAAACAGGGCATTTCTACTAGGATTAAATGTCAGGAATTGTGAAAAACTGAGTTTAAATGTAGTTGGCTAAGGTGTACGTAAACTTTCGACAACTGTAAAATAGTGAAAGTTCAGTAAAATATCCGTCCCGTAAACCCCCGTCCTCCCACGGCTTACAGTAAGTCACAATCACCCATCCTGCACAGGCTAAAACACAATCATGGGACAGAGCCTGGACTGGGATTTCACACTCACTGTAAATACATACTCTCCTGTAACTTGAGCTGAGAACACACACACACACACACAATCGTATCACACACACACACACACACACAGATGTACACCATCATATCACACACACAGATATACACCATCGTATCACACACACACACACACATCACCATCGTATCACAAACACAGATATACACCGTCGTATTACACATACACACAGATATACACCATCATACCACACACACACACCATCATATTACACACACACACAGATATACACCATCGTATCACACACACAGATATACACCATCGTATTACACACACACAGATATACACCTTCATATTACACACACAGATATACACCATCATATTACAAACACAGATATACACCATCGTATCACACACACACACACACACCATCGTATCACACACACACAGATATACACCATCGTATCACACACACAGATATACACCATCGTATCACACACACAGATATGCACCATCGTATCACACACACAGATATGCACCATCGTATCACACACACAGACCATCGTATCACACACACACACCATCGTATCACACACACACACCATCGTATCACACACACACACACACCATCGTATCACACACACCATCGTATCACACACACAGACACCATCGTATCACACACACACACCATCGTATCACACACACACACCATCGTATCACACACACACACCATCGTATCACACACACACACAGACATACACCATCGTATCACACACAGATATACACCATCGTATCACACACAGATATACACCATCGTATCACACACACAAACCCCCATCTTAAGCTGCCTCCCACTATGGGACAATAGAGGAGGTGGATGACTGTGTGCTAAACCAAAAATGGGTCTACCCGGGTTGGCAGGAATCCTGACAGGCAATGGAACAAACTCAAGGAGTGACAGAGAATGGGGATGTGGCTATTATGGTGTGTCTGCTGTATCCAACTATGTACAATATGGACCATATGTGCATGAATTTGATGGTATTTGCTGCTGCTGGGTTGAGTTCCTGACCCCATCCCCAGGTCCTGGTGTGTGTATGATTGTGCTGTCAGTGACTCCTTTGAGACATACAGTCCTACACCTTAATACAGCATCAACCAAATGGGAGCCACAGTCAATGTAATAACACCCCATAAACACACACCCCCATGGCTCACTGAAGAAACAAGACTCAAACTATTGGCCTCTATACCTCTGAATATTTGCCACAACCCCCCTCTCCTCCCTCCCTCCCTCCTGCCCCCACCATCGATCTCTCACACACTAAAACACAAAACCACAACTGAAAATGAAAATGATCGAAGTGACTATTAAAACTATTTACAGCTTGCACACATCACACACTAACCATGTCTGAGACAGACAGAAAGGAGCCAGCCAATCATCTGCCACATCTGAAAAGTGTGATGAGGCTCATGTCCAATTACAGTCAGCCTCTGCTATTCAGTGACATTATTAGCCAATCATCTTCTACCTCCCACTTCTTGTGTTGACTGCAGAGCACTTGGTTCAAGAGCTCATTTCCTAGTCTGAGCTCTAAGCGGAACCATTTCTTGGCAAACACCATTTCTCCCTTTAATTGAACCCATACTTTAACTTCACTCACAGAACTCATACAGTATTCATTCATCACACACGCACACACACACACGCACACGCACGCGCACACACACACGCGCGCACACACACACACACACACACACGCACCTTTAGGCTACACACTTCCCTTAAATTAAATCCACACTAGACATTCCCTCATTCAGACTCTCCAGGTTTGTGTCAAATTGCTAGTATTTTTGTTCTCTTTGTCCACTTCTTCTTCTCCTCCTCTTAATCCCTTCTTTCCCTGAGAGAGGTTGAGATAATGTCTATTCTCCCGCTGAGGACATGGACAACGCCTCTACTTCCTGTACCCCTCGATCAGCAGCAGCTGATGTTGGTAAACAACATCCCCTCTGACTAGGAGACTCGCAGCTGTTCCTGGGTTTGTTGCATCTGTGAGTTGGTGTCTGTGCGTGCATGCATTTCTGTGTTTGTGTGTGTCTTTTGTTACGTGTGTGTGTGTGTTTTAAACAGACCATTAGTGCAGCATCATGCTTGTCTGTAGGAGGGATGCGCTGCTCTTCACTGTGTGTCCCTGAAGGCGGTTGTTAGGAGGGTCAGAGGGTAAGAGGCTGTTAGCCTGCCTTTAACCTGCTGTGTGTCTCTCTGTTCTGCTAGTCACTCTGTCCGTATGCTCATTCAATCCTCCTCCTGTTATCTAATCTGGTAGTTTGTGTATGTGAGTGTGTGTCTGTCTGTACAGAATATGTGCTTCATGTGTGTGTCTGTTAAGCCCAGGCTGTTTACTGTAGCCAAGGGGAACAGAAAAGGGGATTTGTAAAAACATTGTTCTCATGGCGACCAGGTTTCACTCAGCATCTGGTTTCTATTTGATTCCTTTAATTGGGATGAATGTGACAATCAATGTTATTCTCTGCTGCTCGGACAAAGACGGACCCCTGACTCATATTACACACAAACCATTTAATCTGCAACCATAAAAACCAAATCAACAGACAGACGGACACGGATACGCACACACTGCTAAGAAAACGTCTTCTCTTTCCCAGACACACCTGGTGTGCATTTACAGGGTCATTTCTAGTGAAGTGTTTACAGAGAGTCACGTTTTTAACATGGGCTACATCCCTGGACCAGCGCCTGCCAGGAGGCCCCTCAGCCAAATAGGACAGAAAGAGAGAAAAAGAGGCCAGAATTCTTCCTTAGCAGCTTTACAGTGAGAGGGAGAGGAGGCAGAGAGAAACAGAGCAAGGGAGAGAGAGAACAGAGAGAAAAGGACAGAAGAAAGAGAAAAGGAGAGAGAAGATTTAGATAAACCGAGTGAGAAAACTACCCAACCATGTCCATGTGTGTGATAACTGTGGTAATAATAAGCAGTGTAATATTTCCAGGTGTTTGCTAGCTAGAGAAGGTAAAGAGTGGGCCAAACTAAAAGCACCACTAATTATGAGCTATGTGGCTGGGGAGGACTGTGTAGCTTCAAGGTTAGAGAACCTCAAACTGGGGGAGGTACACTGTGACATGGTGGTACAGAGCTAATTCATCATTCCCAGAGCTGGCCACAAGCCCTGCTGCCACACAGAGACACACAGAGCAGTTGGAGACACACAGACCTGTCCAGACAGAGAGAACAGTTGCAGAGAGACCAGCTCCCGACCACTAGATGGTAAATGTTCTCACGAAGTACATTGCAAGTGGGCAGGACCCAGCAAAGCTAAGATAGTACACAGACACCAGGGGAGAGGTCAAAGTGCACACACACACACACATACATACACCCTCTGCAGCAGGTTCCCACAGTCATGTTTGTTACCATGTGACCTGACAGGGGGGTGTGTGAGAGAGATGGGGTGTGAAGTCACTAACAGTCCTTCTACCATCAGCAGCACAGAGGTACAAACAACAGTGTCTTCTCCATCTCTCTGCTACCAAATGAACAGTTAACTGGGGTCCTTCTAGAATGACTATAAAGTGGTGATACGTTGCATCTGGTTCAGCTTCATCTTATCGAGAGCATGGTGTAATTTATGGTTACAGTATTAGTGTTCAGCATTGGTGTGCTTCTGTTAAGGTTTTATTATGGTTGTGTTCGGTACTAACCGGTGAGTTTCTGCAGCAGGGGGCTGAGCTCCGTCTCTCTGGTGATGACCAGGGTGAGTGCTCCTATCAGCTCCCTCTCCACCTTTTCCTCCTCCTCTTCATCGTCTGCAGGCTGGGCCTCTCCAGCCAGTGAGTACAGGTAGACAAGCAGCACCAGCAGCTCATCAGGACCACACTCCTCCTCCCCCGACCGGGACCCTGAACTGTACTCCGAGCTGGACTCCTCCTCACCCTTAGCAGCGCGAGGTTTCATCAGGGGCAGAAGCTGTCGCAGAACACCAGCAAAGTCAGAGTCTCCCAGAGCCTGCAAACCACACAGGACACAGATACATTTTAGAGATATGAAGTAGAAACTACAAACTGAGTAACACAAAACACATCAAATCACCACACACATACAATGCCTTCAGAAAGTGTTCACACCGCTCGACATTTTCCACGTTTTGCTGTGTTAAAGCCTGAATTTAAAATGGACTAAATAGAGATTTTGTGTCACTGATCTACACACATAGTGGTTAACATGAGTTTAAAATTGACTACCCCATCTCTGTACCCCACACATGCAATTATATGTAAGGTCCCTCAGTCGAGCAGTGAATTTCAAGCACAGATTCAACCAAAGACCAGGGAGGTTTTCCAATGGTTCTCAAAGTAGGGCACCTATTGGTCGATGAGCAAAAAAAGAAAAAAAGCAGACATTGAATATCCCTTTGAGCATGGTGAAGTTATTAATTACACTTTGGATGGTGTATCAATACACCCAGTCAGTACAAAGATACAGGCGCCCTTCCTAACTCAGATGCCAGAGAGGAAGGAAACCGCTCAGGGATTTCACCATGAGGCCAATGGTGATTTCAAAGCAGTTACAGTTTAATGGATGTGATAGGAGATAACTGAGGATGGATCAACAACATCATGGTTACTCCACAATACTACCTTAAATGGAAAAGAAGTGAAAAGAAGGAAGCCTGTACAGAATAACAAATATTCCAAAAAAGGCATCCTGTATGCAATAAGGCACTAAAGCAATACTGTAAAAAATGTGCCAAAGAAAATAAAAATCATTATGTTTGGGGCAAATCCAACAACACATCACTGAGTATCACTTAATATTTTCAAGCATGGTGGTGGCTGCATCATGTTATGGGTGTGCTTGTCATCGGCAAGGACTAAGGAGTTTTTGGAGGATACAAAAAAACATAGTAGAGCTAAGCACAGGCAAAACCCTAGAGGAAAACCTGGTTCAGTCCGCTTTCCAACAGACAAATTCACCTTTCAGCAGGACAATAACCTAAAACAGAAGGCCAAATATACACTGGAGTTGCTTACTAAGACAACCTTGAATGTTACTGATTGGCCTAGTTACAGTTTTGATTTAGAAATCGTCTTGAAAATCTATGGCAAGACTTGAAAATGGCTGTCTAGCAATGATCAACAACCAACTTGACAGAGTTTGAAAAATGTGTTAAAGAATAATGGGAAAATATTGTACAATACAGGTGTGGAAGCACTGCTATGGAAAATGTTGAAGTATTACAATACCAACACAAAGTCAATGACTGTCTAGATCGGCATGTTTGGGCATTTGCTTATTTTATGACTATGAGTAATCCAGTTTTATGGAAATTATTTTTTACTCTTCTTCTTTGTGCATTAATTTTATGATGCAACTGTGTATAAGAAATCATTGACCTGTTCATTGGCATGCATACACACACAGAGCGTGTGTTTTCGTACTGTTTAGGAGCAGTGACCTGTTTCTCGGTGTTGCTGGGAGTGAGTTTGCGCCCATGCTGGTTCTGCCTGTCCTGGCCCACATGATTTTCATACAGCACAATATACAGCCTAACAGTCAGAATGAGCTCATACCCCTATTAACCAGGGGTGTGTGTAGAAAAGAGTGAGAACGAGAGAGAGGAGAGAGAGATAGAGAAGGAAAGAACGTGCGAAAGAGAGAGAAGGAGTGAGAGAAGCTGCAGTTGGATGCCTCTGTGGATAGATGACAATTTAATGAGTGTTAAGACCTCAATGTTCCTCCCATCAAGACAAACAGGCTCTCTCTCTACCCAGCTCCTATCGCTGAGCTCTGAGCCCTGGGGCCTGGTCTGGTCCACTGAGGGGATCCGGTGTCCAACCCATCACAAACTTCCTCTGGGCCAGGGAGAAGGGAATCAGCATCAGTACTGCACTAACTGCCTTTGAGAGTGTGCATGTGTGTGAATTCAGACATGGGTTCTGGGAGTACGAGTGCTGATCTGTCCATATAATCTTATTCATTATGGAAAAAAAACAAAAATGATGCAGCACTCCCACTCTCAGACCCTGTGTATACGGGCCCTGGTCTCACGGGCCCAATGATCCAATGACCATCACAGTTGGCACTACCCTCTAGCAGTGTTACAGTGTTACACGTTGGCCGGAGTAGGCCGTCATTGTAAATAAGAATTTGTTCTTAACTGACTTGACTAGTTAAATAAAGGTTAAATTAAAAAATACATGATGCATGACTGTAGTGTGTCAGAGCTCTGAGTCTCCTGTTCTCTTCCAGCTAGGCCTCAGCCCCAGCCAACCACCGCCTCCAAGGGGTATTCAAACACACAAACCAAATCACAGAACACATTTTTCTCCTTAAACATTGTGAAATCAAATACCTCTCCGAGCTGCACTCAAAACTATTTGCCAAACAATGTTTGGGCTCTTTCCCTTCTTTTCTCCATTGTGAGTTGAGAGTAGAGTGTAGAGAGAGTAGAGAAAGTAGAGAGTAGAGAAAGTAGAGAGTAGAGTGTAGAGAGAGTAGAGTAGAGAAAGTAGAGAGGAGAGAGTAGACAGGAGAAAGTAGACAGGAGAATGCAGAGAGTAGAGAGGAGAGAGTAGACAGGCGAAAGCAGAGAGTAGAGAGGAGAAAGTAGAGGAGAGAGAAAGGAGAGTAGAGAGTAGACAGGAGAGAGTAGACAGGAGAAAGTAGAGGAGAAAGTAGACAGGAGAGAGTAGACAGGAGAATGCAGAGAGTAGAAAGTAGAGAGGATAGAGAAAGGAGAGTAGAGAGGAGAAAGTAGAGAGGAGAAAGTTGAGAGGAGTAGAGTAGAGAGGAGAAAGTAGAGAGTGGAGAGGAGAAAGTAGAGAGGAGAAAATAGAGAGTGGAGAGGAGAAAGTAGACAGGAGAGAGTAGACAGGAGAGAGTAGACAGGAGAGAGTAGACAGGAGAGAGTAGAAAGTAGAGAGGATAGAGAAAGTAGAGAGTAGAGAGGAGAAAGTAGAGAGGAGAGAGTAGACAGGAGAAAGTAGAGAGGAGAAAGTAGAGAGGAGAAAGTAGAGAGGAGAAAGTAGAGTGTAGAGAGGAGAAAGTAGAGAGGAGAAAGTAGAGTGAGGAGAAAGGAGAAAGTAGAGTGAGGAGAAAGTAGAGTGAGGAGAAAGGAGAAAGTAGAGTGAGGAGAAAGGAGAAAGTAGAGAGGAGAAAGGAGAAAGTAGAGTGGAGAAAGGAGAAAGTAGAGTGGAGAAAGTAGAGTGAGGAGAAAGGAGAAAGTAGAGAGGAGAGAGTAGAGAGGAGAAAGTAGAGAGGAGAAAGTAGAGAGGAGAAAGTAGAGTAGAAAGTAAAGAGGAGAGAGTAGAGAGGAGAAAGTAGAGAAGAAAGAGAGGAGAGAGTAGAGAGGAGAGAGTAGAGAGGAGAAAATAGAGAGTGGAGAGGAGAAAGTAGAGAGGAGAAAATAGAGAGTGGAGAGGAGAAAGTAGAGTAGAGAGAGGAAAGTAGAGAGGAGAAAGTAGAGGAGAGAGTAGAGTGTAGAGAGGAGAAAGTAGAGTGAGGAGAAAGTAGAGTGAGGAGAAAGGAGAAAGTAGAGAGGAGAGATGAGAAAGTAGAGAGGAGAAAGTAGAGAGGAGAAAGTAGAGTAGAAAGTAAAGAGGAGAGAGTAGAGAAGAAAGAGAGGAGAGAGTAGAAAGGAGTAGAGAGGTTTCAGGGTTTCATGGTAAGACGAGCAGAGTAAATACACTTTCTCTGTCATCACTCTGTACTCAGCAGAGAAACCATGGATATCGTACTGCTCAGTCAGTCCACACATGTCCAGGAGCTCATCTGCACTGAGAGGGAGTCAGGAGCAACACAGGAGGCTGAGAATGTCTTGGCCTGGATATAGAAGCAGGTGAAGGGTAGGGGAATGGTTTCTATGGCCCCCTGGAGTTTCCCATGTGATCTGACCAGGAGAAACTCCTTGCCATGGTAATAAGAAGGCTCTACATGTGATTCACCCTGACCAGCAGTCATGGGATCTGTGGAAGGTTAAAAAATACCAAGTTTCTGTGTATCTATCTTTCCTATTTACCCATCCTGTTTGTTGTTCTACCTCCCAATTCTGTCTCTCACCACTTCCTCTAGCCTTCATAATTACTTTTACTTTCACCTCCATCTTCCTGCAAATGCAGACTCTCTCTCTACTTTTGGTTATCACTGGACCTTTTATACTGAACAAAAATATAAAACGCCAAATGCAACAATTTCAACGATTTTAGTGAGTTACAGTTCACATAAGGAAATCAGTCAATTGAAATAAATTCATTAGGTCCTAATCTATGGATTTCACTTGAGTGGGCAGGGGCGCAGCAATGGCCCACCCATTTTGGAGGCAGGCCCACCCACTGGGGAGCCAGGCCCTGCCAATCAGAATGAGTTTTTCCTCACAAAACACCTTTATTATGGACAGAAATAGTCCTCAGTTTCATCAGCTGTCTGGGTGGCTGGTTTCAGACAATCCCGCAAGTGAAGAAGCCGGATCTGGCGGTCCTGGGCTGGCGTGGTTACATGTGATCTGTGGTGGTGAGGCAGGTTGGACGTACTGCCAAATTCTCTTAAAATTATGTTAGAGGTGGCTTATGGTAGAGAAATTAACATTCAATTATCTGGTAACAGCTCTGGTGGACATTCCTGCAGTCAGCATCCCAATTGCACGATCCTTCAAAACTTGAGACATCTGTGGCATTGGGTTCTGTGACAAAACTGCACATTTTATAGTGGCCTTTTATTTTCCCCAGCACAAGGTGCACCTGTGTAATTATGATGTTTAATCAGTCAGCTTCTTGATATGCCACATCTTTCAGGTGGATGGATTATCTTGGTGAAGGAGAAATGCTCTGTAACAGGGATGTACTGTAAACCAATTTGTGCCCCACATTTGAGAGAAAAAGCTTTTGTGGGTACGAAACATTTCTGGGATCTTTTATTTCAGCTCATGAAACATGGGACCAACACTACATGTTGTGTTTATATTTTTGTTCAGTGTACTTCTTTTTGATCCCACTTTTACTCTTTATTTTCCCCTCCATCTCCCCATCTTTCTTTGTCCTTTGGGTGTGTGTGTGTGTGTGTGTCTCAGTCCCTTCGGGAAACATAAAAGCTGCTGTCAAGCTGCTTGCTGTGGCGCCAGGACAGGAAATAGGTATACATATGGAGCTTTACGATTGACTGCAGCTTTCTCCCACACGACACACACCAACACACACTCCACAATGCTTGGCACTCAATCACTGCACTATGATTAACACTACAGAGTTACAGTACCACTCTTACAGCAGGTGTGTGCTTAGTCCCCTCCTGTCCGCCCTGTTCACCCACGACTGAATGGCCATGCACAACTCCAACACCATCATCAAGTTTGCTGAAGACAACAGTAGTAGGCCTGATCACCGACGGCAATGAGACAGCCTATTGGAAGGAGGTCAGAAAGGACGCCCCCATCCACATCACCAGGGCTGTTGTGGAGCGGGTCGTGAACTTCAAGTTCCTTGGCGTCAACTCACTAAGGACTTAACATGGTTCACACACACCTGCACAGTCAGGAACAGGGCCTGGCAGCTCTTCTTCCCCCTCAGGAGGCTTAATAGATTTGTCATGGGCCCTCAGAACCTCAAAAGGTTCTACAGCTGCACCATCGAGAGCATCTTGACTGGCTGCATCACTACTTGGTATGGCAAATGCGTCGCCCTTGATAGCAAAGCGCCTCAGAGGGTAGTGTGGACAGCCCAGTTCACTACTGGGGCTGAGCACCCTGCCATCCAGGACAATTATATCAGGCATTGTCAGAAGAATTGCCAAAGACTCCAGCTACCCAAGCCATAGACTATTCACTCCACTACTGTCTGGCAAACCGGCTTTCGGGCTAACAGGCTCCGAGACAGCTTCTGTCACCAAGCCATGAGACAGCTTCTATCACCAAGCCATGAGACAGCTTCTATCACCAAGCCATGAGACAGCTTCTGTCACCAAGCCATGAGACAGCTTCTATCACCAAGCCATGAGACAGCTTCTGTCACCAAGCCATGAGACAGCTTCTGTCACCAAGCCATGAGACAGCTTCTGTCACCAAGCCATGAGACAGCTTCTGTCACCAAGCCATGAGACAGCTTCTGTCACCAAGCCATGAGACAGCTTCTGTCACCAAGCCATGAGACAGCTTCTGTCACCAAGCCATGAGACAGCTTCTGTCACCAAGCCATGAGACAGCTTCTGTCACCAAGTCATGAGACAGCTTCTGTCACCAAGTCATGAGACAGCTTCTGTCACCAAGCCATGAGACAGCTAAATAGTGAATTAATTTACATTTACATTTAAGTCATTTAGCAGACGCTCTTATCCAGAGCGACTTACAAATTGGTGCTTTCACCTTATGACATCCAGTGGAACAGCCACTTTACAATAGTGCATCTAGGTCTTTTAAGGGGGGGAAGGATTACTTTATCCTATCCTAGGTATTCCTTAAAGAGGTGGGGTTTCAGGTGTCTCCGGAAGGTGGTGATTGACTCCGCTGTCCTGGCGTCGTGAGGGAGTTTGTTCCACCATTGGGGGCCAGAGCAGCGAACAGTTTTGACTGGGCTGAGCGGGAACTGTACTTCCTCAGTGGTAGGGAGGCGAGCAGGCCAGAGGTGGATGAACGCAGTGCCCTTGTTTGGGTGTAGGGCCTGATCAGAGCCTGGAGGTACTGAGGTGCCGTTCCCCTCACAGCTCCGTAGGCAAGCACCATGGTCTTGTAGCGGATGCGAGCTTCAACTGGAAGCCAGTGGAGAGAGCGGAGGAGCGGGGTGACGTGAGAGAACTTGGGAAGGTTGAACACCAGACGGGCTGCGGCGTTCTGGATGAGTTGTAGGGGTTTAATGGCACAGGCAGGGAGCCCAGCCAACAGCGAGTTGCAGTAATCCAGACGGGAGATGACAAGTGCCTGGATTAGGACCTGCGCCGCTTCCTGTGTGAGGCAGGGTCGTACTCTGCGGATGTTGTAGAGCATGAACCTACAGGAACGGGCCACCGCCTTGATGTTATTTGAGAACGACAGGGTGTTGTCCAGGATCACGCCAAGGTTCTTAGCGCTCTGGGACGAGGACACAATGGAGTTGTCAACCGTGATGGCGAGATCATGGAACGGGCAGTCCTTCCCGGGAGGAAGAGCAGCTCCGTCTTGCCGAGGTTCAGCTTGAGGTGATGATCCGTCATCCACACTGATATGTCTGCCAGACATGCAGAGATGCGATTCGCCACCTGGTCGTCAGAAGGGGGAAAGGAGAAGATTAATTGTGTGTCGTCTGCATAGCAATGATAGGAGAGACCATGTGAGGTTATGACAGAGCCAAGTGACTTGGTGTATAGCGAGAATATGAGAGGGCCTAGAACAGAGCCCTGGGGACACCAGTGGTGAGAGCACGTGGTGAGGAGACGGATTCTCGCCACGCCACCTGGTAGGAGCGACCTGTCAGGTAGGACGCAATCCAAGCGTGGGCCGCGCCGGAGATGCCCAACTCGGAGAGGGTGGAGAGGAGGATCTGATGGTTCACAGTATCGAAGGCAGCCGATAGGTCTAGAAGGATGAGAGCAGAGGAGAGAGAGTTAGCTTTAGCAGTGCGGAGCGCCTCCGTGATACAGAGAAGAGCAGTCTCAGTTGAATGACTAGTCTTGAAACCTGACTGATTTGGATCAAGAAGGTCATTCTGAGAGAGATAGCGGGAGAGCTGGCCAAGGACGGCACGTTCAAGAGTTTTGGAGAGAAAAGAAAGAAGGGATACTGGTCTGTAGTTGTTGACATCGGAGGGATCGAGTGTAGGTTTTTTCAGAAGGGGTGCAACTCTCGCTCTCTTGAAGACGGGGGGACGTAGCCAGCGGTCAGGGATGAGTTGATGAGCGAGGTGAGGTAAGGGAGAAGGTCACCGGAGATGGTCTGGAGAAGAGAGGAGGGGATAGGGTCAAGCGGGCAGGTTGTTGGGCGGCCGGCCGTCACAAGACGTGAGATGTCATCTGGAGAGAGAGGGGAGAAAGAGGTCAGAGCACAGGGTAGGGCAGTGTGAGCAGAACCAGCGGTGTCGTTTGACTTAGCAAACGAGGATCGGATGTCGTCGACCTTCTTTTCAAAATGGTTGACGAAGTCATCTGCAGAGAGGGAGGAGGGGGGAGGGGGAGGAGGATTCAAGAGGGAGGAGAAGGTGGCAAAGAGCTTCCTAGGGTTAGAGGCAGATGCTTGGAATTTAGAGTGGTAGAAAGTGGCTTTAGCAGCAGAGACAGAGGAGGAAAATGTAGAGAGGAGGGAGTGAAAGGATGCCAGGTCTGCAGGGAGGCGAGTTTTCCTCCATTTCCGCTCGGCTGCCCGGAGCCCTGTTCTGTGAGCTCGCAATGAGTCGTCGAGCCACGGAGCGGGAGGGGAGGACCGAGCCGGCCTGGAGGATAGGGGACATAGAGAGTCAAAGGATGCAGAAAGGGAGGAGAGGAGGGTTGAGGAGGCAGAATCAGGAGATAGGTTGGAGAAGGTTTGAGCAGAGGGAAGAGATGATAGGATGGAAGAGGAGAGAGTAGCGGGGGAGAGAGAGCGAAGGTTGGGACGGCGCGATACCATCCGAGTAGGGGCAGTGTGGGAAGTGTTGGATGAGAGCGAGAGGGAAAAGGATACAAGGTAGTGGTCGGAGACTTGGAGGGGAGTTGCAATGAGGTTAGTGGAGGAACAGCATCTAGTAAAGATGAGGTCGAGCGTATTGCCTGCCTTGTGAGTAGGGGGAAGGTGAGAGGGTGAGGTCAAAAGAGGAGAGGAGTGGAAAGAAGGAGGCAGAGAGGAATGAGTCAAAGGTAGACGTGGGGAGGTTAAAGTCGCCCAGAACTGTGAGAGGTGAGCCGTCCTCAGGAAAGGAGCTTATCAAGGCATCAAGCTCATTGATGAACTCTCCGAGGGAACCTGGAGGGCGATAAATGATAAGGATGTTAAGCTTGAAAGGGCTGGTAACTGTGACAGCATGGAATTCAAAGGAGGCGATAGACAGATGGGTAAGGGGAGAAAGAGAGAATGACCACTTGGGAGAGATGAGGATCCCGGTGCCACCACCCCGCTGACCAGAAGCTCTCGGGGTGTGCGAGAGCACGTGGGCGGACGAAGAGAGAGCAGTAGGAGTAGCGGTGTTGTCTGTGGTGATCCATGTTTCCGTCAGAGCCAAGAAGTCGAGGGACTGGAGGGAGACATAGGCTGAGATGAACTCTGCCTTGTTGGCCGCAGATCGGCAGTTCCAGAGGCTACCGGAGACCTGGAACTCCACGTGGGTCGTGCGCGCTGGGACCACCAGATTAGGGTGGCTGCGGCCATGCGGTGTGGAGCGTTTGTATGGTCTGTGCAGAGAGGAGAGAACAGGGATAGACAGACACATAGTTGACAGGCTAGAGAAGAGGCTACGCTAATGCAGAGGAGATTGGAATGACAAGTGGACTACACGTCTCGAATGTTCAGAAAGTTAAGCTTACGTAGCAAGAATCTAATTGACTAAAATGATTAAAATGATAGAGTACTGCTGGGGTAGGCTAGCTGCGTTGTTGACACTACCCTAATCAAGTCGTACCGTTGAGTGTGAAGTTTCTACAATGCTGCTTATCGGGAGCTAGCTGGCTAGCTAGCAGTGTTGGTTACGTTACGTTGCGTAGGAGAACGACAATAGCTGGCTAACTAACCTAGAAAATCGCTCTAGACTACACAATTATCTTTGAAACAAAGACGGCTATGTAGCTAGCTATGTAGCTAGCTACGATCAAACAAATCACACCGTTGGGACTGTAATGAAATGAAGTGAAAAAGTGATACTACCTGTGGAGCGACGCGGAATGCGACCGGGATGCGAAAGTTCTATTCAGTAGACGTTGGCTGGCTGTTGGCTAGCTAGGAGTGTCTCCTACGTTAAGGACGACAAAATAGCTGGCTAGCTAACCTCGGTGAATTAAGATAATCACTCTAAGACTACACACTCTAAACTACACAATTATCTTGGATACGAAGACAGCAAAGACAACTATGTAGCTATCTAATACTACACTAATCAAGTCGTTCGGTTGAGTGTGATAGTTACTACAGTGCTACGGTAGCCGGTGAACGTATGCTAGCTGCTAGGCAGATAGGAGGGCGACGAAATACAATAATAACGCAATTATCACTCTAAGACTCCACACTCTAAGCTACACAATTATCTTGGAAACGAAGACAGCAAAGACAACTATGTAGCTAGCTATGTAGCTAGCTAACACTACACTAATCAAGACGTTCAGTTTTGATGGTAATTACAGTTTGGGTAATTAATGGTACCCAAACTATCTGGACTGACTTTATCTTGCACTAACCCTATGCACATTCACTAGACTACACACACACACACACACACACACACACACACACACACACACACATTCATATACCGACAACACACACTCACTAGACTACATACACATTCATATACCGACAACACAAACGCACACTCACTAGACTACACACACACACACACACACACACAACCCATACACATTCATATACCGACAACACAAACACACACTCACTAAACTACACACACACACACAAACACAACCCATACACATTCATATACCGACAACACACACACACAATCCATACACCGACAACACAAACACACACTCACTAGACTACACACACACAACCCATACACATTCATATACCGACAACACACATACACACTCACTTTTAAAATCATAATTTGCTGCTGCTACTCTGTTCCTTATTTTACTATTATTATCTATTCTGATGCCGAGTCACTTTACCCTGTCTTCATGTACATATCTACCTCAAATACCTCATTATTATCTATTCTGATGCCTAGTCACTTTACCCCGCCTTCATGTACATATCTACCTCAAATACCTCATTATTATCTATTCTGATGCCTAGTCACTTTACCCTGCCTTCATGTACATATCTACCTCAAATACCTCATTATTATCTATTCTGATGCCTAGTCACTTTACCCTGCCTTCATGTACATATCTACCTCAAATACCTCATTATTATCTATTCTGATGCCTAGTCACTTTACCTTGCCTTCATGTACATATCTACCTCAAATACCTCATTATCTATCCTGATGCCGAGTCACTTTACCCTGTCTTCATGTACATATCTACCTCAAATACCTTATTATTATCTATTCTGATGCCTAGTCACTTTACCCTGCCTTCATGTACATATCTACCTCAAATGCCTCATTATTATCTATTCTGATGCCTAGTCACTTTACCTTGCCTTCATGTACATATCTACCTCAAATACCTCATTATCTATCCTGATGCCGAGTCACTTTACCCTGTCTTCATGAAAAGTTGAAGTCAGAACTTTACATACACTTAGGTTGGAGTCATTAAAACTTGTTTTTCAACCATTCCACAAATTTCTTGTTAACAAACTATAGTTTCGGCAAGTTGGTTAGGACATCTACTTTGTGCAAGACAAGTCATTTTTCCAACAATTGTTTACAGACATATTATTTCACTTATAATCACGGTTTCATAATTCCAGTGGGTCAGAAGTTTACATACACTAAGTTGACTGTGCCTTTAAATAGCTTTGGAAATTCCAGAAAATGATGTCATGGCTTTAGAAGCTTCTGATAGGCTAAATTGACATCATTTGAGTCAATTGGAGGTGTACCTGTAGATGTGTTTCAAGGCCTAACTTCAAACTCAGTGCCTCTATGCTTGATATCATGGGAAAATCAAAATAAATCAGCCAAGACCTCAGAAACAAAATTGTAGACCTCCACAAGTCTGGTTCATCCTTGGGCGCAATTTCCAAATGCCTGAAGGTACCACGTTCATCTGTATAAACAATAGTATGCAAGTATAAACGCCATGGGACCACACAGACCAAATCAAATTTCAAATCTAATTTTATTTGTCACATACACATGGTTAGCAGATGTTAATGCGAGTGTAGCGAAATGCTTGTGCTTCTAGTTCCGACAATGCAGTAATAACCAACGAGTAATCTAGCTAACAATTCCAAAACTACTACCTTATACACACAAGTGTGAAGGGATAAAGAATATGTACATAAAGATATATGAATGAGTGATGGCACAGAGCGGCATAGGCAAGATGCAGTAGATGGTATCGAGTACAGTATATACATATGAGATGACTATGTAAACAAAGTGGCATAGTTCAAAGTGGCTAGTGATACATGTGTTACATAAAGATGCAGTAGATGATAGAGTACAGTATATACGTATACATATGAGATAAATAATGTAGGGTATGTAAACATTATATTAAGTAGCATTGTTTAAAGTGGCTAGTGATATATTTTACATCAATTCCCATCATTAAAGTGGCTGGAGTTGAGTCAGTGTGTTGGCAGCAGCCACTCAATGTTAGTGGTGGCTGTTTAACAGTCTGATGGCCTTGAGATAGAAGCTGTTTTTCAGTCTCTCGGTCCCAGCTTTGATGCACCTGTACTGACCTCGCCTTCTGGATGATAGCGGGGTGAACAGGCAGTGGCTCGGGTGGTTGTTGTCCTTGATGATCTTTATGGCCTTCCTGTGACATCGGGTGGTGTAGGTGTCATGGAGGGCAGGTAGTTTGCCCCCGGTGATGCGTTGTGCAGACCTCACTACCCTCTGAAGAGCCTTACGGTTGTGGGCGGAGCAGTTGCCGTACCAGGCGGAGATACAGCCCGACAGGATGCTCTCGATTGTGCATCTGTAGAAGTTTGTGAGTGCTTTTGGTGACAAGCCAAATTTCTTCAGCCTCCCGAATTTCTTCACAATGCTGTCTGTGTGGGTGGACCAATTCAGTTTGTCTGTGATGTGTACGCCGAGGAATTTAAAACTTACTACCCTCTCCACTACTGTTCCATCGATGTGGATAGGGGGGTGTTCCCTTTGCTGTTTCCTGAAGTCCACAATCATCTCCTTAGTTTTGATGACGTTGAGTGTGAGGTTATTTTCCTGACACCACACTCCGAGGGCCCTCACCTCCTCCCTGTAGGTCGTCTCGTTGTTGTTGGTAACCAAGCCTACCACAGACGTCATGCCGATCAGGAAGGAGACGCATTCTGTCACCTAGAGATGAACGTACTTTGGTGCGAAAAGTGCAAATCAATCCCAGAACAACAGCAAAGGACCTTGTGTAGATGCTGGAGGAAACAGGTACAAAAGTATCTATATCCACAGTCAAACGAATCCTATATATCGACATAACCTGAAAGGCCGCTCAGCAAGGAAGAAGCCACTGCTCCAAAACCTCCATAAAAAAAGCCAGACTACGGGGACAAAGATCATACTTTTTGGAGAAATGTCCTATGGTCTGATGAAACAAAAATAAAATTGTTCGGTCATAATGACCATTGTTATGTTTGGAGGAAAAAGGGGGAGGCTTGCAAGCCAAAGAACACCATCTCAACCGTGAAGCATGGGGGTGGCAGTATCATGTTGTGGGGGTGCTTTGCTGCAGGAGGAAATGGTGCACTTCACAAAATAGATGTGGATATATTGAAGCAACATCTCAAGACATCAGTCAGGAAGTTAAAGCTTGGTCGCAAACGGGTCTTCTAATTGGAAAATGACCCCAAGCATACTTCCAAAGTTATGGCAAAATGGCTTAAGGACAACAAAGTCAAGGTATTGGAGTGGCCATCACAAAGCCCTGACCTCAATCATATAGAACATTTGTGGGCAGAACTGCAGAGGAATGTGTGAGCAATGAGGCCTACAAACCTGACTCAGTTACACCAGCTCTGTCAGGAGGAATGAGCCAAAATTCACCCAATTTATTGTGTGAAGCTACACGAAATGTTTGACCCAAGTTAAACAATTTAAAGGCAATGCTACCAAATACTAATTGAGTGTATGTAAACTTCAGACCCACACTGGGAATGTGATGAAAGAACTAAAAGCTGAAATAAATCACTACTATTATTCTGACATTTCACATTCTTAAAATAAAGTGGTGATCCTAACTGACCTAAAACAGGCAATTTTTCCTAGGATTAAATTTTAGAAATGGTGAAAAACTGAGATTAAATGTAGTTGGCTAAGGTGTATGTAAACTTCCCACTTCAACTTTACATATCTACCACAGATACCTTGTACCTCTGCACATTGATTTGGTCCTGGTCCACCCTGTATATAGCTCCACATTGATCTGGTACTGGTCCTCCCTGTATATAGATCCACATTGATCTGGTACTGGTCCTCCCTGTATATAGATCCACATTGATCTGGTACTGGTCCTCCCTGTATATAGCTCCACATTGATCTGGTACTGGTCCTCCCTGTATATAGCTCCACATTGATCTGGTACTGGTCCTCCCTGTATATAGATCCACATTGATCTGGTACTGGTCCTCCCTGTATATAGCTCCACATTGATCTGGTACTGGTCCTCCCTGTATATAGCTCCACATTGATCTGGTACTGGTCCTCCCTGTATATAGCTCCACATTGATCTGGTACTGGTCCTCCCTGTATATAGCTCCACATTGATCTGGTACTGGTCCTCCCTGTATATAGCTCCACATTGATCTGGTACTGGTCCTCCCTGTATATAGATCCACATTGATCTGGTACTGGTCCTCCCTGTATATAGCTCCACATTGATCTGGTACTGGTCCTCCCTGTATATAGATCCACATTGATCTGGTACTGGTCCTCCCTGTATATAGCTCCACATTGATCTGGTACTGGTCCTCCCTGTATATAGCTCCACATTGATCTGGTACTGGTCCTCCCTGTATATAGCTCCACATTGATCTGGTACTGGTCCTCCCTGTATATAGCTCCACATTGATCTGGTACTGGTCCTCCCTGTATATAGATCCACATTGATCTGGTACTGGTCCTCCCTGTATATAGATCCACATTGATCTGGTACTGGTCCTCCCTGTATATAGCTCCACATTGATCTGGTACTGGTCCTCCCTGTATATAGATCCACATTGATCTGGTACTGGTCCTCCCTGTATATAGCTCCACATTGATCTGGTACTGGTCCTCCCTGTATATAGCTCCACATTGATCTGGTACTGGTCCTCCCTGTATATAGATCCACATTGATCTGGTACTGGTCCTCCCTGTATATAGCTCCACATTGATCTGGTACTGGTCCTCCCTGTATATAGCTCCACATTGATCTGGTACTGGTCCTCCCTGTATATAGATCCACATTGATCTGGTACTGGTCCTCCCTGTATATAGATCCACATTGATCTGGTACTGTACATTTTTTACAACACCTTTATTTAACCAGGTAGGCTAGTTGACAACAAGTTCTCATTTACAACTGCGACCTGGCCAAGATAAAGCAAAGCAGTACGACACAAACAACAACACAGAGTTAAACGTGGAATAAACAAGCGTACAGTCAATAACACAACAGAAAAAAAGTCTATATAAAGTGTGTGCAAATGGCATGAGGTGGTAGGCAATAAATAGGCCATAGTAGTGAAGTAGCAAATTAACACTGGGGTGATAGATGAGCAGATGGTGATGTGCAAGTAGAAATACTGGTGTGCAAAAGAGCAGAAAAGTAAATAAAAACAATATGGGGATGAGGTAGGTAGATTGGGTGGGCTATTTATAGATGGGCTATTTACAGCTGCAGTGATCGGTTAGCCTCTCAGATAGCTGATGTTTAGTGAGGTAAATATAAGCCTCCAGCTTCAGTGATTTCTGCAATTCGTTCCAGTCATTGGCAGCAGAGAACTGGAAGGAAAGGTGGTCAAAGGAAGTGTTGGCTTTGGGGATGACCAATGAGATATACCTGCTGGAGCGCATGCTACGGGTGGGTGTTGTTATCGTGACCAGTGAACTGAGATAAGGCGCCGCTTTACCTAGCATAGACTTATAGATGACCTGGAGCCAGTGGGTCTAGCGACGGATATGAAGAGAGGGCCAGCCGACGAGAGCATACAGGTTGCAGTGGTGGGTGGTATAAGGGGCTTTGGTGACAAAACGGATGGCACTGTGATAAACTGCATCCAGTTTGCTGAGTAGAGTATTGGAATCTATTTTGTAAATGACATTGCCGAAGTCGAGGTTCGGTAGGATAGTCAGTTTTACGAGGATATGTTTGGCGGTGTGAGTGAAGGAGGCTTTGTTGCAAAATAGGAAGTCGATTCTAGATTTAATTTTCGATTGGGGATGTTTAAAATGAGTCTGGAAGGAGAGTTTAGTCTAGCCAGACACCTAGGTATTTGTAGTTGTCCACATATTCTAAGTCAGAACCGTCCAGAGTAGTGATGCTAGTCGGGTGGACAGGTGCAGGCAGCGAACGGTTGAAAAGCATGCATTTAGTTTTACTAGCGTTTAAGAGCAGTGGAGGCCAAGGAAGGAGTGTTGTATGGCATTAAAGTTCATTTGGAGGTTAGTTAACCTCTCTGGGATATGTGGGACGCAGCCAAAAGCCAGGGAAAATGCAGAGTGCCAAATTCAAATAAATTACTATAAAAATCAAACTTTCATTAAATCACACATGCAAGATAGCAAATTAAAGCCACACTTGTGAATCCAGCCAACATGTCAGATTTCAAAAAGGTTTTTCAGCGAAAGCAAACGATGCTTTTATCTGAGGATAGCACCTCCGTAAACAAAGAGAGAAAAGCATATTTCAACCCTGCAGGCGTGACACAAAATGCAGAAATAAAAATATAATTCATGCCTTACCTTTGACGAGCTTCTTTTGTTGGCACTCCAATATGCCCCATAAACATCACAAATGGTCCTTTTGTTCGATTAATTCCGTCGATATATATCCAAAATGTCAATTTATTTGGCGCGTTTGATCCAGAAAAACACCGGTTCCAACTTGTGCAACGTGACTACAAAATATCTCAAAAGTTACCTGTAAACTTTGCCAAAACATTTCAAACTACTTTTGTAATACAACTTTAGGTATTTTGTAACGCAAATAATTGATACAATTGAAGAAGGGATGATATGTGTTCCAATACAGGAGGAAAACAAACTGTAGCTAGCTTTCTGGTCACGCGCCTCTATCTAACAGTACACTTCATCAAGTGACCCTCGTTAAAGATGGCCGTACTTCTTCATTACACAAAGGAAAAACCTCAACCAATTTCTAAAGACTGTTGACATCCAGTGGAAGCGATAGGAACTGAAAGAAGGTCCCTTAGAAATCTGTATTCCCAATGAAAACCCATTGAAAAGAGAATGACCTCTTAAAAAAAATTCGGAATGGTTTGTCCTCGGGGTTTCGCCTGCTAAATACTAATAATATGCATATCTTATCTTCTCGGGATGAGTAGCAGGCAGTTTAATATGGGCATGCATTTCATCCGGACGTGAAAATACTGCCCCCTGTCACCAAGAAGTTAACACAGTGTCCAAAGAAGGGCCAGATGTATACAGAATGGTGTCGTCTGCGTAGTAGTGGATCAGGGAATCACCAGCAGAAAGAGTGACATCGTTGATATATACAGAGAAAAGAGTTGGCCCGAGAATTGAATCCTGTGGTACCCCCAGAGAGACTGCCACAGGTCCGGACAACAGGCCTTCCGATTTGAAACACTGAACTCTGTCTGAGAAGTATTTGGTGAACCAGGCGAGGCAGTCATTTGAGAAACCAAGGCTGTTGATTCTGCCAATAAGAATACAGTGATTGACAGAGTCGAAAGCCTTGGCCAGGTCGATGAACACAGCTGCACAGTACAGTCTTTTATCGATGGCGGTTATGATAAAATTTAGTACCTTGAGCGTGGTTGAGATGCACCCGTGACCAGCTCGAAAACCGGAATGCCAAAACATTTTCTGTTGAAAAAGCTAGCCTTTGCTTTCCTGACTGACTACGTGTATTGGTTCCTAAATTCCCTGAAAAGTTGCATATCGCGGGGACTATTCGATGCTAGTGCAGTCGGCCACAGGATGTTTTTGTGATGGTCGAGGGAAGTCAGGCCTGGAGTGGACCAAGGGCTATATCTGTTCTTAGTTCTACATTTTTTTGAAAGGGGCATGCTTATTTAAGATGGTGAGGAAATTACTTTTCAAGAACGACCGGGCATCCTCGAGTGACGGAATGAGGTCAATATCCTTCCAGGATACCCAGGCCAAGTCGATTAGAAAGTCCTGGTCAGGATAAGATCTATGAGGGTGCCCATGTTTACGGAGTTAGGGTTGCTACCTGGTGGGTTCCTTGATCATTTGTGTGAGATTGAGGGCATCTAGCTTAGATTGTAGGCTGCTGGGGTGTTAAGCATATCCCAGGTTAGGTCACCTAACAGAACAAACTCTGAAGATAGATGGGGGGCAATCAATTCACATATAGTGTCCAGGGCACAGCGGGGAGCTGGGGGGGGGTCTAACAGGCGGAAACAGTGAGAGACATATTTCTGGAGAGAATCGTTTTTAAAATTAGAAGCTTGAACTGTTTGGGCATAGACCTGGAAAGTATGACAGAACTTTGCAGGCTAACTCCTGCCCCTTTGGCAGTTCTATCTTGACGGAAAATGTTGAAATCTCAGAATTTTTGGAGGCCTTCCTAAGCCAGGATTCAGACACAGCAAGGACATCAGGGTTGGCGGAGGGTGCTAAAGCAGTCAGTAAAACAAATTTAGGGAGGAGGCTTCTGATGTTAACATGCATGAAACCAAGGCCATACAATGGCTGACAGACAATGACTCCAACAGTGCGAAGCCAAGGTATTGTGTAATTCTGACAGACCGTTAACTGGCCATACCAGAGTGACATCCCTAAACTAGAGCCAGACATCCATGCCCCTGTACCTCCCCCTCCCCTCTGATGGAGCCCTTCTCCTCAGCCTGCCTGTCACTATAAAAGTCTCCACATGACAGGCTTTAAAAGTATGCTGCCAAATCCAGGTAAAGTTTTAGGTCCAGTCTGTAAAAATAGACTTATTTTAGTGGCTGTCGTGATAGCAGCCCCAAACCAGATCATTACTGTAGTAATAGCCTAACAGGAAGCTGTAGCCTGCTGGCTAAAGGCTAATATTATTACACACCATTACAGGATCAACTGGTCCTGTCACCATGCACTAATGCTATCATTACTGGATCTACTGGTCCTGTCGCCATGCACTAATGCTATCATTACTGGTTCTACTGGTCCTGTCGCCACGCACTAATGCCATCATTACTGGATCTACTGGTCCTGTCGCCACGCACTAATGCTATCATTACTGGATCTACTGGTCCTGTCGCCAAGCACTAATGCTATCATTACTGGATCTACTGGTCCTGTCGCCACGCACTAATGCTATCATTACTGGATCTACTGGTCCTGTCGCCACGCACTAATGCTATCATTACTGGATCTACTGGTCCTGTCGCCACGCACTAATGCTATCATTACTGGATCTACTGGTCCTGTCGCCACGCACTAATGCTATCATTACTGGATCTACTGGTCCTGTCGCCACGCACTAATGCTATCATTACTGGATCTACTGGTCCTGTCGCCACGCACTAATGCTATCATTACTGGATCTACTGGTCCTGTCGCCACGCACTAATGCTATCATTACTGGATCTACTGGTCCTGTCGCCACGCACTAATGCTATCATTACTGGATCTACTGGTCCTGTCGCCACGCACTAATGCTATCATTACTGGATCTACTGGTCCTGTCGCAACGCACTAATGCTATCATTACTGGATCTACTGGTCCTGTCGCCAAGCACTAATGCCATCATTACTGGATCTACTGGTCCTGTCGCCACGCACTAATGCTATCATTACTGGATCTACTGGTCCTGTCGCCACGCACTAATGCCATCATTACTGGATCTACTGGTCCTGTCGCCACGCACTAATGCTATCATTACTGGATCTACTGGTCCTGTCGCCATGCACTAATGCTATCATTACTGGATCTACTGGTCCTGTCGCCACGCACTAATGCTATCATTATACACAATTACAGAATAACCATGGCAATACTTTGTCAAACAGCGGTAATATTAGGGAGTGCAATTACTGAAATAATGCCATTACTTAAAATTCTCTCTCTCATCCATCCATCCATCCATCCATCCATCCATCCATCCAGGGGTTCATAAAGCCTCCATCTCACCCAATCACAGTGCTGGGGTCAATCCCCTCCCCCAGGCAAGGGAGCGCTGCGCGGCCAGCCTGAACAGGAAACCAGCTCCAGATATAGTCCCTAGAGGAAGGTGAGTGTTTCAGATGGCGCAAAGCTAACGAAAACCAGGCCCTGAACACTCACTGCTGCTGCTCTGCACAATGAACCTTTTTCTGGGCTCAGGAGCAGAGAGGGGGAGACAGCGGGGAATAAAGTGGGGGAAGGGAGGGAGAACCGAGTTTTAGGGACAGGTTGGAGAGGTTCAGAGCAGGACACTACACTGGTCGAGAGTCACTTTTCTTTGGATCACTGACAGCTTGCCATCGCTATGGCTACAAGGATGAAAATCTATTTATAATTTGACTGAAACGGACACGTACGGCGGGCTCACACAACAATTTGCATTCACAACAGACATATGCAGCTGGAAGAGAGACAGGCAACATGCTGACAACATAAGGCATACATCTTGAGATGAAGAGAAGAGACGATTAAGTTCTCAGAGCTAAATTCTAGTGAGCATGGTTTGCTATTTATTGATATGTTGGAGCAGAAAAGGAAAACATAATCAACTACAGCCACACTCCAAAGAGAGCAGCAGGGCTTTGAACATGTAAACAACACCAAAACCAGGACAAAAACACACACTGCACACTGTAACCCACAGAGACAACCATGACCAATATGAATCCAAGCCCATTCACCGGAAGATGGAAATGTTTTATTCAGTTCTGTCAGAAATGGAAAACTAAAGTTTATCTTTGTCTCTTTTCAGGGCCATTACTCTGTCCAGTGTGAGCGGTGTGGATATCAGTCTTTAGAGGAGAGCAGAAATAAGACTATAAAACACTGACTACTAGCACTGTACACACTCATACTGTAGATGAAATGAGGAAGAATGGCTGAGAAACTGGTCACAGAGCTTACCTATACACAGTAGTTCTAGTGTGAGTGTGAAGGTGTAGTGCACAAACGGGGCATTGCTTTCTATCTCTGACACATTTGCATCTGGCCAGCCTGCTTACAATATAAAACCAAGAAGGAGATAAGAGAAGCGAGCCGAGAAGGGAAATGGAATTGGATTTGCATTAGAATATCTCTACTCATACATAGATAGACATAACAATGATGCACCATAGCATCTATATTCAACTCTTTCCATCGGTGCTTCTAAACACAGGCTTACTGTTTTTCCATCTTACAGTACACAGGTCCTCTCTCTCTCTCAGGGTTAAGAGAGCTGCCCATCAGTGAATTATCTCATGTAAAACACATCTTACACCCACTGGCACCTAACATGGCCTCTTCTGTGAGGATCAAAGGCTCTGCTCTAAAGTGGTCAGAGTCAGTCGGTCTCTGTGCTGTCTGTCAGGCTCTGGAACAACACACATTATACAATACGACCTGGTACCGAGACTCAAAATGGACATGACATACACTGAGTGTACAAAACATTAAGAACACCTGCTCTTTCAATGACACAGACTGACCAGGTGAATCCAGGTGAAAGCTATATGATCCCTTATTGGTGTCACTTGTTAAATCTATTTCAATCAGTGTAGATTAAGGAGAGTAGACCGGTTAAAGAAGGATTTTTAAGCCGTGAGACAATTGAGACATGGATTGTGTACGTGTGGAATTCAGTGGGTGAATGGGCAAGAAAAATATTTAAGTGCCTTTGAACGGGGTATGGTAGTAGGTGCCAGGCTCACCAGTTTGTGTCACGCTTTTGACATCTTGTAGGTTCCATGCCCCTACAAATTGAGGCCGTTCTGAGGGCAAAGGTGGGAGGTGCAACTCAACATTACGAAGGAGTTGTTAATGTTTGGTATCCTCAGTGTAGGATATCACTATCAAAATGAGTGAGAAAAGTGACAGAAAAATGGGGTTGAGATGGACAGGAAAATGAAGAGAAACAAAGAAAATTATGTTGAGAGATACAGTAGGTCGATATAGAGAGACAGATTGTTGGATACATATGCACTATAATAATAATAAAAAGTGAGAAGTGGAGTGATAGGGACTCCAGGAGGGGGATGGAAAATCTCTTAAAAAGGTAAGGTGAAGTCTACTCAGGCCCATCAGCCTGTTGCCTATTATGTTTATAGAAACATGGGGTCATAAATCTTCCCTATAAATGAGCCCTGCATTTCCAAGCGGTGAGGCCGGCCCGTTTCTGCCCAGCTGGCTTGGCCTGGACACTCTCCTCGGCCAGGGACATATTCAAATCAAATTGTATTTGTCACATGCGCCGAATACAACATATGTAGACATTACAGTGAAATGCTTACTTACAAGCCCTTAACCAACAATGCAGTTAAGAAAATACCTAAAAGTAAGAGATAAGAATAACAAATTACTAAAGAGCAGCAGTAAATAACAATAGCGGGGCTATGTACAGGTTGTACCGGTACAAAGTCAATGTGCAGGGGCACCGGTGTCAAGGTAATTGAGGTAATATGTACATATACACTACCGTTCAAAAGTTTGTGGTAATTGAGACATGTCCTTGTTTTTGAAAGAAAATCACATTTTTTGTCCATTAAAATAACATCAAATTGATCAGAAATACAGTGTAGACATTGTTAATGTTGTAAATTAATATTGTAGCTGGAAACACATTGATATGTGTTGGAGGGTTTGTATATTGTACTGTAGCTCATGCAAGGTAATTGGAGAATCCAGTGGGTTCTGGTAGTCTTTAATAGTTGATTCTGAGGTTTGTATTTATTTGATCATGTATATGTTTTTGCTGATTGTTCTTTGTTATAGAGGCAAAAAGATTGGAGAAGTGGTTTACCCACACATCTCCATTTTGGATAGATAATTCTTTGTGTTGTTTGTTTAGTGTTTTCCAATTTTCCCAGAAGTGTTTAGAGTCTATGGATTCTTCAATTACATTAAGCTGATTTCTGACGTGCTGTTCCTTCTTTTTCCGTAGTGTATTTCTGTATTGTTAGTGATTCACCATAGTGAAGGCGTAGATTCAGGTTTTCCAGGTCTCTATGTTTTTGGTTGGACGGGTTTCTCAATTTCTTAGATTTTTGCATTCTTCATCAAACCATTTGTCATTGTTGTTAATTTTCTTCAGTTTTCTATTTGAGATTTTTAGATGTGATTAGGGAAGCTGAGAGGTCAAATATACTGTTAAGATTTTCTACTGCCAAGTTTACATCTTCACTATTACAGTGGAACATTTTGTCCAGGAAGTTGTCTAAAAGGGATTGAATTTGTTGTTGCCTAATTGTTTTTTGGTAGGTTTCCACAGTACATTCCTTCCATCTATAGCATTTCTTAATATTACTCAGTTCCTTTGGCTTTGATGCCTCATGATTGAGAATTTCTCTGCTCAAGTAGACTTTGATTTTGCTGTGATCTGATAGGGGTGTCAGTGGGCTGACAGTGAACGCTCTGAGAGACTCTGGGTTGAGGTCAGTGATAAAGTAGTCTACAATACTACTGCCAAGAGATGATCTATACGTGTACCTACCGTACGAGTCCCCTCGAAGCCTACCATTGACTATGTACATACCCAACGTTCGACAGAGCTAAAGGAGTTGTGACCTGTTTTTGTTGGTTATGTTGTCACATAGTTGTGCCTAGGGGGGCATTTGGGGGAGAGAATGCTGTCACCTCCAGGCAGGTGTTTGTCCCCCTGTGTGCTGAGGGTGTCAGGTTCTTGTCCAGTTCAAGCATTTAGGTCGCCACAGACTAGTACAAGTCCCTGGGCCTGGAAATGATTGATTTCCCCCTCCAGGATGGAGAAGCTGTCTTCATTAAAGTATGGGGATTCTAGTAGGGGAATATTGGTAGCACACAGGAGGACATTTTTCTCTGTTAATCTTGGAACTACCCATCCCGGATCCGTGAGAATTGTCACTCTGAGAGTCACTTCCTGATTGGATTTTTCTTAGGCTTTCGCCTGCAATATCAGTTCTGTTACACTCACAGACAATATTTTGACAGTTTTGGAAACTTTAGAGTGTTTCCTATCCTAAGCTGTCAATTATATGCATATTCTAGCATCTGGTCCTGAGAAATAGGCGGTTTACTTTGGGAACGTTATTTTTCCCCAAAATAAAAATAGTGCCCCATAGTTTCAAGTGGTTATTAAGATAATTTCCTTTTGAATTTCTGACCAAATGTAAAATGGTCCTGTTTTGATTAATTTAATGGAGTGAGTTAGGTCTGCTTTATACCAAATTAGCATACCCCCTGAGTCCCTTCCCTGTTTCACACCTGCTAGTTGGGTGGATGGGACTACCAGCTCTCTGTAACCTAGAGGGCAACCAGTGGGTCCGTCTCCTCTATACCATGTTTCTTGTAGGATGACAATGTCTGTATTTCCGGGGTGGGGGGGGGTCGTTTGTGCCCGTGTGTTCTCAGGTCGTTTGTGCCTGTGTGTATTATTATGTGGCTGGGTGAACCTAGTTGGTTCTCAGACAGAAGGTCTAGGGTGTGCTGGGTTTTTGAACACAAGAATGTAGACACACTGTGTTTGGGAAAAATTATTTTTGTATACATTTCCCATTTGAGTCCATAAGGAGTACAATCTGTGTCTTGTGTTCGTCCTCAGTCAGTGTAGTTGTCAGGAGGGGTATCAGGGTCGCTGACAGGGGGGGGGGGGGGTGCTCAGAGGGGGGTAAGATCCCCTAGGCTTGGGGTTCTTCATTTGTCTGTTCTGCTGTGGTGTCAAGACTTTTGTCGGGAGCTGAGGTAGGCTGTTCTGCTGGCTTCTCTGCGGGGGTGACCACCTCTCTAGTGGATTGTTCTCTGTCACACGCCATCCCCCTCAACCTCTCCTCCAGCAGTCTGATCCTCTCATCTCGTGCTCTGTTCTTCTCCTGCTCCTGCTTTTTCTCCTGTTGAAGTTGTCTCACCACAGTCCAGAGTGCAGATATGTCTCTCTCTACCTCCATCTCTCCGGGTCTGGTTAAGGGGGTGTTGTTGTGCTGGACTGTTGTCTGGGTCTGTGCTTGACTGGAGTGTAATCACCTGCTGTTCCAGCTCCACCTGCCTTACCTCCAGCTGGATAAATGTATCCTTCATTTCAATGAGGGAGTAGTGCTCTGTGCTGGGAGGTTGACTTTCCGCTTGGGTTTGCTCGTCTGTGGGGTTATATAATGAAGAGGTCTGGTCTGACCCGCTCGGCATGAGGGTATCTTTCTCAAAGGAGAGCTTCTCCTGCTGGGCAAATTTGATTTGGTGAAAGTCCAGCTGAAACGGTTTGGGGTTGCCCTGTACCAATACTGTTCCAGACTTATAGAGATTTATATTAGCTGACCCAGAGTCCTCGTTGTCAAGTATCCTTAGTTTCCACCCCTCTTAACAGAGGGGTAGTGTGCTAATATAGCACTGTGCCATGCCAGGGGATGGTTTGTGTGGAAGATGAGATTGCTGATGTTTCCATTTTAATAATAGTCAGCAAAAAGTGTCTCTCGATTTTCCACAAGGAGCTTCATCTTGTGCTCTTTTCGTGTCTTATCATTCACAGGGTACTGTATTTGAATTACCTCTGAACAGTGGGAGACAGCTTCTAAGGCCTCTCCATTTGGTTGGAGTAGACTGTTCGTCTCTTCTGCCATCGTTGGTCTAAAGGGCTTTGACACCTCTCACATCGGTGCTAATTGAAGTTGTGTCAAGCTTGGCAGCCTTAATTTAGCATTCAGACCTTATAAAGTAAAGTGATGTATTTTTCTTCTTGGCTTTTGAATATAAAATATAGCTTCAGACTAAACATTACTCACTCAGTTCCAGGTTGGATGGTGTTTTCAGGTTTGTTATTTTCCAGAGCATTTGCTGTATAGCGTTGGAATAATAATCTTTGGTAGTTGTAATTCTCTGAATATTCCCATCTCTCCTCCCCTCTTTTTTCTAGCTACCCTCTCTTTCTTCTCTCTCCCTCCCCCATTTGACTCTCTCTCTCGCTGAGGTTGTGTTGGTCTGACCTCTGGGTTTAGTGGCTGTAATTTAGTGGAGACTGTGTATACAGGACAAACACAGACACACACAGCCCCCACGCTCCACCCTGTCACCGACGCCAGCCACACACTGGTCACTGTGGCTGCACTCAGACCGCCAGGCACACGACACACACATTGTGTTACATATAAAAAGCACAACCCCTCAAACCCAGAAGACATTATTCAGTAATGTACCATTACTTACTAAACTCCATATTCTATGGCATTTGTCTATTTAAGCAGTAAGGCACGAGGGGGTGTGGTATATGGCCAATATACCACAGCTATGGGCTGTTCTTAGGCACAAGTCATCGCGGAGTGCCTGGACACAGCCCGTGGCCATGGTATATTTGCCATATACCACAAACCCCCGGGGTGCCTTATTGCTATTATAAACTGGTTACCAACGTAATTAGATCAGTAAAAATAAATGTTCCGTCATACCCGTGGTATACGGTCTGATATACCACGGCTGTCAGTCAAATCAGCATTCAGGGCTCGAACCACCCAGTTTATAATGCTCAATAATCCATATGTGAAAACTTTTAGTTTATGTCATGAACTTCAAATTCAATAACCTCAAATTCTTTATGTAATGGGTGTGCATGTATTAAAGTAGTTCACGTCCAAGTGTTTGGACACTGGGGAGAATTGGTGAAACTGTTTTCTGTTTCTGCTACATGGGCTGCAGCACATTATGGCGTAATTCACCAGATGAGAGTTACTATTCAGCCACAAGGTACCTTAGTGGTCTGAGGCGTCACTACAGTCCCGGGTTTGATCGGGAGCCCCGTAGGGCAGCACACAATTGTTCTTAACTGACTTGCCTAGTTAAGGGTTAAATAAATTTAAAAAACCTGGGCCATGTAAAACCTCCCGGACTTTTCTCACAGACAGAGGGATTATGAATCACTCACTCACACAAATTCACACAGATAATTCTGGTACACTACATTCTGGTAAAGCCAAGGACTACAGCCCCAACACCCACTCCTCATTTACTCTGCTGGTTCCAGCTGAGAGAGAACTTCGAGGCAATAGACATTTTCTGGACTAAGTGAACCAAAGTGTGTACCGAATGATAATCTGAGCAAAACAACTCACTATCAGAGTCTGGTCATTCTTCCAAATAATTAATCTCAAATTGAGAAAAAGTGTTAGTGTTTAAAGGGTTAAACTAGCCCATCTGATTCTGGTTTCCGTGTCTCACACATCGGGAGGGGGAGAGAGAGAAGGGCATAAGAGGGGCGAGAGAGGAGGAGCGAGGAGAGAGAGAAAGAAGGGGGGAGAAAAAGGATGGGAGAGAGAGGGAGCAGTGAATAAGTATGAGCAGTACAAAGGAATGGAGGGAGGGCTTTTTCACAATAAGAGTTGTGCCTTCATTCACTGTGAATCTGAATAAGTTTGAGTGTGTGTGTGTTTGTAAATGGGTGTGTGTGCTCTGACCTAACTAGTGTGTTTAAAAACATTTATGTATGGGTGGGTGTATGAGTGTGTGAGGCCAAGTGAGAAAATGTGTGTGTGTGGATGCGAGAGCCTCTCAGTTGTTGACAGCTTGTCCGTCCAGACAGTTCTACAGTGAACCAGTGGGAGTCAGTATTGTACCATGTAGAGCCCTGGTCCTCAGGTCACTTTACATCACTCTAACAAGGGCAAGGAAGAGGAAGTGTTTATTAGACAGGGACCAAACCATTTGACTGATAGTATATTTTTAGACTATTAGCTGTGTGTGTTGTTGCTTTGCGACTGCACATTCTGCACCGTTGACTTCAGTGGTACATCATAGCTATGGATATTCAGTCAGTCCTAACTGCCATTGTTACATAGTTTCCAGCCAGGGTGTGGTATCTTAAGTTTTGTATAAAACATTGGAAAGGCTCTAGGAGTACCTAGCAGTGTCTCATTGGTTAGAATACTAGGGTTGAGACATTATTTTCAGCACAGCTCTGTTGCTGTCAGTCTGTTAGCATGGGGGAGGAGCAGTACCCCACTTACAACCCACCACACTTGTACAAGGGTCACAGATATAATCCTCTGTTTATAATGTGTGTGTGCGTGAGCACACGTGTGTGTCTGACAGAGAGCAAGAGGCTCAACATCTGCACATCTGTTGAATCAGGAGGGGGAATTTGCTGTGAGTGTGTAAATAAATATAGTGTCCATCCCAGTTCCCTCTATACACTCACCTCCTCACTCTGACCCCGTCTGACTTAGATTACACTGACGCTGCATCTGTTTACCTCAACCTGCATCTCTATCAACACACCTACACTTCTCCAAACTTTTACAGTCATTTGTCTGCCAGGAACAGACTTACACAATCCTGTACTCATACATTCACAGAGTCACATCCAGCCTGCAGCACGGAACTGTGGGAGAGAATTAGGGGGAGAACAAGTGAATGAACAACAATGAGTCAACAAAAAGTCCTACAACATGTTTGTTTTTTTACAAACTTTAACAAACTTCTTGCTCAATGTCATTGATGGGGAAAAAGAGGGTGCGAACAATTGTGAAAAACAGAAAAATCCAAAGACTCGGGAGTTATGATTCAGGAGTTACTGTACTGGGCATTGGGAGATAAAGAGAGACAAAACAGAGAGAGAGAAGAGGAGACGTCTTTGGAGAGATGTTATCGCCTTGGTGAAAAGGGGGTGCGATCGCCGGTGACCGCAGCAGTGAGGTGACTCATAAAACTCATATTTATGAGTTCATTATTATTATCATGATTCTTCACTGGGCCTGCATGCTGACAGCAGAGGTATTTGGTTTTAACAGAGAGAAAACAGTCAGAGGATGATGCCGAAACACGCACGCGTATAATGAAAGCATTAATCAAAGGGCACCGCATGATAAACGAGTACAGACATATCCTCTCCGTTATTCATCCTTTTTACTGGAAAGCCACTTTTCACACAAAAGAATGGAAAGAAAATAAGACATTTTACGAAATAGAAGCCGCAGCTGGGGGGGGGGGGGGGGGCTCTTTTCAAAGTAAAAGTCCTGTTAAGAAAACGTTCAAGCCCCTAAAACGGTTAGGTTAAACAGGCAAGGTCAAAATAAATGCTCCTCTGACAGTTGACAAATCCACTCTAAAAATGTTGGTCATGTCTTTTGAAACTCAACACCTACACTTGATGGTTAAAGCTTCAATACATAGAAGGCCAGAATTACAATCATTAACAAGCGTGTAAAGACATGTTCCTCCCAAACGAGCACAGTAAACTCATCAGTCACAGCACGCTGCAGTTAATGCTCTGCTGCCTGCTAGACACTAAGAGAAAGCTTTTTCTGTAGGTAATCTAAGAGCGGCTTTCCGTACACACAGCACACCTCTGTCAGCGTCCCTGCTAGCGTGCTGCTAACAGACTGTTTGGAACCACGCAGTTCCACCAACACACTGCTGAGTCTGACCACAGAAGGCACACACACACACACCACACACACACACAGGGCAGTTTTCACCAAGAGCGACATACACAGACTGCCACTTTCACAAAGACAAACACACATCGGGATCTATTTTAACAAACCTGGTGCAATGGTACATCTAAGTGCTGGTGGTAGCGCTCTAGGTTAGGTGGTGTCAGAAATATTTTTTCCATAACCAGAATTTTGGGCGCAGTAGTGCGAAAGGGTTGGGTTTTGATGAATAAGCAAGTTGAAGGTGTGTCGAGGCTTGACTCCTCATTGGCCAATCAGAACGTGCTCCACGGCTAAACACGTGGCTGCTTTAAGTTGTGTATTAACAGTCTTTTTATTTTACCTTTATTTAACTAGGCAAGTCAGTTAAGAACAAATTCTTATTTTCAATGACGGCCTAGGAACAGTGGGTTAACTGCCTGTTCAGGGGCAGAACGACAGATTTGTACCTTGTCAGCTCGGAGGTTTGAACTTGCAACCTTCCGGTTACTAGTCCAACGCTCTAACCACTAGGCTACCCTGCCGCCCCGGGGTAGTCATATATTGCATTGTCATCAACTCCAATTTGAATTTTAGTCCATTAAAGCCTAGTTTGTTAAATAGCTTACAGAATCAAAATAACACAATGTAGGCCAATCTCATATTTGCTAAATATTTGGAACATGTTTTTGAACATAGCATTTGCACTGATATAAGCCTACTCTAAAATGCATTATGTCTGAGCCATGGACATGCTATACGTTGCCAATAAGCAAAATTAAATTCACTAATGATATGAACTAAAAAGACCATGAATAATTATAATCAAATTCTAATACAATAACTTGTTTCAAATAGTCTAAATGCAGTTAGAGGCACCATAATTGTCCCCGTATAATATTAGATCTAAGACAAAGTAGACGTCTAAACTTGAGAAAAAAAAGAAAGAAAAAAGTGAATGTCCACTCCTTGTTACTTTTCCAAATACATACAGTTGAAGTCAAAAGGTTTACATACACCTTAGCCAAATACATTTAAACTCACTTTTTCACAATTCCTGACATTTAATTCTAGTAAAAATTGTCAGTTAGGATCATTTTATTTTATTTTAAGAATGTGAAATGTCAGAATAATAGTTGAGAGAATTATTTATTCCAGCTTTTATTTCTTTCATCACATTCCTAGTGGGTCAGACGTTTACATAAACTCAATTAGTATTTAGTAGCATTGCCTTTAAATTCTTTAACTTGGGTAAAACGTTTCGGGTAGTCTTCCACAAGCTTCCCACAATAAGTTGGGTGAATTTTGGCCCATTCCTCCTGACAGAGCTGGTGTAACTGAGTCAGGTTTGTAGGCTTCCTTGCTCGCACACGCTTTTTCAGTTCTGCCCACAAATGTTCTATAGGATTGAGGTCAGGGCTTTGTGATGGCCACTCCAATACCTTGAATTTGTTGTCCTTCAGCCATTTTGCCACAACTTTGGAAGTATGCTTGGGGTCATTGTCCATTTGGAAGACCCATTTGCGACCAATCTTTAACTTCCTGACTGATGTCTTGAAATGTTGCTTCAATATATCCACATAATTTTCCTACCTCATGATGCCATCTATTTTGAAGTGCACCAGTCCCTCCTGCAGCAAAGCATCCCCACAACAGGATGCTCCCACCCCCGTGCTTCACGGTTGGGATGGTGTTCTTCGGCTTGCAAGCCTCCCCCATTATCCTCCAAACATGATGATGGTCATTATGGCCAAACAGTTCTATTTTTGTTTCATCAGACCAGAGGGCATTTCTCCAAAAAGTACAATCTTTCTCTCCATGTGCAGTTGCAAACCATAGTCTGGCATTTTTATGTAGGTTTTGGAGTAGTGGCTTCTTCCTTGCTTAGCGGCCTTTCAGGTTATGTCGATATAGGACTTGTTTTACTGTGGATATAGATACTTTTGTACCCGTTTCCTCCAGCATCTTCACAAGGTCCTTTGCTGTTGTTGTGAGATTGATTTGCACTTTACGCACCAAAGTACATTCGTGGCCAAAAGTTTTGAGAATGACACAAATATTTATTTTCACAAAGTCTGCTGCCTCAGTTTGTATGATAGTAATTTGATAGTAATTTGCATATACTCCAGAATGTTATGAAGGGTTGTGAATGTTATGAAGTGATCAAATTAATTTCAATTAATTGCAAAGTACCTCTTTACCATGCAAATGAACTGAAACCCCCAAAAGCATTTCCACTGCATTTCAGCCCTGCCACAAAAGGACCAGTTGACATCACGTCAGTGATTCTCTCGTTAACACAGATGTGAGTGTTGACGAGGACAAGGCTGGAGATCACGCTGTCATGCTGATTGAGTTCGAAAAACAGACTGGACGCTTCAAAAGGAGGGTGGTGCTTGGAATCATTGTTCTTCCTCTGTAAAACATGGTTACCTGCAAGGAAACATGTGCCGTCATCATTGCTTTGCACAACAAGGGCTTCACAGGCAAGGATATTGCTGCCAGTAAGATTGCACCTAAATCAACCATTTATCGGATCATCAAGAACTTCAAGGAGAGCGGTTCAATTGTTGTGAAGAAGGTTTCAGGGCGCCCAAGAAAGTCCAGCAAGCGCCAGGACCGTCTCCTAAAGTTGATTCAGCTGTGGGATCGGGGCACCACCAATACAGAGCTTGCTCAGGAATGGCAGCAGGCAGGTGCGAGTGCATCTGCACGCACAGTGAGGTGAAGACTTTGTGGATGGCCTGGTGTCAAGAAGGGCAGCAAAGAAGCCACTTCTCTCCAGGAAAAATATCAGGAACAGACTGATATTCTGCAAAAGGTACAGGGATTGGACTGTTGAGAAATGGGATAGTCATTTTCTCTGATGAATCCCCTTTGATTGTTTGGGGCATCCGGAAAAAAGCTTGTCCGGAGAAGACAAGGTGAGCGCTACCATCAGTCCTGTGTCATGCTAACAGTAAAGCATCCTGAGACCATTCATGTGTGGGGTTGCTTCTCAGCCAAGGGAGTGGGCTCACTCACAATTTTGCCTAAGAACACAGCCATGAATAAAGAATGGTACCACCACATCCTCCGAGAGCAACTTCTCCCAACCATCCAGGAACAGTTTGGTGATGAACAATGCCTTTTCCAGCATGATGGAGCACCTTGCCATAAGGCAAAAGTGATAACTAAGTGGCTGATCTTTCTGATCTTAGTTCCTTTGTTTTGTCTTTTGTTTTAGTATGGTCAGGGCGTGAGTTGGGTGGGTTGCCTATGTTAGTTTTCTAATTCTGTGTTTGGCCTGATATGGTTCTCAATCAGCGGCAGCTGTCAATCGTTGTCCCTGATTGAGAACCATATTTAGGTAGCCTGTTTTCCTTTGTGTTTTGTGGGTGGTTATTTTCAGTCTTTGTGTGTCTGCACCAGATAGAACTGTTTTGGTTTTCACTTTGTTGTTTTGTAATTTGAAGTGTTCAGTTTGGATTATTATTAAATAAGATGAACATTAACCACGCTGCGCTTTGGTCCTCTCCTTCTTCCACCTCTCAATGCCGTTACAGAGTGGACAAACAAAAACCCATAAATTCGGACAAACTCCAAGCATTGATTATGCAACAATGTGCCGCCATCAGTCAGGATGTGGCCCAGAAGTTCATTGACAACATGCCAGGGCGGATTGCAGAGGTCTTGAAAAAGGGTCAACATTGCAAATATTGACTCTTTGCATCAACTTCATGTAATTGTCAATAAAAGCCTTTGACACGTATGAAATGCTTGTAATTATACTTCATTATTCCATAGTAACATCTGACAAAAATATCTAAAGACACTGAAGCAGCAAACTTAGTGGAAATTAATATTTGTGTCATTCTCAAAACTTTTGGCCACGACTGTACATTCATCTCTAGGAGACAGAAGTGTTGTTTGTACAGATGAACATGGTATCTTCAGGCGTTTGAAAATTGCTCCCAAGGATGAACCAGACTTGTGCAGGTCTACAATTTTTTTTCTGAGGTCTTGGCTGATTTCTTTCGATTTTCGCATGATGTCAAGCAAAGAGGCGCTGAGTTTGAAATTAGGCCTTGAAATACATCCACAGGTACACCTCCAATTGACTCAAATGATGTCAATTAGCCTAATCAAAAGCTTTATAATTTTCTGGAATTTTCCAAGCTGTTTATTAAAGGCACAGTCAACTTTGTGTATTTAAACTTCTGACCCACTGGAATTGTGATACAGTGACTTATAGGTGAAATAATATGTCTTTAAAGAATTGTTGGAAAAATGACTTGCGTCATGCACAAAGTATAGTTTGTTAACAAGAAATTTGTGGAGTGGTTGAAAAACGAGTTTTAAATGACTCCAACCTAAGTCTATGTAAACTTCCGACTTTAACTGTATAGCCTTCCATGGCTGTTGATATGACCAGCAGTGACTTTGAGAAAGGTAAACAAACAGGCTATAAGCCGATTCAGCAAAACGGACAGCAATAGGAATTTCCGTGATTTGATAGATAGTGTGGGCCTCCGCTGGCAAAACCAATGCCATAACCAACCAGCTTTTGGTCGGTTTTAATTAACCCTAGTTGTGCTCACTGAAATCGGCATACGGTTTAAGGACACACCTCAAATATTTCCACCCCTCCCACCCCTGGACCAGCCAAAACAGAAGCCCATCGAGTCATAACGAGAGCCAGATTTTCACAATGACAAACAAGCACACCATCATATAGAGGGCAGTTTTCACTGGTCATTAGTCAGAATGTGTTTGCATTCTAGAAATCGTAAGGGAGGGAGGCAATTCCAAAAACGTTAGTTTGGCCGGAGTGATGTAGATGGGTAGCCAGGCAAAAGGGATGGAGCTCTGAGAGCTGTGTGATTGACAGCTGGCTGACACATCATCCAGCATACATACACTGATCCTTACAGACACACACGTACTCACACCCATTTCCCTAAAATTACACCAGCGCTAAGACAGAGTGTGTACATATGTGTTTGAGAGTCTCTCTCTCAATTCTATTTAAGTGTTGTAATGATGTACAAATAGTTGAAGTACAAAAGGGAAAACAAATAATCCCTCTTTCCCTCTCTGCAGAGGAAGTGTGGTTACATGGGTTAGTCAGGTTGGAGACAGTGTGACAGGCTGATGGATGCACAGCGGATTGGTCTTTGTGTGTGTGTGTGTGTGTGTGTGTGTGAAAAAACACAATTCCATGTCTGCTGACACTCGCTCTACACACATGCAGCGAAACAGAACAATACAAACACACACATCCACCCGGGTCTCCACAGGACAAACTTTCCCCAGAGTCAACACATAATAACAACCCGCCACGCAGCTGGTAACAACCCGCCACGCAGCTGGTAACAACCCGCCACGCAGCTGGTAGCAACCCGCCACGCAGCTGGTAGCAACCCGCCACGCAGCTGGTAGCAACCAGCCACGCAGCTGGTAACAACCCGCCACGCAGCTGGTAACAACCCGCCACGCAGCTGGTAACAACCCGCCACGCAGCTGGTAACAACCCGCCACGCAGCTGGTAACAACCCGCCACGCAGCTGGTAACAAACAGCCACGCAGCTAGTAACAACCAGCCACGCAGCTAGTAATAACCAGCCACGCAGCTAGTAATAACCAACCACGCAGCTAGTAATAACCAGCCACGCAGCTGGTAATAACCAGCCACGCAGCTAGTAATAACCAGCCACGCAGCTAGTAATAACCAGCCACGCAGCTAGTAATAACCAGCCACGCAGCTAGTAATAACCAACCACGCAGCTAGTAATAACCAGCCACGCAGCTAGTAATAACCAGCCACGCAGCTAGTAATAACCAGCCACGCAGCTGGTAACAACCCGCCACGCAGCTGGTAACAACCAGCCACGCAGCTAGTAATAACCAGCCACGCAGCTGGTAACAACCCGCCACGCAGCTGGTAACAACCAGCCACGCAGCTAGTAATAACCAGCCACGCAGCTGGTAACAACCCGCCACGCAGCTGGTAACAACCAGCCACGCAGCTAGTAATAACCAACCACGCAGCTAGTAATAACCAGCCACGCAGCTAGTAATAACCAGCCACGCAGCTAGTAATAACCAGCCACGCAGTATTCTCTCTACCTCTGTGTGTCTCTCTCAAATGTTCTCCCTACCTCCATCTATTTCCAGCTCATTAAACCTCTTTGTATGTTTCCCTCTACCTCATCCTTCCTATCTCTGTTCCTCAGGTGTGATTCTATTCCATCCAGACCACACTGACCCGGAGGCTCTCTCCTCCAAGTCTGGGAAGATAAGAATTCCTATTCCAGCAATGATAACTCTGAGTTTATTGTAGATATATCTTATGATTACTCAGAGCTACAATAACTCACAACTACAATAACACATCTCTAATCAAATCAGCCAAGGCTTCACAGAAAAGCCTGTGTGTGAGATTAGGAGAATGGCTCTGGTGGCAGGGATTGGGGGTGGTGTGTGTGTAGGGAGTTGGAAAATAGTCAGCCAGGGTAAACAGCCTAGCCCTCCCCTTCTCCTCTCCCTGCCGTTTAATGGATCACCTACATTTCCCAGAATTCTCGTGTCACTTCCTGTGACCCCTCACACACCGAGAGAGAAAGCAGCTTCTCCATCAAGCATCCTCCTCAATAGCCAAACTCAACAGATTGGCTGTGTTTCTCACAATTCCTGACTCTTTTCTAGCAGTTGTTTTTCTGATATATTACATTGTAAGTTCTGACTTGTTTCTACTGTATATGAATAGAAAGCACTGAAGAGGTTCAGAATATGTGTAGCTGTTTTCTAAATGGTGGTTTCTCAGAGCCTCTGAATTGATATTAAAGATGTATGTAGCCTTCTCTCAGAATAACAGTTTGTGATAGAACAGTGCTGTTTGTGGGCGTTTCTGACACACTGATTGTATAAATGTCAATATTCAGACAAGCACCCCTTTCACCCTCTTCATCTCCATACCGTGAAGAAGTATCCTCATCCTCCCTGGTCATCTCACTTCCTGACCAGATGGTAAACACATCACTAATGCCTCATCCAGCCTTCAACAACACTCCAAATTTCAGCCCCTAAACAAAGCCATAAAACTTCACCCTGTAATGGAAAGAACTGTGAGCTCCCTGCTCCATTTTACTCCACTGGGAACTGGGCTGATAACCCAGACAGACTAACCTACATGGTCCCATCAATACCAATCTACTCCATCAACTTTTACCTCTATGTTTTGCTTCCAAACCTTTCTTTACCCATCTTATCTTTGAAAATGTTGTTTACTGTATCTCTACATTCCTATTTTATTTCAATCACTCCCTTCTTCAATCACCCGTCTCCTTCACTGCTGTATCTTACATTGGTCTGCTATACAGGGCTGAGTTAGGACTGTATCTTACATTGGTCTGCCATACAGGGCTGAGTTAGGACTGTATCTTACATTGGTCTGCTATACAGGGCTGAGTTAGGACTGTATCTTACATTGGTCTGCCATACAGGGCTGAGTTAGGACTGTATCTTACATTGGTCTGCTATACAGGGCTGAGTTAGGACTGTATCTTACATTGGTCTGCCATACAGGGCTGAGTTAGGACTGTATCTTACATTGGTCTGCTATACAGGGCTGAGTTAGGACTGTATCTTACATTGGTCTGCCATACAGGGCTGAGTTAGGACTGTATCTTACATTGGTCTGCTATACAGGGCTGAGTTAGGACTGTATCTTACATTGGTCTGCCATACAGGGCTGAGTTAGGACTGTATCTTACATTGGTCTGCTATACAGGGCTGAGTTAGGACTGTATCTTACATTGGTCTGCCATACAGGGCTGAGTTAGGACTGTATCTTACATTGGTCTGCCATACAGGGCTGAGTTAGGACTGTATCTTACATTGGTCTGCCATACAGGGCTGAGTTAGGACTGTATCTTACATTGGTCTGCCATACAGGGCTGAGTTAGGACCGTATCAAAAGAGCTAGACCATAGACGGACCATAACAAAATAATAAGACTGCAGCCAAGCACCGCAAGGAAGTGCCTGAGGAAAGAGGTATCTGTCTCTCCACCTCTCTCTCCATCCTGAATGTCTGCTACCAATTCAGACACAGATAGGGGAGATATTATGGGAAATGAGAGATGGAGAGAGATGGAGACATCAATTAGAGATGGAGATCAAAAGAGAGATGAGAGATCAAAAGAGAGATGGAGAGATCAAAAGAGAGATGGAGAGATAAAAAGAGAGATGGAGAGATCAAAAGAGAGATGGAGAGATCAAAAGAGAGATGGAGAGATCAAAAGAGAGATGGAGAGATCAAAAGAGAGATGGAGAGATCAAAAGAGAGATGGAGAGATCAAAAGAGAGATGGAGAGATCAAAAGAGAGATGGAGAGATCAAAAGAGAGAAATGGAGAGATCAAAAGTTGGTGGAAAAACTGAAAGTGAAAGTAGGAACAGCCCTGCTGGTCAGAGAGGACTGGTAGAATGGATGAGTTAGCAGAGTTCAGATATGCAAACCTGCAGAATACAGTGTGGATTCTGCACTTTGATATGTGTATTATAATGAGAAGGATGTGGAACAGTGGTTAGAGCACCCACCAGAAGATACTGTACAATGTGGTGGTGTCAAAATCTGACTAGACCACTGAACTGATGACCTCTACATTGTTGAAGGGCGTGTACATGTTCACTGTGAACTCAGTATTCCGGAGCATAAGCCCAGCAAGTCAGAGTAATTGGAGACCTACATCATCACTGGTTGAAAAACATAACCTTCAACCAACAGGTGCCTGCTACAGAACACTAGATTACACTTTTCTAACACATACAAGGCCACGCATACACACATCAGATCACAAACAGATTACACACATATATCGTCTTCATGTTAAAGACTTTCAGCTACAGACAACTCCCACCCGCCATGATAAGAGGAACAGAGCAGACATTTCCGCTGTTGGCCTATTATGTTCATAACACAGCGCTCTTAAAACACAGCCATCACACATAACACACAGGGACATATAGTGGCTGGCGAAAGTATTCACCCCCCGTGGCATTTTTCCTATTTTGTTACCTTACAACCTGGAATTAAAATAGATTTGGGGGGTTGTATCATTTGACTTACACAACATGCCAACCACTTTGAAGATGCAAAATTTTATTGTAAAACAAACTTCAGCGTGTATAACTATTCAGCCCCCCAAAGTCAATACTTTGTAGAGCCACCCTTTGCAGCAATTACAGCTGCAAGTCTCTAGCCACTGGGATTTTTGCCCATTCTTCAAGGCAAAACTGCTTCAGTGGCTTCAAGTTGGATGGATTCCGCTGGTGTACAGCAATCTTTAAGCCATACAACAGATTCTCAATTGGATTGAGGTCTGGGCTTCGACTAGGCCATTCCAAGACATTTCAATGTTTCCCCTTAAACCACTCGAGTGTTGCTTTAGCAGTATGCTTAGAGTCATTGTCCTGCTGGAAGGTGAACCTCCGTCCTAGACTCAAATCTCTGGAAGAAAAAAAAACAGGTTTCCCCTCAAGAATTACCCTGTATTTAGCGCCATCCATCATTCCTTCAATTCTGACCAATTTCCCAGTCCCTGACAATGAAATACAACCCCACAGCATGATGCTGCCACAAACATGCTTCACTGTGGGATGGTGTTCTCGGGGTGATGGAAGGTGTTGAGTTTGTGCCAGACATAGCATTTTCCTTGATGGCCAAAAATTTCAATTGAAGTCTCATCTGACCAGAGTACCTTCTCCCATACGTTTGGAGAGTCTCCCACATGCCTTTGGCGAACACCAAATGTGTTTGCTTATTGTTGTTCTTTAACCAATGTCTTTTTTTCAGGCCACTCTTCCGTAAAGCCCAGCTCTGTGGAGTATAAAGTGGTCCTATGGACAGATACTCCAATCTCCGTTATGAAGCTTTGCAGCTCCTTCAGGGTTATCTTTGGTCTCTTTGTTGCCTCTCTGATTAATGCCCACCTGGTAGGTTTGGGTGGCCCTCTTGGCAGGTTTGTTGTTCAATAATGGATTTAATGGTGCTTTAATGTTCAAAATTTCAAATATTTTTTTATAACCCAACCCTGATCTGTACTTCTCCACAATGTTGTCCCTGACTTGTTTGGAGAGCTCCTTGGTCTTCATGGTGTCCCTTGCTTAGTGGTGTTGCAGACTCTGGGGCCTTTCAGAACAGGTGTATATATAGGTGTATATATACTGAGATCATGTGACAGCTCATGTGACACTTAAATAAAGTCCACCTGTGTGCAATCTAAAATCATATGACTTCTGAAGCTATTTGGTCGCACCAGATCTTATTTAGGGGCTTCATAGCAAAGGGGGTGAATACATATGCACGCACCATGTTTTTTTAAACAAGTTATATTTTTCATTTCACTTCATCAATTTGGACTATTTTGTGTATGTCCATTACATGAAATCCAAATTAAAAAAAGACATTTAAATTACAGGTTGTAATGCAACAAAATATGAAAAACTCAAAGGGGGATGAATACTTTTGCTTTGGCAATGTAAACATATGTTTCCCATACCAATAAAGCCCTTAAATTAAATTGAAAGAGAGAATATGGATCATGACTGTTTCTCTGTAATATCCCTGTGTCTGTAATGACCTCGTAAGTGCATGAAGAACGTAACTGGTTTCTGTTGTAAAACAGCTCTTAGGCCCATTTACCCATTAATACCATCACCAGCTCCATTATCAAATCACAACTAATGTGATGTTGCCCCTGACTCACCTTTAGTATCACACTGAACCCTGTCACTAAGAGAGAGACAGAGAGAGAGGCAGAAAGAGAGAGGCAGAAAAAGAGCGAGAGAGGGAGAATATGGCAGGCGTATGAGCCACCCCACTCCCCCTCCTTAGCCCCCTCTCATCCACTCTAACCAAACCCACTCATAATTAGCGGTTTGGCGTCGGGGCTCGTTTTGGGTTACTTTCATTCCTTTTGCCATTTTCATGAAAACAACACTGGTACAAACAGGCCCACACGTGTCCATCTAGTCAGAACAATAGGCAGAGGGAGAGACGAGGCATTTAAGTTTTCCACAGATGAAAGCTAGAGGGGGGAACATGGAGAAACAAGTGAGGTTTTGCCTACATGTGTTTCCGAGTGTATTTTTCCAGTTGTATAAAGTATGGCGTAGTTTGCTTTTACAATGCAAACCATCAGGGCAGGCGATGGAAAAACTCACTCAGTTTGACAGTATCTTCAACCATGTTCAGCATTATAACCATGCTCAGAGCTCTACCTATACTCCAACCTTACCTTGTGTTATCATTGCTAAATAGTCATGAAAAGCATCATACATTCTAACTAACAATGCTTTAGGGTTTTACATGTGTTAGCGATAAACATGTCCAGTGCTTTGACCATTGTTCTCAGACCTTTTTTAACATTCAGATGACTGCCTTGGTTATGACCATAGAGAGATATTTACTGCTTAAGGCAACTCTGGTCTTGGTCTGGAGTTAGTACTGATCCTTCAGAGAAAGAGGAGATCTGACAGTATGTGGTTATATGGTCTTCATTTACACAGCAGGACCAGATTCACCCCTCTGGAATACAATGAGGGGACCCATATCTACCAACCACCACATGACACCAATCAGGCTATAAAAGAAAAAAAAGAAAGAGTGTATCTCAAACACAAAAATATGTACACACACTCAGTCTTAGCGCTGGTGTAATTTTAGGGAAATGGGTGTGAGTACGTGTGTGTCTGGAAGGATCAGTGTATGTATGTTGGATTATGTGTCAGCCAGCTGTCAATCACACAGCTCTCAGAGCTCCATCCCTTTTGCCTGGCTACCCATCTACATCACTCCGGCCAAACTAACGTTTGAGAGGAGGCGCAGAGTGGGAGGGAGAAAGGAGGTAGCCTATTGAAACAAATTGGGGATGAAGAGAGATATAGGAGGGAGGGATAGAAGGATATTTAAGCATTTCCAGACCCTAGCAGACATCTCCCCCTCTCTATGCCCATCTGTCAATCACACTGAGGGGGTAGGAAGGTAGCAGGGGGGCTGCCCCCAGAAAGCTCTCCACAGAAGAGTTTCATTTCATAGCCATTGATTCCAAGAACAACAAAAGTGAACCACTCCCCCCCCGTCAAAAAGAAAAGGCAGCAGGCATTTCTTTCATCCACATATTTCCTCACAAATGCAAAGACCAGCTTCAGTTGAAATAATGCTGAGTTAAAAAACAGATAAATCCAACGTTGTCAAAACATATAAACACATGACGTTGGACAGGACTGGAGTTCTGGATACAGCGGTTGCTCAAATCAAACATGGTCCTCTCTGCCAACCAACCGACGCTCAGGACTTCTGGATGCTGAGAGTATAGCATTACATCCCATTGCGATAGCATGGGTCTTTTGCCATGATTTAATCTGACAGAAAATAACATATCTCTTCTCAGGGCAAAGTTCATCTGAGACATGGTTGACAAGGATCACACGGTTCCTTTCAATAAGACATTGTAGAAGAACAGAAAGAAGAGAGTGGGCTCAGGTTATGGCTAACAAGAGTATATTGTTTCCTAAACCCTGCCAGAGGTGATTCACCTGTGTGACGAGTGCAACACATAACATCACTCTGCTACATACCGATAAACGCCAAACCTATCATACTAAACTTCACCTGGATCTATTTTGTTGGGTTTCACGGGCTAACATTGCATCAGACCACCTGGGAATTGTTGGTAATTAATGGCAGGGTTTAAGGGTGGAAGGATTCTGTCTCTGACCGTTACCATGGAGATTGGGGTCACAGGAAGTCCAGTTCCACTTGGTTGAGTGCATCCCTGGAGCGAGAGAGGGCGGTGTGCAGGGTGGGCATGAGTAAGCACTAAGCACTGGGGTGGGGAAGGGGGGGTGACAGGGGGATTGGGGCAGGACTGGAGTGGCCCAGGGGTCTTAGCTGTGTAAAATGACAGTGTTTTACCATCCCTTTCACCCCTGTGTCGACAAAGACGGAGTCTGTGCTCCATCCAGGGAACTGTGGGCAGTAGAGGGTGCTACCAGTCTGCTGTCTGCCAATTCAGACTGCCCAGGAACCTATAGGCCAACAGGGCCCTATCCGTGGTGTCCAGATCAACACTGAGCATCCATCCCATAAGGGACTGAAAAGTCCACTGTCCACCTACACAGACGGGTCATTCATCATCACACTCACATATTCCAGTCAGTCAGGTTTCCATCTGTACAGCATGGACACGCTGGGGTTAACCCTCTACAGCCTAATCATCCATTATAGCCCCTAAAATGGATTAATTCTCTCATGCTTAACTCTTCAATCAGATACGCCCTTTATCCTCGGTTGTTCAATCACCATGAAAACTTCAATCTACTCTCATGATCCTCCGCAGAGGACGGACGGACACACACACACACACACACAAACACAACCCCTCTGGCATGTGATCTCTGCTGGCCTGTGCTCAGCAGGTAGTGACAAATGAGCTGATAGCTATTCTCTGCTGAGGTGGAGCTGGCAGAAGGCTGAGCAGAGTCGTTCCACCACAGAAAGCACAAGAAAGAGGTTTGACACCCACCATCTCCCATTCTGAAATTGTTTCTGTAGTTAGAAACAGATAAGATGAGCATTCCTGAAACATTATTTTGTTGAAATATTATTTTTACTCAAATTGGCCATTTCAATTGATAGGATTCATAAAATATTTAATAAATAAATAAATAAATAAATAAAGTACCCAGCATCCGATTTGGACCAAACCTCTTAACAATGATTAAGACGTGTGGAATCCAAATAAATGGTCAAAAGCCATTCACGAACCTCCCCAAACCGAGCCCACAAACAAAGTCCAGTATGCAGTATCAGTTCTCTATGTTTGACAAGTAGTTTGAAGCTGTGACTTAGAGTATTCTTTATTCATACTATGTATACTCAGTGAATTTGGTGATGTTTCTTTTTCCCCTGTTCAGAAAAATGTACCATTGAAGTCACTTACATTTGCCCCATAAATGAGTGTGAAAGTACCAGGTTTTGCCCACTAGTTCAAATCAAATTTTATTTGTCACATGCGCCAAATACAACAGGTGTAGATCTTACCGCGAAATGCTTACTTACAAGCCCTTCTCCAACATTGCAGTTTTAAGAAAATAGAGTTAAGAAAATATTTACTAAATAAACAAAAGTAAAAAATGAAAACAAAATAATAATAATTAGGCTACAAACAGGGGGTACCGGTACCGAGTCAACATGTGGCAGTACAGGTTAGTCGAGGTAATTCGTACATGTGAGTTGGGGTAAAGTGACTATACATAGATTATAAAACAGCGAGTAGCAGCAGTGTAAAAACAAAAGGGGGGGTGGGGTTTCAATGAAAATAGTCCATATAGCCATTTGATTCATTGTTAAGCAGTCTTATGGCTTGGGAGTAGAAGCTGGTAACCTTTTGTGTGTTGCGTGGCAGTATTTTCGTTTTTGGCTAAAAAACATACCCATTTGAAACTGCCTATTTCTCAGCCCCAGAAACTAGAATATGCATATAATTGTCAGGATTAGGATAGAAAACACTCTAAAGTTTCTAAAACTGTAAAAATATTGTCTGTGAGTATAACAGAACTGATATTGCAGGCGAAAGCCTGAGGAAAATCCAATCAGGAAGTGCCTCTTATTTTGAAACCTCCCTGTTCCTATGCATGCCTATCCTCCATTTAAAGGGATATCAACTAGATTTAGTTTTCTATGCCTTCCCTAAGGTGTCAACAGTCTTTAGACATAGTTTCAGGCTTTTATTTTGAAAAATGAGCGTGAAGGATCACATTGCGTAAGTGGATAAGTGGGGGCTCTCAGAGTGAGTTTTGCGCAACTGAGTAAAGCCGCCATTGTTTCTCCCGCTGTTATTGAAAAACCTACACACTCGGTTGATATATTATCGAATATATATTTTAAAAACAACATGAGGATTGATTGTAAAAAACGTTTGACATGTTTCTGTGGACATTATGGATATTATTTGGAGTGTACGTCTGCGTTGTCGTGACCGCTCTTTCCTGTGGATTTCTGAACATAACGTGACAAACAAACGTCGGTATTTTGGGTATAAAAATAATCTTTATGGAACAAAAAGGAACATTTGTTGTGTAACTGGGAGTCTCGTGAGTGAAAACATCCGAAGACCATCAAAGGTAAATAATTTTTTTGATTGCTTTTCTGATTTTCGTGACCTAGCTACTTCATGCTTAGTGTACATAATGTTATGCTGTGCCATCGATAAACTTACACAAACGCTTGGATTGCGTCGCTGTAAAGCATCATTTCTAAATCTGAGACGAAATATGGATTAACAAAAGGCTAAACTGTGTTTTCCTATATTGCACTTGTGATTTCATGAATAAGAAAAAAAAGTAATATTATTTGACTGTGGTGCTATGCTATTCAGCGGTTGCTGATGACAATTATCCCGCACCAGGATGGGTAGCGTCAACAAGTTAAGGAGACTTTTGAACCGAGACATGGCGCTCCGGTAAAGCTTGCCTTGGGTGACTGGAGACTTTTTTTGGGCCTTCCTCTGACACCAGTGTCCCTGCTGTTAATGTCACACCCTTTTCATCATGAGCAAAAGCTTTTGGTTAACTGCCCAAAGTTGCAAAAACATGTTTGTGATCCATTTAATAAACACAAGAGACCAGCAAAATGGATAAAAGGGTGTGGCAGTAACCGCAGCATCTAGTGTGCAAAACCTGATTTGTGCGTAGGCACATGGAATCATTTCCACGCAAAGGGTGAGATTTATCAATATGAACGTTTGCTTGAGAGTGTATGTAAATTTACACACAGCCAAGACCATGCGTACACACAGTGCCAAGTGGTGGAATAAGGGAACTGTTTGTCATAAGAAGTCTAGTGAAAGGGGAAAATATACTTTACAAAAATATAAAGTAAATGTAAAGTGTTGGTCCCATGTTTCATGAGCTGAAATAAAAGATCCCAGAAATGTTTCATACCCACAAAAAGCTTATTTTTTATTTTATTTTATTATTTTTACATCCCTTTTAGTGAGCATTTCGCCAAGATAATCCATCCATCTGACATGTGTGGCATATCAAGAAGCTGATTAAACAGCATGATCATTATACAGGTGCACCTTATGCTGGGGACAATAAAAGGCCACCAAAGTTTTACTCAGTAAAATTGTTGAATGTTGCTTTTATATTTCTGTTCCGTATACATGTTGAATTTGTGAGAATAATAATTACAAATATATATATTTCATTGCATCTCGATTGTGAAGTCATGCAACATATCTTGACAGGTTATATCGTACAATTTGACCACATCAGTGCATTTGTTAAGATAATAATCCAGTTAAAGTACAGTAATTTATTAAATAAGAGGTACATGTGAAAGTGAAACTATTGTTGAAATACTATAAAAAGCTGAGATAATAAAAAATCGAATGAGGCTGATCTTGCCCTGTTGGAAGATTTGTCACATACTGCATTTCACATAGAGCACATTTTTAGAGACAGGTGGGACTTTTTGCAGAAAGTACAGATTGGCTCATCTCGTTTTCCAAAACCAATCTTGTGGATTTCTGCGAGGATTAAGACCTACTTTAGAAAACACATATCATTCCGGTACACATCCAAGTGCTATCCACCCTCAGGTTTTTGGCAATGGGCACTATTCATTGGGAGCTTGCCGATAGGCATCTCACAGCCCTCGATGAGCTGATGTTTTGGATGCAATCATCAGCAAAACAAGCAGTTACATCCAATTTCCATACATCATTACACAAGTGGTTGAAGTCAAGAGGGATTTCTTTGCCATCAGTGGGTTCCCAAATACCAACAAAGCAATAGGCGGCACCCGCATCGCAATAAAAGCAAATCCAAATAACGAGTTCAACTATGTGAACAGAAAAGGTTTCCATGCTCTTAATGTATAGGTGATAGGAGTTGTGATGCGCAAAAGAAGCTGCTGAATGTGGGGGCAAGGTGGCCAGGTGGAACGCATGGCTTTTCATTTGCAGAACAGCAATGTTGGTCTATATCTCTACAAGAGGGAGCTGTTACAGATGTATGGCTTATTGGTGAGTGTTGCCTACTCATTTGAAGTATATTTGCCATTGTTAAAGCAACTTGAATGGTCATAATAGTAGCCATGTTTTTATTGTTAATGGTCAAGCCACAACTGAGCTGGCCAAATAAAACATTTTGGTTGTACTTTGGTTGTACTCAACCTTTTTTGGTTGCGTTGTTGTATTTCATGATATGGCATTCCCCGCTGACTTTAAAGGGATGATTTTGACCATATTTGGTGAATTAGGGTCGTTTCAAAATGCAAATAGCCATGGTCGTGCACGAGCACTTCGGCTGAGAATTATTAATGGTGCTCTCCTACCGGTGTGCATATGATGCTCGTAGGATTGTTTGATAAATCACACTTTTCTAGGCATAAGAACACTCTAAATTCTGCTCGTAAGTAGCATGTCAGAATAATTTCAACGCAATATTGATAAATGAGGCCCTTGGTACTTTCATACTAATCTATGGGGTAAAATACAAGATATTTCAAATGGCTAATTATTCTGAACAGGGGGAAAAAACATCACCAAATTCACCGAGAATACATAGTATGAGTAAACAATACTCCAAGCCGCAGCTTCATTCATAAATGAATATCATGAATTCTATACATTTATTTGGGTGCAATCAAATTGACTTAACAAAATAATGTTGAAGACATTTTTATCCTATCCGTTTCTAACTACAGAAACCATTTCAGAACAATCTGAGATGGTGAATGTCATGGCTTGCTGACATGAAATGGAATGCCCTGATGTCATGGGACACGGCAGGAAGCACAGCCACTGTTACTGCCTGAGCGCACGCACATAGACCCATACAAACACAGTGTTCAGAGGAACAAGAAGGTGTAAGGATATCAGGCCAATACAGATACCTACTTAGTGCATCTACAATAAATCGTAACTACGCCATAATTTGTATAAGCAGGGGAATAGATAATCCAAACTAATAGACAAATGAACTGAAAGGTAGATGAGGTGTAGAGTCAGCAGGATGAGGAGAGGGTTCCAGCTGACTGTGTTACTACAGGGTCCGTCTGGTACACTAGGTCACTGTTAGGACTCGTTCTCCAACGGCCCGCCAGTCTTTCCAGAACCTTCCTCATTAGATTGAAGGGATGAAAGAACGGACTGTGGGGATTTTCCCCAGTCTGTGGTCTCCGGCTGCAGCGGAGAGTGCTCAGAAGAGCCAGACGCCAGGGGGACCAGTCAGCAGACCACACTGACTTGATTCACCAGGAGAGGATCTATTGAGGACCGTGAGACTCTGCTCCCTACCGCACAGCAACCATCTCCCATGGAAAATCACAGTCTCAACCCCAAACACACAGAGGGGAAGACCAAACAACATAAGGCTACACAGAAGACAACATCACCTACAGTTGAAGTCTGAAGTTACCATACACTCCGAAAAAAAGTTTTGGTAAGTTGGTTAGGACATCAACTTTGTGCATGACAAATTATTTTTCCAACAATTGTTTACAGATAGGTTCACTTATAATTCACTTCATCACAATTCCAGTGGGTCAGAAGTTTACATGCACTCAGTTGACTGTGCCTTTAAACAGCAAATTCCAGAAAATAATGTCATGGCTTTAGAAGCTTCTAATTGACATAATTTGAGTGAATTGGAGGTGTACCTGTGGATGTATTTCAAGGCCTACCTTCAAACTCCGTGCCTCTTTGCTTGACATCATGGGAAAATCAAAAGAAATCAGCCAAGACCTCAGAAAAAAATGGTAGACCTCCACAAGTCTGGTTCATCCTTGGGAGCAAATTCCAAAAGCCTGAAGAAAACACATTCATCTGTACAAACAATAGTATGCAAGTATAAACACCATGGGACCACGCAGCCATCGTACCACTCAGGAAAGAGACACGTTCTGTCTCCTAGAGATGAACGTTCTTTGGTGCGAAAGGTGCAAATCAATCCCAGAACAACAGCAAAGGACCTTGTTAAGATGCTGGAGGAAACGGGTACAAAAGTATCTATACCCACAGTAAAATGAGTCCTATATCAACATAACCTGAAAGGCCACTCAGCAAGGAAGAAGCCACTGCTCCAAAACCGCCATAAATAATCCAGACTATGGTCTGCAACTGCACATGGGGACAAAGATCATACTTTTTGGAGAAATGTCCTCTGGTCTGATGAAACAAAAATATAAATGTTTGGCCATAAAGATCATCGTTATGTTTGGAGGAAAAAGGGGGAGTCTTGTAAGCCAAAGAACACCATCCCAACCGTGAAGCACGGGGGTGGCAGCATCACGTTGTGGGGGTGCTTTGCTGCAGGAGGGACTGGTACACTTCACAAAATAGATGGCATCACGAGGTAGGAAAATTATGTGGATATATTGAAGCAACATTTCAAGACATCAGTCAGGAAGTTAAAGCTTGGTCGCAAACGGGTCTTCCAAATGGACAATGACCCCAAGCATACTTCCAAAGTTGTGGCAAAATGGCTTGAGGACAACAAAGTATTATCAATATCAAAGGTATTGGAGTGGCCATCACAAAGCCCTGACCTCAATCCCATAGAAAATGTGTGGGCAGAACTGAAAAGGCATGTGTGAGCAAGGAGGCCTACAAACCTGACTCAGTTAGAACAACTCTGTCAGGAGGAATGGGCCAAAATTCATCCAACTTATTGTGGGAAGCTTGTGGAAGGCTACCCGAAACGTTTGAGCCAAGTTAAACAATTTAAAAGGCAATGCTACCAAATACTAATTGAGTGTATGTAAACTTCTGACCCACTGGGAATGTGATGAAAGAAATAAAAGCTGAAATAAATCATTTTCTCTACTATTATTCTGACATTTCACATTCTTATAATAAAGTGGTCATCCTAACTGACCTAAGACAGGGAATTTTTCAGGAATTGTGAAAAACTGAGTTTAAATGTATTTGGCTAAGGTGTATGTAAACTTCCGACTTCAACTGTACATAGGTATGTGACCACAACTTGAAATTAACGGATTCAGCTATTTCAGCCACGGCTGTTGCTGACAGGTGTATAAAATCGAGCACACAGCCATGCAATCTCCATAGACAAGCATTTGCAGTAGAATGGCCTCACTGAAGAGCTCAGTGACTTTCAACGTGGCACAGTCATAGGATACCACCTTTCTAAGTTCGTCAAATTTCTGCCCACTTGTGAAGTGGAAATGTCTTAGGAGCAACAACGGCTCAGCCGCGAAGTGGTAGGCCACACAAGCTCACAGTATGAGATAGGTGAGTGCTGAAGCGCGTAAAAAAATTGTCTGTCCTCAGTTGCAAAGCTCACTACTGAGTTCCAAACTGCCTCTGGAAACAACATCAGCACAATAATTGTTTGTCGGAAGCGTCATGAAATGGGTTTTCATGGCTTAGCCATTTGCAAATAAATTCATTAAAAATCCTACAATGTGATTTTCTGGATTTTTTTCCCGCATTTTGTCTGTCATAGTTGAAGTGTACCTATGATGAAAATTACAGGCCTCTCATCTTTTTAAGTGGGAGAACTTGCACAATTGGTGGCTGACTAAATATCTTTTTGCCCCATTGTATGAGCAGAACATGACATGCTGAACAATGAAAGAGAAAGGCTAGGAGGGTAGATGGAGAGGAAAAGAGATTACGAGAGGGGTACAGACAGAGTAAATGAAGTAAGACAGAGAGTCCTTGTCATAGCGCAAGAAAGACAGAGGGACTCCCAGCCCCCTGCTGCGCCACCGGGTTTACCGGGCGCTCTCTTCCCCCGGGGCTGAGGGGGGGTCTGGGGGATGGATGGGGGAACGGTCAGTCCAGGTCAGCTCAGAAATGAGGCTGTAAAGCGGTGGGGAGTCTGAGGGGTCAGGGCCGATGGACTCCTGGATGTCTCAGACCAGCATATCACACAGTCATTCACACTCATTTGTTACAGTCTCCAGCCCCCTACAACGTCACGATGCCTTGTGGGGGTAGGCAGGGGGCAGCAGTAGCAGACAGTCCAGAGAGGGAATGAATGTCTCGGCTGGCTGGCGGACAGGCTCCATACCCCTGGGGTAAAGACAATTACAGGCTTAAAGCCCCTCGGTCTGTGGCATGCAGCTCAGATAAGAGACGAGGTACAGAGAGGACCAGGCCAATATTGCAATTTTTCCTATTTCAGTACAAGTTACATTAAACTGATTGTGTTGACCAGAATAGACTGCATATTGTTCTGCTTATTAACTTTCTCTGATTTATATGTCTAGATATGGCTATACAGTACATAAAGAAAAACACACATTTTTGTAAAGTACATTTTTTGCAAACCTCTGACACTGCAGGGCCTATCGTGGCTGTATGTTTGAGCTTGTGCAGGAGAAGTCAGGGGTTAAGGTTAAGGGGATAGAGGTCAGGAGTCTTGCAGAAGGGGCAGACAAGACGCGTGGGTCACTAGGCTGCAGCCTGCAGGTTAACAATACCTCAGACAGACAGATACATAAAGATAACCTACGAACAACATATACCCGGTCAGA